>NC_053395.1:36733544-37091044 GCF_905171765.1 Bufo bufo
ACAATTTCAAAATTTCCCGTTTTTGGCAGCTTTTCCATTTTAATAATTTTTTTCCAGTTACAAAGCAAGGATTAACAGCCAAACAAAACTAGCCCCCCGATGCACCCCTAGAGTAGTAATTCCAAAAAAGTTACCCCATTTTAGAAACTACGGGATAGGGTGGCAGTTTTGTTGGTACTAGCTAAGAGTACATATGATTTTTGGTTGCTCTATATTATACTTTGTGAAGCAAGGTAACAAGAAATATCAGTTTTGGCACCGTTTTTATTTTTTGTTATTTACAATATTCATCTGACAGGTTAGATCATGTGGTATTTTTATAGACCAGGTTGTCACAAACGCGGCAATTCCGAATATGTATACTATTTTTTTTAATTATGTAAGTTTTACACAATGATTTCATTTTTTACACAAAAAAATCATGTTTTAGTGTTTCCATAGTCTGAGAGCCATAGTTTTTTCAGTTTTTGGGCGATTATCTTGGGTAGGGTATGATTTTTGCGGGATGAGATGACGGTTTGATTGGCACTATTTTGGGGTGCATATGATTTTATGATCGCTTGTTATTACACTTTTTATGGTGTGAGGTGACAAAAAATTGCTTTTTTACACCGTTTTTATATTTAGTTTTTTACGGTGTTTACCTGAGGGGTAAGTTCATGTGATATTTTTATAGAGCAGGTTATTACAGACGTGGAGATACCTAATATGTATTTTTTTTTTATTTAAAAAAAATTTGTTTCAGTGTCTCCATATACTGAGCCATAGTTTTTTTTATTTTTTGGGCGATTGTCTCAGGTAGGGGCTAATTTTTTGCGGGATGAGGTGACGGTTAGATTGGTACTATTTTGGTGGGCAAACGCTTTTTTGATCGCTTGCTGTTGTACTTTTTGTGATGTAAGGTGACAAAAAAATGGTTTATTTAGCAGTTTTTATTTTTATTTTTTTACAGTGTTCATCTGAGGGGTTAGGTCATGTGATATGTTTATAGAGCCGGTCGATACGGGGGGAAAACTTAATTTTTTCAACTTTTTTCCACTTTATTTTCGTCCCACTTTGGGACTTCAACTTTTGGGGGTCTAATCCCCTTTACAATGCATTCCAATACTTCTGTATTGGAATGCATTGGCTGTATGAGTAACACAGTGTGTATTACTCATACAGCTTCCTGCCTGTGAGATCCAGGGGGCTGGATCTCACAGGCTCTTCACCGGAAGGCAGCACCAATGCCTAAGGAAGGCATCGCGCTGCCTTCCATGCCATCGGGTCCCCCTTACAGCCGCACGGGGACCCGATGGCACCTCCGATCACCGCTGCAATCACCCTTAAAAGCCGCAAACCGCAGGTCTGAAGTGACCTGCGGTTTGCGGCGATCACCGACGCGCGGGGGGGGGGGTCACGGGACCCCCCTGCGCATTGTCCCAGGGTGCCCGCGCATTGTCCCCCGCGCATTGAGCAGGCACCTTGTTCCGTCATGTGTACGTCATGTGTCCTTAAAGGGTTTCTGTCACCCCACAAAACTCTTTTTTTTTTTTTTGGATAGTTAGATTCCTCATAGCGCGATATAGGAGAATATAATAGTCTTACTTACTTTCATGCGGCCGATTCTTTATAAAACGAAGTTTTATAATATGTAAATGAGGGCTCTACCAGCAAGTAGGGCGGCTACTTGCTGGTAGCCGCAGCAGAAAACCGCCCCCTTGCCGCGTTGATTGACAGGGCCAGCCGTGATCTCCTCTCCTCAAAAATCGCGCGCCTCTGGTCATTCGGCGCAGGCGCTCTGAGATGAGGAGGCTCGTCTCCTCAGCACTCCCTTAGTGCGCCTGCGCCGATGACATCACCGAAAGAGAAGTGGACAGAAACCCTTTAAGTACCAGAACATCAGGGCGTACCTGTACGTCATATGTCCCCAACAGGTTAAAGGGAATCTGTGCCTAGCCAAATGTTTGCATAGACACATAGCAGTGCTTCACCTGATTGAAACGCTGTTTCTCATTTGTAAATCCGAGGCCCCGTTCCCGTGTTTTGATACGTTTTCTTATTATGCAAATTAGGCATTTGGTGCAACAAGGGTGTCACCATTGCTCTTGTTGCACCAAAGTTCCACTCATTTCTGTGGCCAGCCTTCCTCTCTTGCTGCTTTGTCACTGCCTGGCCCTGTCAATTAAAGCAGAAAGGAGTGCAGCTTGGGTGCAACTAGTGCAATGGTGATAAAATAAACTCCAGCGAGATTTGCTTGGTTGTTGTTGGTATTTTATTGTATTGCGGCAAATAACACTTGGTGTGACGTTTCGGCACAAATGCCTTTTTCAAACTGTGTAAGTACAGAAAATTATAGAAAATTACAATCAGTGATTACCAACAACATGGCAAAAAATAACATGATTCTGGTAGTACATATAAATATATTAATGCATATAGATGAATGTACACGTAATAAATAACAAAAAGGAGGAGGAAAGTCTCAGGATCTTGTCAAGAGGTCCAGGTGTGGGCTGAAGAACGACACCTTGAGGAGCATAGTTGAGGAAAACAGTATGTCATATGCCACAGATATATAGTTTTAGATCATGTAATATTGACGGAATTGAGGAGCTGTAACAGAGGTCCACAGATATATAGGGGATAGAGACATTGCAGTTAAATTCATAGACGATGTGCATAGGAACCCACTATAGCAAAATAATTCATAGAAAAATTGAATTCATAGGAATGGTACATAGAGAGACATCCATAGGCAAAGTTCAAAGGACAAAGTTTAACAGACAGGTATAGGGAATATGTCCTTGCATGCAGGAATCAAGATAGTCCTAATCAGTATATAGAGAGGATCCATGGATAGTACAGGGGAGCATCAGATTGGTATAGCATGAATAGTACAGGAAGTCATCTGGTTGTAACAGCATAATCAGTCTATTAAATGAGCACAGTGAGACCGGGGGTCTGACACTTACCACACCCTTGGGTGCGCTCATATCAACTACATGCAGTTGCATGTTATATCTTCTTTTCAGCGCAGCATTACCTGGCTCCCTCCTCCTTAGCGGCGTGTGGTAAGTGTCAGACCCCCGGTCTCACTGTGCTCATTAAATAGACTGATTATGCTGTTACAACCAGATGACTTCCTGTACTATTCATGCTATACCAATCTGATGCTCCCCTGTACTATCCATGGATCCTCTCTATATACTGATTAGGACTATCTTGATTCCTGCATGCAAGGACATATTCCCTATACCTGTCTGTTAAACTTTGTCCTTTGAACTTTGCCTATGGATGTCTCTCTATGTACCATTCCTATGAATTCAATTTTTCTATGAATTATTTTGCTATAGTGGGTCCCTATGCACATCGTCTATGAATTTAACTGCAATGTCTCTATCCCCTATATATCTGTGGACCTCTGTTACAGCTCCTCAATTCCGTCAATATTACATGATCTAAAACTATATATCTGTGGCATATGACATACTGTTTTCCTCAACTATGCTCCTCAAGATGTCGTTCTTCAGCCCACACCTGGACCTCTTGACAAGATCCTGAGACTTTCCTCCTCCTTTTTGTTATTTATTACGTGTACATTCATCTATATGCATTAATATATTTATATGTACTACCAGAATCATGTTATTTTTTGCCATGTTGTTGGTAATCACTGATTGTAATTTTCTATAATTTTCTGTACTTACACAGTTTGAAAAAGGCATTTGTGCCGAAACGTCACACCAAGTGTTATTTGCCGCAATACAATAAAATACCAACAACAACCAAGCAAATCTCGCTGGAGTTTATTTTATCACCATCACACTTTTTTTTCCAGCCACATTGAAGTGAAACGAGCCACACGCAAACCCCCCCCCCCCCCCAAAAAAAAAAAAACGGAATGGACATGGACAAAAGTGGCGATACTGTAGACGTGATCTGGTCTTCATTCATAGCCAATTCAGGCTAGAGTGGAAGATGTGAGACAGATTGGTCGCTAGATAAAGTCTACCTGACAATCATATGTTAAAAATTGCAGTTCTTAAAGGAGGTCTCCCATAATTGATGTAAAAAAATAAAATCATATAGTACATGACAATACTTTTCTAACCAGCCCTGTACCTCACATGGATCCAGAGATCTCCCCATTCACTGCTCCAATTGCTCTACTAGATTATCTTCAGCCCGGCAGCTCAGGGCGTGTCCTTTCTGCTGCAGCTCTCTCCCTGTAACAGCCACAGTTTCTAACAGAATATGTGACTGGTAGCAGTTAAAGATTTAAACCGAGCACGTGCGACCAACTCAGTGAGAAGGACAAAAAAAAAGCTAAATAAAAAACAGCAGGTGGCGCTATACAGATACATTTTATTGAATAACTCAGTGATTATACTAAATTTGACATGCAATTACTAAAGTATTCAGATCCAGAGCTTTTGAAAAACGAAAGCGTTGCTACGATTGGTTGCTATTGTAGTACCCCAGAGTGGGCCCTACCATTGCTACACCCTGCTACTGTCTCTAATGGCTAACAATAATGTAATCTGTGTATTTATTCCAGGTCTTTTGATACTGTGCATTAATGGTATAACTATGAAACTGTTATGTTCATGTAATGTGCCTGGTTCACCAGCAAGTGGCAGTATCTGGCAGAGAGAGATCTTTAGTTAGAATAGAGTGGGCTACTCCTGCTTCCTACCAAGGTAAGGGTTGGAGGAAGCTATAGTCTAGTCTAGAGTTCAAAGCAGATGAGTCAAGATGGCGCAGTGAGGGGAATGGCCCCCCTCCCTGCAGCAGGAGTCTCCCAAGGAAAGCAGCTCATAGAGCACCATGACTCCTTACAGTTTAAGAGACAGGGTATGACAAGGGGGTCAACGGCCAAAGGCACCCCACTCAAAGTTACCAGAACTGTCAGGAGGTCCAGCTACCGGACCGAGGCCAGACATTAGCACAGCGGAGAAGGCGGGGTATCCAGGTTTACCTGCCAGTTTGCCCCAAAACCTGCTGGAGCCAAGAGAAAGACCACTTTTTGTCTGGATGCAAGTTTATTCAAGTAAAGCTGTTGAACTTTTGCCAAGTCTGGACTCTTACTCAACCAGCTATCACTCTCCCCTTTATTGCTACGGAGCCAAACCCTGGGGAGCGACGGTATCCAGGTAGGAGCACCGTGACACACACCATACTAACAAAGACGCATTCCTACAACCTGGAACACGATCAGCCCTCGGGGGCAACATGTTGCACTATCGGCAATAGAGACAGTATTTATTTTAGACCATTTCAATAAATCTGACGTAGCATTGGACCGAGGCAGATCCCTGTGATAGTTTATCTTTTTGTCAGTAAATCCCTTTAACAGGCAGGTTTATATTGAAGATTATCCCTTTTACAGGCAGGTTTATATTGAAAATTATCCCTTTTACAGACAGGTTTACATTGAAGATTATCCCTTTAGCAGGCAGGTTTATATTGAAAATTATTCCTTTAACAGGCAGGTTTATGTTGGAGAGTATCCTTTTAACAGGCAGGTTTATGTTGGAGATTATCCCTTTAACAGGCAGGTTTATGTTGAAGCATATCCCTTTAACAGGCAGGTTTATATTGGAGAGTATCCCTTTAACAGGCAGGTTTATGTTGAAGATTATCCCTTTAACAGACAGGTTTATGTTGGAGATTATCCCTTTAACAGGCAGGTTTATGTTGAAGATTATCCCTTTAACAGGCAGGTTTATGTTGGAGATTATCCCTTTAACAGACAGGTTTAACTTGAAGATCATCCCTTTAAGGCTACATGCACACGACCGTTGTTTTGGTCCGCATCCGAGCTGCAGTTTTGGCGGCTCGGATGCGGATCTATTCACTTTAATGGGGCCGCAAATGATGCGGACAGCACTCCGTGTTCTGTCCGCATCCGTTGCTCCGTTCCGTGGTCCGCAAAAAAAAAAAATCGACCTGTCCTATTCTTGTCGGTTTTGCGGACAAGAACAGGCAGTTATATTAATGGCTGTCCGTGCCGTTCCGCAAATTGCAGAAAAGCACACGGACGCCAACCGTGTTTTGCAGATCTGCAATTTGCGGATCGCATAACACACAACGGTCGTGTGCATGTAGCCTAACAGGCAGGTTAATGTTGAAGAATATCCCTTTAACAGGTGGGTTTATATTGAAGAATATCCATATTTGCCAACTTTTGGACTGTAGCTTCTGGGAAGGGGGGTGGCCCAGTGTGTGCAAAAGTACACGACAAACATTTTTCTGGGATAGACCACGCTCCTTTTTAACATGCCCCATCCCTTTAAAAATGCCCCACCTCTTTTCTTACATCACGTTTGTGCTCCAAGGCTGCACCTACTGACACAGCATCCCGGTGCCATATACTGTACATTTAAAATATATGTAGGGCTGCTATTGGGGTGAAAGCAACCCTCCATCATGTTCCCAGGAGATTTGCCAGCTCTTTTGGGATCCCAGGAGGTGTCCCCTTTTTCCAGGAGCCTTCATATGTAATAAAAGTCTATAAATGATGATTCTTTTTTTTTATTATTATTCAGTAGACAAGCCAGGAAATCTGAGCTGCCTAACAAATTATGCCGATCGTATAAGCTGCATCTGGTACAAAGGATCATATTCCGGAAATGGGCCATTCTTTATGTAAGTATTGATCATATCTGGATATATTTCAAGATTATATATATATATTTATTACAATATCATTATGGGAATCACTACCCTATACATACTTACCAAAATGGTGAACACACGGCATATAAGCCCTAACCTGGGAACGCCCAAATGTACAAGCCCCACCCATTTGTAGCCCGGGACAGCCTGAATTTGCCAGGACTGTCTCTGAAAATTCGGGACAGTCCCTGTGAATTCGGGACTGTTGGCAACTATGCAGTAAGTTGGAGCAATTCTAATGCAACTCTACTTACCTGAAGATACACTCAGCGGTATATAAATGCCACTTAGGCCCCGTTCACATTTCCGTTAGGAGATCCGGCACCGTGCAGCCTGATCCTCTACTTCACAGCCGAATCCCCATATTGACTGCAATGATGTCCGGCAGTGATCCATGTAACGTTTTTTTGTCCGGCCGACAGCCGGCATTTGCACTGGATAAGGAAGCCAGATCCCCCAGATGTGAACAGGGCCTTACTGAGCAAATTGCAGCAATTTCCTAAATGGCAATTTTTTTCCCTCAATGGAGATAAGCCACCAATAGTGGTGTCTGGCAGCAGTTTATACTGAGAACACATGCACACTTGGCCAGCTAAGCTTGCATGTATAAGGAGGAGTCGAGAGGAATATCCGTAGGCCAAGCATGCCCAGGATAGCTGTTCAGCCCACGGCTATCTATAGTATCTGAATAACGTTAGAGTGATAAAGGAGACATTATATGATTATATAAAAAAGAACATACAGTGCTGCCCAAAATTATTCATACCCCTGGTAAATTTTTACTTAAAGTTACTTTTATTCAACTAGCAAGTAATTTTTTGACTGGAAATGACATAGGTGTCTCCCGAAAGATAATAAGACGATGTTCAAGAGGCATTATTGTGGAAAAAAAACATTTCTCAGCTTTTATTTACATTTGAGCAAAAAATACTAAATGTTCCGCACTGTGGAAAATCTCAGAGGACGTGGTCGGAAGCCAAAAGTGACACCTGTGCTGGACAGGAGGATAGAGAAGTGAAAAAGAATCCAAGGATCACCACCAAGGCCATCCTGGTAAATCTTCACTCTGCTGGTGGCAATGTCTCAAGGCAGATAATCCAACGGACACTGCACAATGAAGACCAAGGAGGATGCCACTTCTCTAGATAAAGCACAAAAAAGCTCGCTTGGCCGTTTTCAAAAGCTCATTTGGGCAAAGATGAAGACTTCTGGTCTTCTGTGTTATGGTCAGATGAAACACAATTTTTATTGTTTGGTCACAATGATGTTTCCTTCATTTGGCGTAAAAAAGGAGAAGCCTTCAACCCAAAGAATACCATCCCCACTGTCAAACATGGTGGTGGGAACCTAATGCTTTGGGGGTGTTTTTCAGCCAATGGACCAGGGAACCTAATCACAGTAAACGGCACCATGAAAAAAGAGCAATACATGAGGATTCTCAACGACAACATCAGGCAATCTGCAGAGAAACTTGGCCTTGGGCACCAGTGGACATTTCAGCATGACAATGACCCAACACACAGCAAAAGTGGTGAAGAAATGGTTAGCAGACAACAACATTAACGTTTTGGAGTGGCCCAGCCAGAGTCCAGACTTGAATCCAATTGAGAATCTGTGGAGGGAGCTAAAGATCAGGGCGATGGCAAGAAGACCCTCCAACCTGAAAGATTTGGAGCACATTGCTAAAGATGAATGGGCAAATATACCTGTGGAGACATGCAAAAAGCTGATCTGCAATTATAGGAAGCTTTTGATTGCTGTAATAGCCAATAATGGATTTTCTATTGATTATTGAGAAGGGTATGAATAATTTTGGACTGGACACTTTTTGCTTAAATGTAAATAAAAGCTGAGAAATGTTTTTTTTTCCCACAATAATGCCTCTTGTACATCGTCTTTATTATCTTTTGGGAGACACCTATGTCATTTCCCGTCAAAAAATTACTTGCTGGTTGAATAAAAGTAACTTTAAGTCAAAATATGTAGCGGTGGTGCGCACGTGTGTTTCGGCGTCTTCGGCTTCCTCTTCTGTTCCGGCTTCCTGGATCGATGCGTCACTCTCTGCTGTACAGGATGTGACGTTCCTATGACCGGAGGTTATGGTCTGTTGTTCCGGTCTGCTGACCAAATCGGTTCCGGTCTGCTGACGATTTGGTCAGCAGACCGGAACAACAGACCATAACCTCCGGTCATAGGAACGTCACATCCTGTACAGCAGAGAGTGACGCATCGATCCAGGAAGCCGGAACAGAAGAGGAAGCCGAAGACGCCGAAACACACGTGCGCACCACCGCTACATGCCGCAGAGGACCGGACGATTCCAGTAAGGACACTCCTTTTGCAGCAGCTCCCCGGAATTCATCTATATGGGGTAAGACTGTTCCTGCTTTCCTCCATAAGGTGACATATGTTCAGGACAAAAACGGACATAAGCAGACCTACCTACTAGGAGACTATAGTATAAGACCTACATGCAGACTGATCATCTGCATAGATAGGCATCCTTTAGTCATATAAGGACTCCTATATTATTTATTATTTATAATTTTTTAGCATAACGTTCCTGACACAATTTTAAATAACTTATATTGCCTGATGAAATCATATTGCTTATGCAAGTTCTTAAATTATTGAATATTGCTACTATACCTGTTGTATACATTCATCATTGTATATAAAGGGACAATAATAAAACGAGATATACCTCATATGTAATTGATTTCTCATATATATATACCCAGTCATTTTGAGTGCCCTCCATCCAGTGAAATTATTACTATATCGATTATTTTGGCAAGTGGTACTGCCATACTTGGAGAGAGCACCTAACTGTGTTGTGCAAATCAGTAGAGCCTTTTGCAATACTTTCTTAAGTCAAAATATGCCAGGGGTATGAATAATTATGGGCAGCACTGTATCTCTGTCACTCCTGACACGTCTGTTTTAGAAAATACTTGTATTTCCCATGAAACAGCAATTCTGAGGGATATTTTCTTAGATCTCTACATAATGATGTTCCTCCTTGAAATGTATCCATAAATTGACAACTGGGTGTTGGGGGGGCTACCTTACAGGGAAATTTCCCAGTGGGCCGATGCCCGTGGGGCTGTCCAAGTCCTCTTCTCTGCTGCTGACCGGGTACATAATGAGCTCTCAGGGGTAATTAACACTGCACCGAGCCAGTGACCGCACATGCCCTCCTGAATTCAACTGCTGGACAGAAAATGGTAGCTATGGATGGTCATCACAGGAGGACAGCTTTTGGGGCAATATATTGTGCTGCACTGTGGTATATGGCTCTGATGGGACGGTATTTTGTGCAATGGTGTTGGTGACCCTGTGTGTTGCCCTGCCTTCTGTCAATTTGGACCCACCTTCAACATGGTGCCACTTTTATTTTATTCTTTCCAGGTCCACTTTAAGTTCCCAGTCCACTCCTGCCTACGCAGTCTAACATTGTCTAATCAATACTGACAGTTCCACAATATATAGGGACAGGCTAAGAGGAATCACAAAAATTGCTAAGAGGAATCACAGAGGAAGTACACAATGCAGAGTTCTCCAGAATTGTTATTTTATGAGGAACAGAAATAGAGAATACAGAAGTAGACATGTCAGGAGAGGTGACAGACCCCTTTCAAGGAATTGTTCATGCTGTAATTCCTCATCATTCCTTGACATCAAATCAAGGCTTGACTTAAAAATATCCAATTTTCATAGATTTTCTGATGTTATTGAGTGAAGATGACTGAGATTTCTTCTTTCTCCTTACCGTTAGTGGGTACAGAGAGTTTATAGTGTGATTCTCGTACATTGATAATAACTGGGTTTTCCCCCAACGCACTATCAGTAACTAGATTAAGATTTGTGCTGTATAAGCATTCACACTATGAATAATGCCTGTTTTCTACTTTTAACTGAAAATATGTCACACCTAAAAAAAAAAAAGGGAATTAAAAAGCACAATATTAACAGATATTGACATGTAATCAAATATAGAGTCATGAAACAGAAGTGAGGAAGGATACATTGCCCTGAGAAGCCGCCAGCAAATTCAAAATCTGCTACCTATCTTCCGTCACCCCTAGGTACTCACCAGAGCCTAATGCAGGGCAGACTGGAATTGGCTTTTAGGGACCCAGGTTACATCTACATCAAATTAGTAGACATGGGGTTATTCCAGAAACAAACCACAGAGTCTAAGCAAGGAGGATCAATAGAAAGCTAAAATCCTGAAACAAGCCAAGGTTAGTACACAGGAAAGTCTAACATTAATGCAGAGCTCAAAACAGGAGGAATCAAAATGACAGACAAAGACAATAGTCAGTGTCAGACTTAAATCCACCACCTGTCTCTGGGATTGGGACAGGAACCTGATTGGCTCGGTGTCCAGGCTCACAGATAGGTTGACCAGCTGGGGCTTAGCTGGTCAACATCAGTACTCCCCTAGAACAGCCACGCACAGGACTGCGGCTAGGTATGACTGTTTGCCTTTTATTTAGATTCCTGGCTCCTGTTTTGAACTCTGTGTTCAATGAGCTTTGCATTCCTTTTAGACCTTCCTGTGTACTGACCTCGGCTTGTTTCTGGATTGCCCCTTGATTACTGATTAGCCTTCTACTGATTCTCCTGGTTTAGACTCGCTGGTTTATTTCTGGTTTAGACCCTTGTCTATTGCTACCTGTGAGCTTCCACTTGTTTTCTGGTGCCTTTCTTGTGTCTGCAGATGTAACCTGGGTCTATGGAAGCCTATTGCAGTCTGCCTTGCAGCAGGCTGTGGTGAATACCTAGGGATAGCCTTACATTTACTAGAAGGAGTGGTGAGAAAGTATAGATAGCAGACTTTTAGTTTGCCGGCAGTGGTCCCAGATGGTGTCCTCATTATTATTTCTTAACGGTGTTTCATTAATCAGTGACCCAGTGTGTCACTATTGAAGGGTTAACAACTGTGTCCTGATGTTTTGAGGTCTTATTTTAATTTTGAGTCCTGGCTCCTGTTTTGAGCTCTGTGTTTAGTGAGCTTCCTGTGTACTGACCTCAGCTTGTTTCCTCAGATTGCCCCTTGATTACTGATTAACCTTCTACTGATTCTCCTGGCTTAGACTCTATGGTCAATTTATGGATTAAACCCTTGTCTATTGCTATGTGTGAGCTTGCACTTGTTTTCTGGTCCCTTACTCTGCAAATGTAACCTTGGTCCCTAGCGGCCTATTCCAGCCTGCCTTGCAGCAGGCTGTGGTGAATACCTAGGGGCAGCCTCACATCTACTAGCGGGAGTGGTGAGAGAGAATAGATAGCAGATTTTTAGTTTGCTGGCAGTGGTCCTGGATAGTGTCCCCTGTATTATTCCTTAACAGTGTTTCATTATGCAGTGACCCAGTGTGTCAATACTGAAGGGTTAATGACTGTGTCCTGATGTTTTGCAGTGTTAATTGAATGCAGGCTCTTTTTCTGAAGGCTGATTTACAGGGTTAATTTTCACATCCTGGTGATTATATCTAGGAAGGGGAAGGCCCTAATCCCTGGGCTTTGCTCTTTCCTGTGTCATTAATGGAGTCTAGAGCTGGTAGCTGACGTGTGAGCACCTGAAGTATAGTCAGTGGCAAATACAATAGGCATATGGTATTCCAGGAATGAGACCAGGCAGCATCCCCCAGACTCAGTGAAGGTCAGCACCCAAGCAGCCAAGAGAAGAGAGTTGTGAGTGGAAATCTGTGAAGGTAACGCATAAGGCTATAGATTTCACAACACTCCAGGTTTAAAGGTCATGGCCGATGGTCATACCCAGAATTGCAGTACTCGTTCAGGCATAATGTAAAGGCCATCTGCCCCGGTTTGTACCCTGCTGCTTGAGGAAAAACTGTTTCTTCAGTAAAGACTTGTTATAAGTTGAACTGCATTTGCTGCCTTATTTGCACCACCTTTACCTTTTCCTGCCTTGCATCTCACAACAAGTGATGAGCATGCCGGGCAATATTCGAATTTGCGATATTTCGTGAATTTTTTGAGCGAATATTCGCCATAAATTCGCAAATTCGATAATTTGCAATCTCCAGTCATTGTTTTCTTGATTGTGAAATCCGGCAATCAGAAAATTTGCGATAAAAAAGTCGCAATCAACACTACTGCTAAATTCAAAGATATTGCAGCTCTCTCATTGGCCCACAAGCAAGAAGCAGTGAGGGATCATGGGTACCGATGAAAAAAATATCTAGAATATTCACGATTACAAATATATAGCACTATATTCTAGATATTTGTGAATTCTTGAAGTGCCAATATTCGCGATAAAAATTTGCGATTTGAATATTTGCAATCAACACTACTCTCAACTACCAACATCAAGGGCACTCCAATTTCCAACAGGCAGGAGACCCCTGAGAGCAGTGGCGTAGCTATCGGGAAAGCAGGGGAAGCGACTGCTTCGGGGCCCGAGCACAGCAGGGGCCCAGGAGCAGTAGCAGGGGTGTGGCTAATAGGGCCATATTTCTAATAATTAAATTTTTTTTAAATTTATTTTATTTTACATTTCCCGTCTCTCCCTGCGCAATGAAACAAGAGGAGAGGAGAGGGGAGAGAGAGATTCTCCTACCTCTGCGCTGCTGCACTGTGTTATCCGTTTGGTGGAGCAGCAGTGAGCGGAAGCTGCTGCTCCACCAATCGTTTCAAGTAAGGCTACTTTCACACTAGCGTTCGGGTGTCCGCTCGTGCGCACCGTTTGAAGGGGCTCACGAGCGGCCCCGAACGCATCCGTCTGGCCCCAATGCATTCTCAGTGGAGGTGGATCCACTGAGAATGCATCCGCCTGCCAGCGTTCAGCCTCCGCTCCGCTCAGTGAGCGGACACCTGAACGCTGCTTGCAGCGTTCGGGTGTCCGCCTGGCCGTGCGGAGGCGAGCGGATCTGTCCACACTTACAATGTAAGTCAATGGGGACGGATCCACTTGAAGATGACACTATCAATCTTCAAGCGGATCCGTTCCCCATTGACTTTCAATGTAAAGTCTGAACGGATCCGCTCAGGCTACTTTCAGACTTAGAAAATTTTCTAAGTAATAATGCAGACGGATCCGTTCTGAACGCTAGTGTGAAAGTAGCCTAATACTTCAGTCAAAACAGGGCCCGCTCCCAGACTCCTAGAAGCTCCATGTCGACCCTGGATGTAACCGTCCGCGCGCCTGCCCGCCTGGCAGGCTGTCTCTCTTACCTGCCCACCCGCCTCACTTGTAGCGCCAGCTGACCTCCTGCTCAGCCCTCTGAGCATCACTGCAGCCTGCCAGCCAATGCTGCCGACCTTCAGACTCACTGCCAGCCTGACCAACAATGGTGAGTCTGTGCCCCCTGCCCTTTACTATACTCCCAATGCTGTATTCTGCCTCCTGCCCTGTACTATGTCCCCTATGCTGCAATGTGTTTGCTCCCCTGCCCTGTACCGTACCCCCTATGCTGTATTGTGCCCCCTGCCCTGTACTGTACCCCCGATGCTGCACTGTACCCCCGTCCCTGTACTGTGCTCGCTATGCTGTACTGTGTCCCCCTATGCTGGACTGTGTCCCCACCCTGCCCTTTACTGTATCCCTTATGCTATATTGTGCCCCCCTGTCCTGTACTGTACCTCCTATGCTGTATTGTGCCCCCCTGTCCTGTACTGTACCTTCTATGCTGTATTGTGCCCCCTGCCCTATACTGTACTGCCTATGCTGTACTATGCCCCCAATGCTGTACTGTGCTGCCTGCCCTGTACTGTGCCCCCTATGCTGTGCCCCTTATACTGTACTGTGCTGCACACCCTGTACTGTGCCCCCTGCCCTGTACTGTGCCCTATACCCTGCTCTATGCCCCATTATTATACCCTGTAGGAGGCACATTACAGGAGCATAAGGGGATACCCCTGTACTATGCCTCCTAACCTCTACTATGACCTCTTATACCCTATACTGTGCCTACTAACCTGTACTATGCCCTCATACCCTGCATTATGCCCCCTTACCATAGCCTGTACAGTGCCCCTAATCATACCATGTACTGTGCCCTCTTATACTCTATACTGTGCCCCTGGTCACATACTGTGCTGTGTTCCTATATACCCTGTTATCCAGTCACTGTATGGCGGCGTTATCCAGTCACTGTATGACGGTCTTATCCAGTCACTGTACGATGGTGCTATCCAGTCACTGTACGGCAGTGTTATCCAGTCACTGTACGGCAGTGTTATCCAGTCACTGTACGGCAGTATTATCCAGTCACTGTACGGCGGTCTTATCCAGTCATTGTACGGCGGTGTTATCCAGTCACTGTATGGCACTGTTATCCAGTCACTGTACGGCAGTATTATCCAGTCACTGTATGGCGGTGTTATCCAGTCACTGTACGGCAGTGTTATCCAGTCACTGTATGGCGGTCTTATCCAGTCACTGTATGGCGGTGTTATCCAGTCACTGTACGGCAGTATTATCCAGTCACTGTACGGCGGTCTTATCCAGTCATTGTACGGCAGTATTATCCAGTCACTGTATGGCGGTCTTATCCAGTCACTGTACGGCAGTATTATCCAGTCACTGTATGGCGGTCTTATCCAGTCATTGTACGGCAGTATTATCCAGTCACTGTATGGCGGTCTTATCCAGTCACTGTACGGCAGTATTATCCAGTCACTGTATGGCGGTCTTATCCAGTCACTGTACGGCAGTATTATCCAGTCACTGTATGGCGGTGTTATCCAGTCACTGTACGGCAGTATTATCCAGTCACTGTACGGCGGTCTTATCCAGTCATTGTACGGCGGTCTTATCCAGTCACTGTATGGCACTGTTATCCAGTCACTGTACGGCGGTCTTATCCAGTCATTGTACGGCAGTATTATCCAGTCACTGTATGGCGGTCTTATCCAGTCACTGTACGGCAGTATTATCCAGTCACTGTATGGCGGTCTTATCCAGTCATTGTACGGCAGTATTATCCAGTCACTGTATGGCGGTCTTATCCAGTCACTGTACGGCAGTATTATCCAGTCACTGTATGGCGGTCTTATCCAGTCATTGTACGGCGGTGTTATCCAGTCACTGTATGGCACTGTTATCCAGTCACGGTACGGCGGTGTTATTCAGTCACTGTATGGTGGTTCTTAAGTCACTGAATGGCGGTTATTCTGTCGCTGTATGGTGGTGTTATCCAGTCATGATATGGAGCTATAACATTAGTGTTTTGTTATCCAGTCATGGTATGAGCTATTATCCAATATGGTGGTATTATTTAGTCTCTATAGGTTGGTGATTATATAGTCACTAAATCTATTATTATTCGGGGGTAGGGCTGATATCTTTGCAGTATTTACTGTAGATTCCAGTACATGATACTGTGGAGTGAGCCTTGTAGAATACAGTCCACCCCACCGATCACCAGGACCAGGCTGTGCGCTCTACTATGGCATGCAGTACATTGCAGCCTCCCTTCTCTGCCTCTAGTGCTTGGCACTTGGCACTATCATGGCACACTAAGGCCGGTTTCACATCACATTTTGCCATTCGTTTAATGTATACATAAAATGTATATGTTAACAAATGCCTCAGACTGACACCATACAGTGGCATCCGTCACCATAGAGTCCCATTGTAAAAAAAATAAAAATAAAAAATATATATATATATATATATACGTTGTTTTGTTTTTCACAGACTTGGCAGGATACAAAAGCAAAGTGTGCTGCGCTTATGTATCCCCTTTTTTCCAACGTATACATCAAAAGGAAGGCAAAAATGTGAACCCTCCCTTACATATGCCCACATACAATGCCAGGATAGTCATGGAGGGGAGGGCCCATACAAAATGTTGCTGCGGGCCCAGTCAGTCCTGAAAGGGTGTGTCCTGGGGGAATAGGTGCGCCTACTCTTCACTGTGCATAGCCCAAAGGGAGCGCTGGAGCAGGACAGCCGCCACCGTAACACCACAGTTCTCACCCTACTACCACTCCCGTCCTCTCCTCTTCACACTTCCCGTCTGGTCCACTGCAACAACATGTCCTTTGAATTAGCTCCTCAGAAACTGAAGGTAAAAATGTCCTTTACGCTACATGCACATGACAGTAAAAAAAAAGTCAGTTAAAAACGGACATTTTTAACTGACTTTTTTTCACCGATGCCTTTCTGAGAAACGGACGTTACAATCGGACCCATTGAATTGTATGGGGGCAGTCGGTCAGTAAAAAACAGACAAGATCTTTTCACGTCCGTTATTCATTGGCAGTCAAGAAAACTGCCGTGTGAATTACCCCATAGACTACCATTGGTCTTAAAATGGACGTGTAATGGCCTCCATAACATGTCCGTTTTTCTCTGTCGTGGTCATGTAGCCTTGTGTTAGCAAGTTTGGTCAGTGACAAAGAGATAACCAATATGGTGGTATTTTCGGTAGTCACTTTTAGCTGCAATGCAAGAGGTTTCCCGATACCAACCTCATAAGGCTCTTGATTTCAAAAGTCCAAAAAACGTTAAAATTTTCTAACTATTCCGAAATTTGATTGCAGCACTCTGGGAGAAAATGATGTTGATGATGATTATGGGTACGATGAAGCTTCCAGAAAATGTCATCTTGTATCCAGCCGAGACGCCAAGAGTTTTAGCTGCAATTTAAGCTATTTAGTGCCCTTCGACATGGATGATTATAAAATAGAAGTACAAGGTCCATCCTCAGAACTTCTTGCAACTATTGAAAGCTTTGTGCCAAGCTGTAACAGTAAGTTCGCCATTTCTTGTGAGACCCATAATAATGAGGCGGATTTACCTGCAGTCCAGTGGATATGAAAGGGATAATAAAGGGAATCTGTCACCATGTACCGCCATATCCAGTTAGGTGTGCCATAGTCATCTGAGTAAAACGCTCTTGGTCCCATCTTGATTTTTGGCCGCATTTCAGAGAAATTAATCTTCTTATCATATGCAAATTAACTGGTCAGTTCAACAAGGGTGTGACCATTGCACCTCGCTGCACAGTAAGCCCCGCTCCATGCTCCTGGCCACCCCGCATTCCAGTCACAAGGCCAGGCGGTGAAGTAGTCAACCTGACCTTCTGCACATGTGCCATTATATCGGTATTCAGCGTATATACGCAGTACAGCCTTGCTGCTTGCCAGGGCTGAAGTCATCTCTACTGCGTATGTGCGCTCCATTGCTTTGGGAATCAGTCCATGCGCAGTAGACATGACCTGCGCAGTCTGGCACTATCCAATCAGTGCTGCCAGTGTCAGCATATAATAGGTACAATAAAAATACTCGTGAACATCTCCCCATGTAACCAGGGGACAATATAGTGTATGAGAGCAGGGGTGCGAACAATCACAAGAACAATCGTTTGTTCATTCCCCTCCAAAGGTAAACAAGCGCCAATCGACTATATATCGACTCATCAAGGCTCGTTACGGGCAATTCATCTGCTTCTCTAAAATGGACATTAAAGGGGTTTATATTGATGATCTACCCTCAGGACTCCTGGCACCCCTGCCAATCACATGTATGAAGAGGTCCTGGCGCTCTGTAAGGCCTTAGGCCTCTTACTAGGCCATGTGATGTCACATTCCTCCATCACATGACCTAGGAGCAGATCAGGCCCATTAAAGGGAATCTGTCACCTGGTTTGAGCATATTAAGGTGTTACTACTGCCATGTACAATAAAGTACCTTATTTCTTGCTGTAGTCTTCCTTTTTTTTGTTTCATGGTTTCATTAGCGATAAAATCCACTTTTTATGTTATGCAAATGAGTGTCCAAGGTGCCCGGAGGGGCGTTATCATCCTTCTCTGGAGCCCAGGAACTCGCCCGTACAGTGCCCAGCCCGCCTTCCTTTAGAGCCCAAGCACGCCTCTTCCAGCATAAGTAACTGCCCACACCCAAAGTCTTTGCCGCCGCCCCCGCTCCGCTATGTGAAATCTCACGCAGGCATAGTACCGTGGACTGCCTGCGCGATGTAGAAGCTCCTGAGGGCGACACATTTGAAGCTGTTGCCCTCAGGAGCTTCTACATCGCGCAGGCAGTCCACGGTACTACGTCTGCGTGAGATTTCACAAAAGCGGAGGGGGGCGGCGGCAAAGACTTCGGGTGTGGGCAGTTACTTAGGGTCCATTCACACGTCCTCAATTCTGTTCCGCATTTTGCGGAACGGAATTGCGGACCCATCCATTTCTATGGGGCCGCACGATGTGCGGCCCTGATCCGGAGCATGCCCTATTCTTGTGCACAATTGCGGACAAGAATAGTCTTATTCTATTAGTGCCAGGAATGTGCAGTCAGCAAAATGCCGGCGGAACGCACATTGACAGTGTCCGTGTTTTGCGGATCCGCAAAACACACACGGATGTGTGAAGACCCTTATGCTGGAAGAGGCGTGCTTGGGCTCTAAAGGAAGGCGGGCTGGGCACTGTACGGGGGAGTTCCTGGGCTCCAGAGAAGGATGATAACGCCCCTCCGGGCACCTTGGACACTCATTTGCATAACATAAAAAGTGAATTTTATCGCTAATGAATCCATGAAACAAAAAATGAAGACTACAGCAAGAAATAAGGTATTTTATTGTACTTGGCAGTAGTAACACCTTAATATGCTCAAACCAGGTGACAGATTCCCTTTAAAACGAGTGCGCTGAGCTGCAATACCAAGCACGACCACTATACGATCGGCGGCGCTGTACTTGATAAGCTGCAAGGAGTGCCGCTGCCTCATCAAACTACTGATCGGTGGGAGTCGGACGCACACTGATCTCATATTAATGACCTATCCTGATGATAGATCTCCAATATGAAAATCCCAGAAAACCCCTTTAAGGGTGCTGTCTTTTTATAAAAAGCAGCCATGAAATTCATAGCCTCCATAATGATTGTTATTCCTCTTTCTCCTGATAATTTTAGTATAAAAGACCATTTCATTTTAATGTCATATTATTATTTTTTTTATTATTAAAGTCAAGCTGGACCCACCTTCCGATCTCTCCTACAATTTCACTGGCACTGCTTATAACATAACGTGGCGAGGAAATACCGACTTCGGGACCAGAATACATTATCAATTAAAGCTTAAGCGAGAATCATCCAGGCAGGTAGGTAATACGGCACAATGCTGCACGCGACCCCATTTTGGCATACGTCTGTCTATTACAGTATTTGGGCATGTCAGGATATACATGGGGAGAATTTACTCAAGTATTCAGCGACAGGGCACCTGGAAGATATGCCCTAGGGCCGGGATGCCCAACCTGCGGCTCTGCAGCAAGAGAGCCGAGCTAAGAGAGTGGCTATCAGGGGTGGACAGGCCATATACCTTACGAGAAATTTCCTGGCTGGCCGATGCCCAGGGGGCCGCCCGAGCCCTCCTTACGAGATCTGAAGCTCTTAGAATTAATTAATGCTGGGAGCATCAGGTACTTATGCATCTGGCTGGCAGACAGGCTCGGACTGGCCCACAGGGGTACAGGGGAATCCCCCAGGTGGGCCCCTTAGCAAGGTGGGCCCCTAGTCTCCCACCCCCTGCACAAGTGGCACATAACACAGTAGACTTACTGCACTACATACATATATTCAATGTACAGCACCTCAACCAGCCTATTTTCATATAAAAAAAACTTGTTAGATTATTTATTATATTTGAAATGTATCCGTAGAGTGGGCCCCCAAAATAAATTTTACTGGTGGGCCCTAGGCACCCCAGTCCGACACTGCTGGCAGAGGCAGGTGCCCTCCTGAATTGAGCTGTATCACTTTCATCAGTATGGTAATAGGGCAGTATTTTATGCTGCACTGAGGTATTTGGTTCTGCTGGAGCGGTATTTTGTGCTGCACTGCGGTATTGCTGGTCCTGCCTAGTTTTGTTTGCCCCACCTACTTATGAAATCAAGGGAAGGAGAGTGCTGACATGAAGAACAGGTATATAGGGCAAAAATATTCAGTGTCTGGGGTACTCTGGACAGATAAAAATGCCATTATGGGACCAGAGAGCCTGTTTAATGTCCAAAATCAGCTTAAAGTAGTAGTCTGACCATTGATATTTATCATTGGAAAAGGTAACCCCAATTCCCCACCCCTCTCCGCCAGTGAGACAACAGTAAATAGTAAATATATGGATCAGTATATAAATATGGAACAGAATATTACATCTATTTTAGATATAAATATATGTTGCCACAGAGGTGTTTCCTTACCTTACAGAGAGTTGAATGGAGTGGTAGGGAGCATGCGTTACCACCCCTCCAGAGAGGTTCTCCTCACCACCATCACGATGGTTGGAGGAACAAGGAGACTGGGTTTCCCGATCTAGCGATCAATGGAATTCCCATCCATTAGACACTTAGCAATCTAATATTCATCCCCTTATCCTGTTGATGAGTAGTCAATGTTCAAGGGGTTGTCCGACAGAAAAAATGTATAGCTTGTATAAATGCTTGTGTATACTTGTATGACTGCCGGGTGACAAGATAGCACTCCACAGCCTTCAAAATGGCTGACAACGGTTGCAAATTGCTGTCTTAGATTACTGTAGGAACAGCAGCTCTGGAGGGAAAACTGCTGATCTTTTTAAGAACCAAAATACTGTGTAGGCAAACAGGAGAAGAACAGCCATAAGCACATACTGTATAAACTGTGCTGTAGTCTAAGCTTTCCATAGCGATGAATGGAGAAGCAGTGATCTGCTCCTCAGGGACATGCTGGTGTGGTAGGACAGTACGCCTACGGGGGGGGGGGGGGGAGATTTTCATTTGTATAATATAATGTATGTAATATTGGTGAGAATTTATCAATTTACCTCATTCCAGGAATCTCTAAAGAAATCAATCTATGACAAATATGTGGAGTTGTTGGTATCAGAGTTCGATGAGGGCTCCAACTATATTCAGATTCGCTGTATTACAGAAGATCAGGAGGATTTCAAAAGCCTTTGGAGCGAGTGGAGTTCAGAGCTTAAGATTGGTATCTTACAATCTCCTTTTTTTTAAACAGAATCATTTTTTTTAAATGTTATGGCTTTTTGTCCCCAGACACAGCTCCGCTCTTGTTCATGTGCCTGGTATTGCAGCTCAGCATTATTCACTTGAATGAGTTGCGATGCCAGTCTTAGCCTATTGACAAGAGTCCACCTTATGCAGCGGCCCAGAAGTGGGGAGAGGACGGCAGAAAAGGAGTGGTAGTAACAATGTCAGTGGTAGTAGTTACTCACAGCAGCGGTTCTCACTCTGGCGCTCCCTGGTGCCATGCAGTGATGGGAAGGACGCACCTTTTCTTTCCTTCAGAGCACTTCCTGTCATTGGGGTTTCTGCGTGGTGTCGGGTGGAGATGCATTTTGAGGCACAAGGCAGGTGTTACATGGACAGGTCATGGGGTTCAAGCTATGGTGATGCAAACGGCAGTGCAGTGAATTAATGAGGACTGTTTTAGTGCAACACGTCCATTGTACTTTACTGAAGCAGTTTAGTAGATCGTCACATAGATAAGGAACCTGAAGCGTATTGTCCCAACCAATATGCAGGGAAAGTCTGCAGCCAGAATGTACATTTGTTGCCTTTTTTTTAACAGATGCCCTGCACTTTATGGGCACTATACGTTCTGTAATATCCAGGAACTCTTTCCCTCAGGGGCTGACACATATGCGGTCACTTTTCTGCTTTTAATCCACAGGCCTAAAGTACATCCTAATAAACTCTGCTACTTGCTGCACTCATATTCACAGCTTTCACTAGACTGAACTTCTTCCTTCTAGGGGAAGGGGTGGTGCCAGCCCAGCCTAACAACTGTTGCTATCAAACTCACTCTCTGCCCAGACACAGGCTATGGGACAAACAATGGATAAAGGACAGTCCATTAACCCTTGCAGTGGAGCACTGCATAGAAGTGGTACACTGCACTTACTTGGTCTGCACTGTTCATTGTCGGCTCCCTGACTGTCTTCATTGGACTTCCAGTCCCTGTTTGTCAAGTTACTTCATGGACGGGTCATGTTCTCCAATGCAGTCAGTGACTGACCACAGCGATGACATGTCCCCAAGCAGAATGTGACCCAATAGTGAAGTGCCACTTGGGGACATGCGACCACTGAGGACAGTTATTGATTGCAGCGGGGCACATGACCCCAGATGGGGACCAGCAGTCCGGTGAAGTCAGCCAGGGAGCCAATACAGCAGTGGATACCAGGCATGTATGGATTTCTCCATAGGTTCTGACATGTGGGGTTAGATTTTTTTTTAAAAAAACATGGAAAAAAAGCAAAAAAGAAAGGAGTTTTCCAGTTTGCATAAGTTAATCTCAATAAATTCAGCATCACATTTGCTGACAATTTGTATAATACAAAGGCAAAAAATTCAGTCCCTGAACTGATTTCAATTCAGGGGCAAATTTTGTGTGTTTTTGCCAAGTTATCTGAAGGTTAAGTGAAGGTTCTATATAGAATCTGGAAATCCCCTTTAAGTACATTCTATTATAGGAATGGAAAAAAAATGTTGTTCAGCTTGTCGGGTACCACTATAATTAACTAAACTATATAGTGATAAACTGGATATATTGTTACATACAATATTATAATTTCTGTAATGTATTGTCTTATAATGTTCTAATGTAGATTATTTTCATATTTTTTCCTCTTAATTCTTCAGAAAAGGAAGTTGAACTACACGTGTCACAAAATCAAGACATCCTTCATATCATCACCATAGTAACCCTGCTTACAATAACGCCTCTTTTGCTGCTCCTGGTTTTATGCTCTAACCTTTCTTCTAGGTAGGTAATAAAATGATGAATGATTATGGGTGGCCGCTTGTGGTGGGTCCTCTGAGGATTTCCAGAGAGGAGGATCTGCGATGAACCTGCTAGAATTCTGCAGCAGCAAAATACACAGCAAATCAAATGGATTTTGTTGCAGAAATTTCTGCGGGAAATGCTACAGGTGTGGCACAGATTTCGTTGCAAAGTGTGAAATCCACTGCAGAAATCTGCCAAATAAAATGACATGCTGTAGAATTAAAACCATGCCTCGTATCATGTGCAGATTTTCTGGCGGAAAATATCCGCCGCGTCTGGATAAGATTTGTCATCCACTTTGCTGCTGCAGAGAGAGTTGGGAGGAGGGGAGTGGTAGTTGTGGCGCTGATGGGTATGGTTGTGGTTCACGATCAATCGCTGACCTTACTCCAGCACACCCTAGGGCCATGCAGTGAATGGAGGGAGCAACCTTTGTTTCCTTGGGGAACACCCTGGACTTTCTGAGGGCCCCTGCCTGGTGTTAAAATGGGGTGCCCTTGACGTTAGGTAGATGGATGCAAGGCAGGAGGATGGATGCAAAAGCTGGCAAATGGATGATTGGGTCAATGACCAGGCAAAAATAAAGTCTCTTTACTGAATTGATGATGGGAGTAGTAGTAGTACAAATAGCAGCAATAGGCACAGTTCCAAAGTATATTACAATGTAGGCTTTTCTAAATACCAATGTATAGGCAGCAAAAGTGATGGTGGTAATTAGAGATGAGTGAATGTCACGAGGGTGTCAAGAGCCACGCCTGACTCCGTTATACCCGGGGTCAGGAAGTCGCAGCGGTTGGCTGCACGCTCTATGTAAGATAGGGCTGTTTTCCTTATGGTAGCTTTCTGGGTTTGCTTTGCAAACCCTTTTGGCTCACTCAGGGATCCGTAGCTCCTTCTCCTCAGCTGTTCCTTGTCCAGCACTCCCAAACCTCCTTATATTCCCCTCTCACACTTCTCTGGTTGCCAGATATAGAGCTTCCTGCCTGGACATCTATTCTGACCCTCTGGAGCTGTGTTCTCTGGTAGTTAGTCCAGAACGCTACCCTCCGGATCCCTGTTGGACCTTTGGGGTCTATTGTGGTCGCCCACCTGGGTGTATGTGTTTGTCTGTTTTGTCTGTCCTCTCCCTGGTGTTTCCCTCTTAGTGACAGTGGTGCGGACTAGCGATCCCACCGGCCTGTTCACTATCTAGGGCTCATTTTAGGGAAAGCCAGGGTTTAGGCACGTGATCGCCGCACGGGTGAGGAACCTGTCTAGGGACGTCAGGGCAGTCAGGCGCCAGCCGCAAGGTGAGTTAGGGGTCACCACCTTTCCCTCTCCCTTGGGCAGGGCTTTCCCTTTTTCCTCCCTGTGCGTGTCACCGGTCATTACAGTGAAGTTCTGAAAAGTTCGATATGTCAACTTTGCCGAAGTTAGCCAAGAATTTTTTTTACCTACTTAGAATCCAGTATGGATCAAATTGCTGCTCTGTCCAAACAATTTCATGGCCTGTCTTTGGAGGTGGCAGGATTGAAGGCGTCGGTCCTCCAGCAACAGCAGCAATTACAACAGACCGCAAGCCCAGCGGTTGCTTCTGGTAACCAGGTTGTTGCGGAACCCAAGGTCCCTCTCCTTGACAGATTTTCTGGGGGAAGGGACAAGTTTTTGACATTCCGTGAGGCCTGTAAATTATATTTTAAACTGCGCCCTTACTCCTCTGGTAATGAAGAACAGCGGGTGGGGGTTGTTATTTCCCTGCTGCAGGGGGACCCGCAGTCCTGGGCGTTCTCTTTACCTACTGATTCCCAGGCTCTTCGGTCAGTGGATGAGTTTTTCGGGGCCTTGGGTCTCATATATAACGACCCTGACCGAGTCGCACTGGCTGAAACAAGGTTACGGAGACTCCTACAAGGAGAGCGGCCGGTAGAGGAGTATTGCTCTGAATTCTGTAGGTGGGCTACGGATACCCAATGGAACGACCCGGCTCTCAGGAGTCAGTTCTGCTCTGGGTTATCCGAAAGGGTTAGGATGCGCTTGCATTATATGAGACCCCCTTTTTCCTTGATGCGGTTATGTCCCTTTCTATCCATATAGAGAGACGCCTTAGGGACAGGTTGAAAAAACTGGAGCAATTGGTAACCCCTCCAAAGCAGCAGTTAGTCTGTACGGACTTAGACGAGCCTATGCAGCTAGGAGGAACTACTCGTCAGGTCCGTCCTCCTGAGGCTCGCCGTAGGCGTGGGGTTTGTTTTTTTTGTGGGGAGAGGGGTCATTTCATTAATGTCTGTCCTTCTTTCCTCAGAAACAAAAGACCGTTGGAAAACTACTAACCCCAGGCTGTGTGGAGGATGTCAGCCGGGGGGTATACGTTTCCTCCATACATACATCGCAATTTGTGTCGCCAGCGGTTATTGTTTTTGGTGATAAGACGGAGACTATTTCTTTCTTTCTAGACAGTGGAGCAGGGGTAAATTTGATAGATGCCCATTTTGCCCGCACTATGGGTTTGTCTCTCTGTACACTACAGAGACCTATTCCCATATTCGCTATTGATTCTGCTCCTCTGTCTCAGAGAAACCTCACCCACATTGTTCATAATTTACACCTTCGGGTAGGGGACCACCATAACGAGATGCTTTCATGTTATGTTCTGGAGGGGCTTCCCACTCCGGTAGTGCTAGGTCTTCCCTGGTTGGTAGCGCACAATCCAGTGGTGGATTGGCAGGCCAGGGAGATATTGGAGTGGAGTGAGCAGTGCAGAGAAAATTGCTTAAATAGCAATTGCTTAGTCGCCTCCATAACTACCCTACCTACTTTTATTTCGGATTTTGAGGACGTTTTTTCTGAAAAGGGTTGTCAGAAGTTACCACCTCACCGTCCTTATGATTGCCCGGTTAACCTTATTCCCGGCGCAAAATTACCCAAGACCAGGTTATATAATCTTTCGGGTCCAGAGAGACAAGCCATGAAAGATTATATCTCCGAGAGCTTGGCTAAGGGACACATCAGACCCTCTTCTTCACCCGTGGCTGCAGGGTTTTTCTTTGTTAAAAAGAAAGATGGGGGCCTGCGTCCTTGCCTAGATTTTCGCAAATTAAATCGGATAACCATCCGAGACCCATACCCTCTTCCTCTCATTCCTGACCTGTTTAACCAGATTGCGGGTGCTAGGTGGTTCTCCAAACTTGATCTTAGGGGGGCCTACAATCTGATTCGTATTAAGGAGGGGGATGAGTGGAAGACAGCTTTTAACACCCCTGAGGGGCATTATGAAAATCTAGTTATGCCTTTCGGTCTGACCAATGCTCCTGCCGTCTTTCAACATTTCGTTAATTACATTTTTAGTCATCTAATCGGCAGGTTTGTGGTAATATACCTAGATGATATTTTAATTTATTCGTCTGATCTGAGAACACATGAGGTGCATGTCAGACAGGTGCTGCAGGTCCTATGGACGAATAAATTATATGCTAAAATTGAAAAGTGTGTCTTCGCCGTTCAGGAGATACAATTCCTAGGTTATTTTTTATCTGCTTCAGGTTTCCGTATGGATCCTAGAAAGGTCCAGGCAATTTTGGATTGGGATCTTCCTGAGAACCTCAAAGCACTACAGCGGTTCTTGGGCTTCGCGAATTTCTATAGGAAATTCATAAAAAATTATTCACTTATTGTAAAACCCCTTACTGACATGACTAGGAAGGGGACTGATTTTTCTAAATGGTCTGACGCCGCTAAAGTTGCTTTTTCCTCTCTAAAAGAGAGGTTTACCTCAGCACCTGTACTAGTCCAACCTGATGTCTCTCAGCCTTTTATTGTTGAAGTCGATGCGTCAGAGGTGGGAGTGGGGGCGGTGCTGTCTCAGGGTCCGTCTCCTGGCAAATGGCGTCCTTGTGCTTTCTTTTCTAAAAAACTATCTGCAGCAGAAAAGAACTACGATATTGGCAATAGGGAACTATTAGCTATTAAACTTGCATTTGAGGAGTGGCGTCACTTTTTAGAGGGGGCAGTCCACGCCGTCACTGTGATTACGGACCACAAAAATCTTCTGTACCTCGAATCAGCTAAGCGTCTCACCCCTAGACAGGCTAGGTGGTCGCTATTTTTTACCAGGTTTAACTTTGTGATTACCTATCGTCCTGGGGCAATCTCGTTGTTTCCCTGGAGGGGGTAATGTGAGTGATCCGGTGCCCATTCTTCAAAGAGGAGTGGTTGTTTCTGCGGTACACTCTGTTCTGGAGGGGAAGGTGTTAGAGGCCCAGGGGGACGCCCCGGTCTCTTGCCCCTCAGAGAAATTGTTTGTACCGTTGAACCTACGTTTTGAATTATAAAAGGAATTAAAGGAACATCATAATTCGGCACTTGCTGGGCACCCGGGTAGTAAAGCAACCTTGGAGCTATTGTCTCGTCGTTTTTGGTGGCCAAGGTTGCGTCAGGATGTATTGGATTTTGTGTCTTCTTGTTCTACCTGTGCGCGCGCAAAAGTTTCACATACACGTCCTGCAGGGTCTCTATTACCACTCGTCATTCCCAATAGACCGTGGACACATCTGTCAATGGATTTTATCACTGACTTACCTTTGTCTGCGGGTAAAACAGTTATTTTGGTAGTAGTGGACAGGTTTAGCAAAATGGTACACTTCATTGCGTTACCCGCCCTACCTAATGCTAAGACTCTTGCTCAGGTATTCGTCAGTGAAATCGTGAAGTTTCACGGGGTCCCCTCCGATGTTGTTTCGGATTGGGGTACCCAGTTTATTTCAAAATTTTGGAAAGCTTTTTGTTCCCGTTTGGGGGTACACTTGTCCTTTTCCTCAGCTTTCCATCCTCAGTCGAATGGACAGACTGAGCGTACCAACCAAAACCTTGAGACATATCTAAGATGTTTTGTGTCTGAAAACCAAGAGTTGTGGTCATCATATTTACCGTTAGCTGAGTTTGCCATAAATAATCGCCGTCAGGAATCCACTGGCAAGTCACCATTTCTTGGTGCATATGGTTTTCATCCCCAATTCTGTACTTTCAAAGAGGGGGGGTCTTCTGGGGTTCCCGAAGAGGAACGGTTTTCGTCATCTCTTTCATCGGTATGGCAGAAGGTGCAAGCTAACTTGAAAAATATGGGAGGTAAATACAAATGCATGGCTGATAAGAGACCGTCGCCAGGTCCGGACCTAGGAGTGAATGACTATGTGTGGTTGTCTACTAGGAATATTAAATTGAAGGTTCCCTCTTGGAAACTGGGTCCTAGGTTTATTGGTCCTTACAAAATTGTAGCCATCATCAACCCCGTGGCTTTTCGCCTGAAGTTACCTCAGACTTTTAAAATTCATAATGTTTTTCATAAGTCGTTACTCAAAAAATATGTTCCACCTCTAGAACCGTCACCGCTGCCACCCCCTCCTGTTGTTGTTGTGGATGGTAATCTAGAATTTCAGATATCCAAAATTGTTAATTCTCGTCAGGTCCGCCACTCTCTTCAATATCTGGTGCATTGGAGAGGTTTCCCGAGGAAAGAATGTGGGTTCCTGCGTCTGAGGTAAACGCCGACAGGCTAGTTCGGGTTTTTCGTGCCTCTCATCCTGAGAGACCTGGTCCTGAGTGTCCGGAGGCCCCTCGTAGAGAGGGGGGTACTGTCACGAGGGTGTCAAGAACCACGCCTGACTCCGTTATACCCGGGGTCAGGAAGTCGCAGCGGTTGGCTGCACACTCTATGTAAGATAGGGCTGTTTTCCTTATGGTAGCTTTCTGGGTTTGCTTTGCAAACCCTTTTGGCTCACTCAGGGATCCGTAGCTCCTTCTCCTCAGCTGTTCTTTGTCCAGCACTCCCAAACCTCCTTATATTCCCCTCTCACACTTCTCTGGTTGCCAGATATAGAGCTTCCTGCCTGGACATCTATTCTGACCCTCTGGAGCTGTGTTGCTGCGTTCTCTGGTAGTTGGTCCAGAACGCTACCCTCCGGATCCCTGTTGGACCTTTGGGGTCTATTGTGGTCGCCCACCTGGGTGTATGTGTTTGTCTGTCCTCTCCCTGGTGTTTCCCTCTTAGTGACAGTGGTGCGGACTAGCGATCCCACCGGCCCGTTCACTATCTAGGGCTCATTTTAGGGAAAGCCAGGGTTTAGGCACGTGATCGCCGCACGGGTGAGGAACCCGTCTAGGGACGTCAGGGCAGTCAGGTGCCAGCCGCAAGGTGAGTTAGGGGTCACCACCTTTCCCTCTCCCTTGAGCAGGGCTTTCCCTTTTTCCTCCCTGTGCGTGTCACCGGTCATTACAGTGAAGTTCTGAAAAGTTCGATATGGCAACTTTGCCGAAGTTAGCCAAGAAAATAGATTTGTTCCGAATTAATTTGTCACAAATTGCTATAAATCAGGTATTCCTAGACCACTGTGCCTTAGGATATGGCTAGACAGAGTGGTTGTGCTGTGGGCGGGTTGCAGCCATGCTGCGGTGAAGAACAGTGTGGCCAATAAGCCCGCAGCTGACTTTTTGTATAGTACTGTATAGTCCTTCTTCATTGTTAATGGTCGCGCGGCACCTTTAAACAGGAGCTGTTGCTGGTATGGGGTTTGGCTGGTTAGGTGGGGGCACAATATGCAGATTATTGCTGTTCTGGCCTGCAATCTCCTGAAGGTTATTTGACAGTAAACACAGAATAATAATCAGCTGAGGCATACCCACTTCTCCAACCCCAGCGCTCTCCTGCCCTACAGGTGGGAGGCCTTTTTCTTCCATCTGCTTTTCCTCCTTTTCCACATCATCCAATATCAATGAAAATATGGCATCAGAAACATCCAGCTCTTCCTCTCTCTGCATCTTTCTGACTTTTCTAGGACATCAAGACTTTGAAGGATGACTTTGACTTTGTAACAAGTGCAGCTGCCATTCTAGGAAAAACTGATTCGTTACCATGAATCGCGAGAAAATCCAGATTCGTTGTGAATCGAAGTTTTCCTAAACTTTGGACTGAATTCCGCTTCAAATGCTTTGCTCCGCTTAACACTAGTGATAATCCTCCCTGAGTCTCTCTCTAAATACGTTTTGCAATCTTCCCAAATAACCACAGGCAATATACCCTTTCCACAGCAGTAAAGTCTTGTTTCCTTAAACGTGCGATACCTTACTGTCGGAATCCTGCACAACCTTCTGTGAATGTCGGACCTCTTTTGCTCAGGGGTTTCTTAAGTTTAGTTGCTTTCTGGCAGCTTTCAGTCTCCAGAATGATGGTTCCTTAGACTATTCAGGAGCTAGATCACACATGTCCTTCCTCTATGCCTGGTCAGATAGCTCAGCTTAGACTCCACACCTAACCAAGGGGCGAAACCAACCCATCCTCCTGGCAACTGCACTGAAAAGCTGACAGCATTAACTACTTGTTGCCCATACCTAACCATTTGGGATACATAGTGCATAAGGAAATAAGAATTTCAACAACAAATTAAAACAATTAACTTTAGCAAACAACTTAGCAACAATCGACTGGGTCACTGCACTGCTACTGTAAACACTGCAGATTCTCTGCATGCAAATTGGCTAAGAAAACTTTGCAGACTATATACCATATGTGGCAGTATACTTAGGGTATGTTTACAGAGTTGTATGAAGACAGAGAAAATTTAGAAGTCGAATCCGCATCAAAATTCCACACATTTTCCATGCCGTTTTTCTTTAATGCAGTTTTCAGTTTGCAGCAAATTCAATGAGAATTTCCACCAAGGCTAAGGGGGTAATTTATTAAGACCGGCGTTTTAGGCGCTGGTCTAAATAACCTCTATATCTGGCGGTTGATGGCCTCTACATAACTCTGGTGCATCCAGCGCCAGTCTAAATCTAAGCCAGTTTCCTTGCAGGCTTAGGCCTCATGCACACGGCCGTTGTTTTGGTCCGCATCCGAGCCGCCGTTTTGGCGGCTCGGATGCGGACCCATTCACTTCAATGGGGCTGCAAAGGATGCGGACAGCACACTGTGTGCTGTCTGCATGCGTTGCTCCATTTCGTGGCCCCGCTAAAAAAATATAACATGTCCTATTCTTGTCCGCGCTTTGCGGACAAGAATAGGCATTTATATTGAAGGCTGTCCGTGCCGTTCCGCAAATTGCGGAACGCGCACGGACGCCATCCGTGTTTTGCAGATACTTGATTTGCGGACCGCAATACACACCACGGTTGTGTGCATGAGGCCTTACAGTACATTTAGACCTAAAACAGGCGTAGAAATGATGAATGAGATGGGCTTCCACGCCCACTTTTTTAGACCTGGCGTGAGCAGAAAAAAGTTGTAGATTGCGGCACAACTATCCATTGCGCTGCAATCGGGGCCAGAAATACGCCTAATATAGGTGTATTTCTGGATAATAAATTACCCCCTAAAATTTCCATATTAAGATTTAATCTTTTTAAAACAATATTTGCTAAAGTGAAATATTTTTTATTTGACACTATTTTTTATTTTATTGCATAGATTGAACTTATATGGTGCCACAACAGGATCTGTATTTATATAGATAAAATGGGCAAAAATAATAGTAAATGTATATATTTTTTCTCTCTTTACAGTCGTAATTTAGTGTAATAAATTTATACAGAAGAAAATAATCATCTTACTCTCCCATGTATAGCAATGAGAAGTATGTGTATTAAATACATGTACATCATCGCTGTAATACCTGAAAACTAGGTCCCTGTTTTATATTTTTGTGTATCTCCAGCTATTAGCTAGTATTTGGCCTTGTTTTTCTTCAGTGGGATGTCTGATAATGAGCGTTACACAGCGAGATTTATTATTAAAGTGGTGGACGTACATATATATATATATATATATATATATATATGCCCTAGCTGCACGGTGCATTGACAACTGGGATGTATATATAGAGATAGTGGACGCCAAGGGATTAAGAGGACTGTTTTATGAATAAAATCCCTTCTCTAAAGACAACAATGAGAGATTGTTCTACTGTGAATTCTGAGATCCAGGAATAAAATAGGCTTGACATGGCTTGGGTGCATAAAAATGTTTATTAAAACTATGATACAGAGTAAGGTAAGTAGCATCTGTCTGACACCCATATGATACGAAGAGGAGTGGTAATCACAAGACACATGATACCCTCATGATGTCCACAATGGAGCTGAGCTCTTTCACATACCTAGATGTTTTCTAACTTCCTGGCCCCACTAGCTCCTCCTAAAGGTCATCAGAGTGCAGTACACATGAACAGTTACTTCAGACCTTAGGAATGCAGCCTGGCACCTGGTATCACTAACCAACTACATTATAAGGAATTAAAGGGAAAGAAACACTATAATGAATGAAATTATATAGAATACCATTCATCCCTCTCTCCTTCTGTACCAGTTTGTAACTTGTCTTGTTTATGATTAGTGCAATTGTCTGTATTATGTATGTGCACCGCTCATCATATGTACAGTGCTATGGAATGAATGGCGCTTTAATAATAAATAATAATAATAATAATCCATTCATGACTCCTCTCACGGAATACATTTTCTATTATATTTCAGAATAAACGTTTCTTTTTCGAAGAAAATTCCAACAGCAGCAAATTTTTTTCATCCTCTATATCACATACATAATGGAAATTTCCAGGTAATTTTAGCTTTAAGGTTGTACTCGTTTGGCTTTTTTGTCTTCATATTATGCACTTGTACTACCATACAGAGCTTGTCTGTGAAGGTTCTCATTCATCCAGCTCATGGTATATCAGCAGTAATATGTCAGAGCAACTGGACTTGTATTTTTTTTTTCTTGAAGACCTTTCTCTAGTCATCGGATTGGCTTTCTCAATTAGAATTGCATGTACAACAAATCTCAGGCATTACATACTGGTGACTCATGCTTCAGTCATTAAAGAAAGATGTTGATTGCATTTGCATGACTGAAGTTATGAGGTGTGATAAAACTGCCTCAGAAGCATTATAAAGGACACTTGTTTGAAGACAGCACGGTATGCATCTTAGGCACAGAGGAGAACTGGTTCAAAAGAGTTGTGAAAGAAGTTTATTTATATTAGACTGGAGAAACCAAAGCTTACAATGCTGTTCCAACATCTCTCCCGAGGCAGTTCAATCACACCGAATAGCTTCAGTCATGCTAATGCTATCAGCGTCTTATCTCCATGGCTGGAGCACAGGTCACCAGTATTTTTAATGCCAGGGTTTCTTGTACAAGCCATTCTAAATTAAAAAGCCAGTTGGATAACTAGCAAAACGTCTTAAAGAAAAAAAAAGATACAAGGAGTCCAGTTGCTCTGACTTACTACTACTGGTGTCCAGAGCTTGTGATGCATTGCACCATCTCCATTTCTGTTACTTTGTGACAATCAACATATTTAACATTTTAAGGTGTTTTCCGGTCCTTAGATATTGATGACCTAATCCCTAGGATATTTCATTAATATCAAATCGGTGAGGGTCCAACATCCGGCACTCCCACCAATCAGCTGTTTATTAGGGCAGCTGAAACTATACAGGAGAAGATACAGTAGATTGAATGCTTGAATGCATAATCCAGTGTGTCTTTTCTGGCTCTGGAGTACTGCAGGTCCAGGAGCGGAGCTGCAGTACTCAGGCATGGAGAGAACCTTCTGCTTCTGGTTCTGTCCACTGTATAGTTTCTGGTGCTGGCAACTGGCTGAAGCTGCCCTCACCAATTTGATATTAAATGATGACCTATTATAAGAATAGGTCATCCTTATCTAGGTGCATGAAAACTCCTTAAAGATACTGTATCAATATTACACGCATGTACTATATAGTGTGTGTGTGTGTGTGTGTGTATGTTCACAAACACGTTTAATACAGGAGATAACATTAGTACTCCTGGAATATCCATAGAGGTTTAGATAGGCTTAGCTGTTAATGCCTAGTATTTATGGTGGTCTATGATGAAGTTAAAGGGCTTGACTGGGACATTTAAAAATTGTATTGAATGCAGGGGATGTGCTAAAATAAAATAAATATTACTCACCTTGAAAATCCACCCCACTCCGGTGTTAGTGCTGGTGTGGGATTTTGTCCTGCAGTGATATGACTACCTTCACAAGAGCACTGTAGCCAATTAGTGGGTAGTTGCATCTTCTCTGTGCAGCCACCTCTCCATTTGCAAGACCGAGACCCATTTTCAAGATAAGTCAGGTCCCTTTGGATATGCTATAAATGTTTAGGTCAAAATAATCCTTTAAATATTGATGACCGAGCCTTAGGATAAGCCATCACTATCAGATCGGTGGGGATCTGACTCCCGACACCCGCAGTTATCATATGTTAGAAGAAACCACAGTACATGGAATGGGTCTGACCTTGCAGTACATTTCCTGACCAGAGCTGTGCCAGTACATATGCTTCTATGAGCTGCTCGGTGGGAGTCCTTGGAGTCAGACCCTCATCTATCTAATATTGATGAACTGTCTTGACAGAATTGGACATTCAAACTCCTTCTTACTGTGGTTAAGTGATGAGGAATGGAGCACTTAGGACCTCCATTCTGATGATCAGTGGAGGTCTCATCGGTGGGGTTCCCATAGATCAGGCATGTCTCTCCTATCCTGTGGCAGGGTAATAAAGTAGAAAAATACTGTTTAAGTACACAAACAAATTACTAATTGTCTTGTTTCTCAGGATTGGACTAAATATCCAAATAAATGTAAGGAAAATAAGAAAGGTGGAGAGCACGATTTCCCCCAGGACATAGACCTCTACAGTACCACTGTACTGTATGTTCAGAAAGAAGTTGTATCCCCTGTGAGACTTGAATCTCCACTATCTAAAGATGACATCTCACTGGAACATGACAGCAGTAACTTCATGTCTTGGAGTGATCTGCTGGTGGAGAAAGAATTATCTTTCAATGGAATGTATCCTCCGTTCTTTAGCAGTTTCCCTAGTTTTAGCAACGACATAATCAATGACACTGTTTGCAGTTTGGATTGTCCAACAGACTACTTCTCCTATGATGGAAACTACATTCCAAATTCTCAAGACATCGTTGAGTAATTGCATTTATTTTAGCTACCTTTATCTCTGACAAACTTTCTACAGTATCTGATTAGCACTAATCAGATCAAATGGTATCGAATGAACTATGACTTGGAACAGTGTCATGAGTAATCGGGTGACATTTCTAAGTACAACAACCATTTTGCTGTGTGCACTGCCCATCAGAACCATACATATGGTGTACCGTGACGTGCACAAACTATGAAGCAATATACAATAAATACTACATTCACCATGCATAGTGTGACAGTACTGTATCCTGGTTTACCCAACCTGTGTAAACCCCAGGCAGGGCCAGCGTTAGGGGGGAGGCAAACTGGGCAATTGCCATGGGCCCCCATCACCAAACGGCCCCTTACAGTCAGTGGCGGATGATGTTCGGGTCGGCAGCCCCGGGCCCAGCACTGACCCGAACTGTAGCTGGCCAGCTAAGACCTGTCCTAGGTTGCTAATATAGCTTATATGTTTATACAGCTAAACCTGCCAATAACCTTAATACAGTTCCTATGTTTGTGTGTTAAAGACAAAAGCAGAGTTATTTACAGTGACTTTATGTTTAGATGTCATATAACTGTTATATATTGTGTTCACAGAAGCAGAAAAGATAATATGCCTTTAAGATTCATTATATAATGTAAGGTAAGCTCAATGACACAGCAGAAACAGAAAGCTAGCCTCACACACAGCCTGTGTGGGAAATTCCCCTATCAGGAGCTGCTAGAATCATTACACCAGAGGAGAGAAGCTGAACAGACATTTACGCCACTAAGAGCTATGTTTTATGGAAGCAATAGGCCAAAATAGGTATATAAAACAGATATATAATGTTCCTACTGTTAATATAGTAATTAGAACTGTATACTGAACTAGTTATACTGTATATGTGTTTACTTACAGTTCCACCTATTGAAAACTACAAAGTTCACAATTCAAATTCCATATTGCAATCCAAATTGCATACAACCATACCAGATCATACTCAACCAATCTGCAAATAGTTACTGCTAACTGCATACTGCAAATTGCGACCAAATTCAGTAAGTGAGATATTAGTTAGACCTCAGATATACCTCTCAGAGAGATCATAAAGTGCTTAAATAACTTAAAGTGAGAGTACAGATACACAAGAGAGAAATATATCCACCATTTTATGTTGAATGACAAGATTGAACAGTTGAACCACCATCTCATGCATATCGCCATTTTATGAATCTTTATGCAACACGTGTTTTGTACATGGACTATCTGCTGTGGAGGCTGGAGTGTTATATATGAAGAAAAGTTGAAGTTAATAAAGAAGTTATTTCAAGCATTTGGTGTGCTCTTTAAACCTACTGTTTCCATAGAACGGCGCTAGAGGAATTACAGAGTAATAGACAGTCTGGTTAGACTAAAAAGTCAGAGATATCAAAATTATTCTAATGCCACAGCGCAAAAGGCACTTCATAGTGCTGCGCCTGCCACACGAATGCCCACATACAGCGGCGAGGCACGGGAGCGCATAGTTCCCTGCCCCGCCACCAATCCCCGCCATAGGCTTCAGACCTAGTAGGCCTGAGGCCTATGCGGTAGTGAAATCCCTGCGCCATCGCGCGCACCTGTGCTGGGGCGCAGTACAGTGAAGTGTGCGCGCCTGGACATAGGTGAGTATTTAGCTTTTAGTTTTTTTTTTATGTGCCAACTTTGTTGGACATGGGGGACACACACAGGAGGACATGTGAAGAGACAGTACATCAGGGGGAAATTGCAGTATGTGGGGAAATTAATATGTGGGGGGAAAATATTATGGTGGGATTACTGTGTGGGGGGAAATTATTATGGGATGGATTACTATGTGGGGGCAAATTATTAAGGGAGGGATTACTATGTGGGGGCAAATTACTATATGGGGCAATGTGGGGGGAAACTACTGTGTGGGGGCAACTACTGTGTGGGGGCAGTGTGGAGTAAATTACTGTGTGGGGTAAATTACTGTGTGGGGAAAACTATTGTGTGGGGGCAGTGTGGGGAAAACTACTGTGTGGGGGCAGTGTGGGGAAAACTACTGTGTGGGGGCAGTGTGGGGAAAACCACTGTGTGGGGTAAATTACTGTGTGGGGGCAGTGTGGGGTAAATTACTGTGTGGGGTAAACTACCGTGTAGGGAAAACTACTGTGTGGGGCAGTGTGAGGTAAATGTCACGGGTAGAGTCACGGGAATCAAGATAGAGCGGAGGTGCACCCCCTGAGCTGCCACCCGGTCCCCTGTCCCTGCCTACTTGCACCACCCGCCCTAGGTGACGGAGCGCAACTGGGCGACAGTCCCTAACCTACTAAGTGCAAGCAGAGAGAATGAGACAGCAGGGAAGAGGACAGCCACTGAGAAGTTACAATAAGCAGACAAGAGGTAGAACAAAAACGGAAGGCGAGGCGGGTCAACTAGCCGAGGTCAGTCCAGGAGGTCACGTCAGAACAAGGGAAGAGGCAAAGACAAATCCGTAAACAAGCCAAGGTCAAAATCCGAGAGGTAGAGTCAAGGTACAGGGAGCAGGCAGAAGAGGTGTCAAGAGGCGGATCGAGGTTCAATTCCAGAGGTAGCTTAATAACAATAAAGTACTATAGGACGAAAATCACAGGCAACCTGTAGCCAGCAGGCCGCCTGTATTTATAGTGGGGAGTGAGGGTCATGTGACGTGGCCAGCGTCACATGACCAACAGACAGGCAAGTCGAGCACCGAGTGATCAGCTCGGCGCTCAAGGCAGACCTAGAAGCAGGGAGCCTCCCAGCTATCAAAGCCGGCCTGGGAACGAGGCCAAACACAGATCCTCGCTCCCGAAGCTAAGCAGCAGGTCTGCGGCTGATGGGAGACCGAGTGCACCTTCGGCGCCCCGTTACGATAAATAACTGTGTGGGGGCAGTGTGGGGGAACTACTGTGGGGGGGGGGAACTACTATATGGGGGCAGTGTGGTGGAAATTACTGTGTCGGGCAAATTACTATGTGGGGGAAATTACTGTGTGGGGGGGCAAATTACTATGGGGGGCAGTGTGGGGGAAATTACTATGTGGGGGAATTACTATATGGGGCAGCGTGGGGGGCCTTGCTATTGGGGAGGCACTATAGGGGCAATTCTATTATTTCTGGGGACACTATACAGGGATTATTGCCTGGAGCACAATATAGGGTGTTATTATTACTGGGGGAACTCTAGGGGACATTATAGCTGCGTGGAGACTATAGGGACATTTGGGGTAATTTATCAAACTGATGTAAAGTAGAACTGGCTTAGTTGCCCATAGCAGCCAATCAGATCTCACCTTTAATTTCTGACAGCTCTTTTGGAAATCCAGTTCTACTTTACACCAGTTTGATAAATGACCCCAATTATGTCTATTAGGGTCACTATTTTTTCAGCAGTATAGTACCTGGAACATTGGGGGGGCACAAAAGGCACAGTATTGGGAGTGGCAGCAGGATGACACTGTGGGGACACCAGGATGGGGAGGTTGATGGAAAAACTGAGATGCAGCTGAAAGAATTTGTCATGGCGGTCTGGGTCAAACAGAGGAGAAGAGGAAAGAGAAGGTCTACATGACAGGAGATGTCCCTGGATGTAAGAGGTATGTGGTCACTATGACATTTAGAAAGTGTTTTTAAAGGAGAGTTTTTAAGAGGCTTTAAAGGCTATATTTGTTTGTCTTTCCAACCTGCTTCTTGGTTTTTTTTTCAGTTAAAAGGTTTACCTGGGAATTTTATATGGATGGTCTATCCTCAGGATAGGTCATCACTATCAGATCAGTGGGGATTCGTCTCCTGACACCCCTGCTGATCAGCTGTTTGAAGAGACCACGGCGCTCACCAGAGCTCCGGTGAGCACTGCGGTTTCTTTATAGTTCACCAAGCCCAGCGCCGTACATTAGACAGCAGCGATGCTTGATATTGCAGCTCATCTCCTTTCACTTGAATGGGACTGAACTGCAACTAGGCCATGTGACTGATATACAGGGACATCACTGGCCTCCCAACAGTTAATCGGCAGGTGTTCCGGGAGATGGATGCCAGCCGATCTGATATTGATGACCTATCCTAAATATAATCTTATACACCTTGCTGGTACTGTATTACACTGCAGTTTATCTGCACGAGAATCTGTGTGGAAAAACCATGTGTAATCTGCAATCAGTGCAGGCAGGCTATGTGTGAGTGTGTTGTTTGTGCAATATTTCTTTTGGAGCCCCACTTAAAATTTTGCCCAGGGCCACACTTTGTCTAAAACCATCCCTGACCCCAGGAAAAAGTCCATAAGTATTGATAAGTACAACAGGCTGTTCCAGGGGTGGATAGTGACATCATAACTAGTGTTGAGCGAACTTCTGTTTTAAGTTCGGAGTCTAAAGTTCGGCTTCCGGTTAGCGAAGAATCCCGATATGGATTCCGAATTCCGTTGTGGTCCGTGGTAGCGGAATCAATAATGGACGATTATTGATTCTGCTACCACGGACTACAACGGAATTCGGAATCCATATCGGGATTCTCCGCTAACCGGAAGCCGAACTTTAGACGCCGAACTTAAAACAGAAGTTCGCTCAACACTAATCATAACGCCACTGTGCAAACAATGTGTTTGGGCCTCTCTGCTTTCAACGCGAGGGCGGGTTCTCACCGGCGTTAGGGAATTCCGTTAGTGTTCCCGGAACATAACGGAATTTTAGGACGGAATGCAAAACGGAACCCTTTAGGAGGCATTCCGTTTTGCTCCGTCTTAATACAAGTCTATGGGCACAAATAACATTATACATGACGGGGAAAAAAAAGTCCTGTCGACAGCAGATTTATACCTGGGTACGCCCACGACATGCTGTTAACTATTTCATTACCATCACACTAAAAACAGCAATGCAATTAATTCAAAGGAGAGTCATTTACAGGAATCCAGACATACATTTTCTAAGACCTAAAGGGCCCATCACATTCATTTTCATAATTAACATTGCTTACTTCCTAAGTAATTCTTTGCGTCGATCACTCCCTGCGCCCAAAGGTTGTACGATCTGCAGGCCTGCAAACCGCAGTACACGTGCATCTCCGTTATGCGTCTTTTTTACATGCTCAAAAAGGCGAGGTGCACTCGTAGAGATTGATCTCAGATGTTCTCTAAATCTTTCATAAAGACCGCGAATCGCCTTTCCAATAAAGAAATAATTGCATGGGCAAAAAATAGCGTGTACTAAATGCTTCGTTCTGCAGTATATGAAGTCATTTACTACCCAATCAACACTTTACCTTGCTTCCTTCCCAAGTAATTCTAAGTAATGTTAATTAGGAAAATAAATGCGATGGGCCCTTTAGGTCTTAGTGATAGAAATAAATGACTCTCCTTTATATGAACTGCATTGCTTTTTTAGGATGATAATGAAATGGTTAACAGTATGACGTGGGCATACCCAGGTATAAATTACCTGATGATATCGGCCCCCAGCATGCAAGGCTCAGAGGAAACACAATTGGCCAAAACGGCCGTCGCCTTTCCATGTACCCTGCGTCCTGTACTGCAATAGCGTTTTTAGTCATTTTGTAATAAAGACAAATTTTAGTGGTGTCCCACTACCCTCGTGGGTACTGCAAAGTTGTTGTGTATTGCTTTGCATTTCTTATATGCATCTTTATGTATCATCCCTGCTTACAGGTGTATTTAGATTGCATTACACTGAGCCTACAACTAGGGGGAGATAACACCTCCCGTATATATAGCTCAGCTCAGGCCTAGCCAGTTAGTTCCAGACCAGTTGTGTCCAGTTCAGTCTGGGTGTGTCAGCCTAGCCAGTTAGTTCCAGTTCAATCTGAGTCTGGAGTTTGATCCCTGAGTTGAAGTGCTCTATTCTCTCAGTAGGATATTAAATTCACATAGCTCAAGGCCTGGCCCCCGTTGCGCGCCCCCCCCCACCCCCCACCGCCCCCCAGGCGAAAGCTATTTGACGCCCCCCTTGACTCAGCCCATTGACCACACCCTTTAACCCGCCCCTTTTTGTCGGCCACCTATTTAATAATTGTTTCATGCAACATTTTACTTGACCAGCTACACTACATTACAGTATTGACAACTGTAAGTTTTTACCTTGACTGGTGATGGCCTAGGTGTGTTTATCAGCAGGTCTGCTCCAGTCACTGTTATGGGGGAGGGGGGGGGGATCTGTGGATGACAGTTATGGGGGGAGATCTGTGGATGGCACTTATGGGGGGAGATCTGTGGATGGCACTTATGGGGGGAGATCTGTGGATGGCACTTATGGGGGGAGATCTGTGGATGGCACTTATGGGGGGAGATCTGTGGATGGCACTTATGGGGGGGGATCTGTGGATGGCACTTATGGGGGGAGATCTGTGGATGGCACTTATGGGGGGAGATCTGTGGATGGCACTTATGGGGGGAGATCTGTGGATGGCACTTATGGGGGGAGATCTGTGGATGGCACTTATGGGGGGAGATCTGTGGATGGCACTTATGGGGGGAGATCTGTGGATGGCACTTATGGGGGGAGATCTGTGGATGGCACTTATGGGGGAGATCTGTGGATGGCACTTATGGGGGGAGATCTGTGGATGGCACTTATGGGGGGAGATCTGTGGATGGCACTTATGGGGGGAGATCTGTGGATGGCACTTATGGGGGGAGATCTGTGGATGGCACTTATGGGGGAGATCTGGGACGACGTAACCTTGAGTAACCAGAACTGTATTTACCTCGGCCCACCTATTGCTCACACCATGACCTCACGTGTAATTCCCCTCTTAGGTCTGGCATAATGCAAGTGCTGCAATCTTTTTTCTATATTTACTGCCATTTACTAAGCTGACATCGCTGAGCACCCAGCTAAGACCTGTCCTAGGTTGCTAGTATAGCTTATATGTGTATACAGCTAGACCTGACAATAGCCTTAATACAGGTCCATAGTGCTGCGCCTGCCACAGCGGCAGCTAGTGCTGACTGACACTATTGGTTATTTAGTGTGGCTGTAAAGCCGATCTGGGCAGGCTCTTACTGGGAGCAGCCAAAGTGCAGGGTGGGTGGCTGTTCCCCACGTTCCAGGCCAGGTTTTGGTTAGGGATGTAAAACCCAGCCAGCAGTCTCAGCTGTGGGTGGATTATCCTCCATCTGACAGTGGAGCTTTACCAGTCTCTGTGATGGGGCCTGAGAGTTTGGGCCAGGATTAAGGCCTGCTATCTTGTTTGGATGAAAGCACGCGGACTTCTGTTTCACCCAAGGACTTATGTGTTGCTGCCTGGTGTGAACAAACACCAAACTCAAGGTGAATGTTTTTTCCTTGAAACTGACTTTTTGTTGTCACTTTTCTTATGTGTGAATAAAACACTGAACTGTTTACATTAAAGACATTGTCATTGCCTCTATACTGCGTCCGCAAGCCTGTCTACCAGATCAAATCCCCACAATTGGTGGAGTATGTGAGCAGTGAGGTAGGCCTGAAGGCCGGAAAATTTTTGTTTTTCCCTGGCACAAGTGCATGTCCTACATTAAGCCGGCACGGTTACGACCCGTGTGTCCTGACAAAATGGAGGCGGTCGTGAAAGCGGTCGTGGAGGCTAACTTGCAGCAGCGGGAGGTTAACAAGCGGCAACAAGAAACTAACTAGCTGCTATTACATGTAATGGCATTGCAAGCGGCAGGGGCGTCCCAGAACGTCCACGATGCCTGGAAAGCTGTCCGCGCGTCCATTCCTCGGATGACGTTGAGACCTATCTGGCGGTCTTTGAAAAGGTGGCCATGATGGAAAAGTTACCCTGAGACCAGTGGGCTGAGGTCGTCGCTCCGTTCCTGGCGTCTAGTCCCCAGCAAGTATTATTTGATCTCCCCGATGATCAAGCGGCCGACTACCCGACAGTAAAAGGTGAGATCCTGCGGGTGCATCAGTGGGAATTTAACCCGGCTGAACCCGCCAGACCACAATATTATGATCTGCTGCACGATTGCAAAAATGGCAGCAGCCTGACATATTGACTCCCACTGCTATGTTGGATCGGCTGTTGGCGGATGTGTTTTGGAGGGCTTTGCCGTACCCTCTCCAGCACTGGATCAGCCAGGTGTCTCCGGATAATGCCTTGGAGATGGTCGACCTGGTGCCAGCCAAACCCGCCCAGGACGTACCCCCTGCAGACCCAGCTCCGGTGGTCTGCTGGCGGTGTCACGAGCCTGGACATATAAGAGCCGACTGTCCCCATCGCGGTGAACCCATGGAAACCAACTATGGCTACCACCACTGATTGTATGCCAGGAAGCTGTGCGCCACAGGTACTTCCGAGACTGTAGACAATAGTCACCTGTGCCAGGTGGAAGTGGGGGACACTCTGGTGGTGGCACTTCTCGATTCAGGGAGCCTGGTGTCCCTGGTAAGAGCTGCCCTGCTGCGGCCCAACAAGTATACTGGCCAAAAATCTGGCGTTGTCTGCATTCATGGGGACTTAAAGGACTATCCCACCGCCCTGGTCCTTCTGTCAAGGGTGGCCGGCAGGTGGACGCATGAGATGGCCGTCGCCACAAAGTTACAGTATGAGTTAATAATTGGGGGAGACTTCCTTGGTTTCCCGGCACTATGGCTGGATACGAAAGTTACTGATACCCGAGAGACAGATGTCACCCTAGCAGAGTAGCCCGGCTCAGGGGGGAGACCAGAACCCTGGGAACCTGAGTCAGAAGGGCCAGCAGTAGGGGTAACCGCCACTTCGGTGGAAGAGGGGGAGACAATCCCGCTAAGTGTGATGGTGCGAGACGTGGAGGACTTGCTGCCGGGTCCTGAGCTGCCAGACCTCAATGTCTCTGGGGATAATTTTGGTACAGCGCCAGTACCCGACTCTGTCTCGAGCCTGGGAGAATGTGGTAGTAGTTGAGGGTGAGCTGCAACAACCGGGAGCCGAGCCTATGTTCCCCCGTTTTGTGGTTCAACGGTAGATGCTATATCGGATAAATCAACTACGGGGTGAACATATTGAACAGCTGGTGGTGCCCAAGGCGTGTCGCCAGCTTGTGTTGGAGTTAGCCCACCAACATGTTCTTGGGGGACACCTGGGCCAGCAGAAAACACAGGACCGGATTCTACAGCGGTTCTCCTGGCCCAGTGTGTTCAGACAGGTGGAAGAGTATTGCAAGTCTTGCATAACCTGCCAGATAACCAGCCCCCAGCCACATTTCCGTAGTCCCCTGATCCCTCTCCCGATTATTGAAGTTCCATTTGAGCGAATCGCTATGGATCTCATAGGCTTAGAACAGAAGTCCGCTAGAGGGCACCAACACATCTTGGTTATCCGCGACTACACCACTCGGTATCCGGAGGCGGTGCCACTGCGTCGTACATCAGCCAAACTCTTAGCTAAGGAGTTGATGGAGATGTTTTCCCGAGTGGGTCTGCCTAAAGAGGTTCTTACTGACCAAGGGACCCCTTTTATGTCCAAGGTCATGAGAGAACTCTGTAAGTTGCTCCACATAAAACAGTTGCGGACGTCCGTCTATCGCCCGCAAACAGACGGCCTGGTGGAGAGGTTTAATCAAACATAAAAAAATATGTTAAAAAGAGTGGTGTCTAAGGATAGGAGGGACTGGGATCTTCTTCTTCCCTATCTCATGTTCGCAGTGCGAGAGGTGACCCAGGCCTCTACTGGGTTCTCACCCTTCGAACTGCTATACGGCAGACACCCTCGCGGTCTGTTTGACGTGGCCAAAGAGGCGTGGGAACAACAACCCACACCACACAAAAGTGTTGTTGAGTACGTCACCCAGATGCAAGTGCAGCGTACTCAAGTTAGGTGTAGAAATGTTCCTGGGTGTTGTAGTGCAATAGACACTAACCTGAGACGGCTGACTCTCTGCAAGGGCAGGTGATGATGAGAAATGTTCGTGACGCCAGTGCCAATTAAACGGTGGCACGCCGTTTGCTGATAGCAGGAATAATTGAGGAACCACGTGATGTTAAAGCAGAACTCAAACTTTAGTAGTCATCATATAGGGACATTAACGGAAACGCAGTTCCTTTGCAGACAGTTGATTTTCAATACAGTTGATGCAGGCAATATATGTATAGCAAGGTGACTTCAGAGTGTTAAACACAGGACTTGCAGTACAGGCAGCTTGCACTCTATTCCTGACTGATCCTGGAACATAGAAAATCTTCTCCAAGGCCCAATACCCTAGCTCTGGCGTATATCCTTGGTTTTATCTTTATCAAGTGCCTCCTCTGTTGTCTTGAGTACCTCTTGCTTTCCTTGACATGCCTCTGTCTCTCCCTCAGTTTCCTCAGCCTCTAGAACTGAGGTGTTCCTGCTTCTGCATAGGTGAACTCAGGAGGGGAACCTTCTCTTTGAATCTGGAACCCGGTTACAGGGACTGCAATACCCTCTCCTGGTCTGCAGGCTTCCGGCCTGGACTTGATTCTGACATAGTCTAAACTCCAACTGCTGTAGACTGGCTTTAGACTCCCACTACAGACTCCAGACTAGACTGACTTTCCTTTCCCTGACTGGGCCTTATATAACCTAGGGCTCCCTAGCTCCCTCTAGTGACTAAGAGCTGGAATGACACCCCTAGCAGGCCTGTACATGCAAGTTTCACAGTAACAGGGAAATACATAGCATTACAGTTATAAAGATGACTTATACCAACTTCCCCATAAATAAGGGGGAGACGACAGCACACAAGTGACCCTTCTGTAGTGACGGGCATTACAGTCCCCGTACACTACATACCCCACTGCTTTAAGCTGAGTACAACCTCGTACTCCATCAGGGCTCGCCCAACTGGAATCTCTACCTGAAACAGAAAAAGAGACATGCAGGCATACATATATGTAATTCATCTGCATTTACATTTATCTCAGGTCCAATTGGCAAAAGTGAAGGTTGGTGACAAGGGGCGTTGTTCTCTTCTTCTCAGGATAGTGAATGGAACTGGGGCGCTGACCTGGCACAGCGTAACATTATAACCAGGATAGTCGATGACAATGAATAAGTCCATAATAGAACAGCAAAATAGATAAAACAGTATAAAAGTTCTTGGAGGCTCAAAGAACAAACATGAGTCCGTACCCAGGTTATTTTCCTATTAAATCACAGAGGCTCTCGTGCGGTGGAGTCCATCTCTGGGCACATTTCCTTTAAAAAGAGTAAGAATCTCAGAGGCTCAGGTTCTTTTGAGTCTGTCTCCGGGCACGGTTCCTTAGTATCAAGTTGCACAATATAAAACAAGTGCTGTAATACCCCTGATCAACCTGAAAAGGGGGGTAAGGGTAAAAGGTGCAACAAAGGAACAGGCACAACTTGGCGTGGGATAGCAAAAGCAGGCAGGAGATCCTGGAAACAAACTTGGCTTTGTCGACTTTGATATTTCAGTGGTCAACACCTACCACTGAGCCGTGGATAAACTGGCAGCAGCAACAAACAACCAGGAAACATAGGACTCCTGTCCTGGAAGGGTTAAGTCCTCAACATCATCTTTTCTTAGTAAAATAAATCAAAGGCCTAGCAGGCTGATTCACAGTGGCATATCATAATTACCCGACTCTGCTGGCAAGTACGGCCTGTAGTAGTCCTCTACAGGAGGATGTGCCTACATAACGGTGTCAGGGGGCAGCTGCAAGGTAAAGGGGCCCCTAATAGGTATTGGCCCCATGGGCCTAGGGGTAAACCCTCGAGTGGACCGTACCGGTCCCGGCATACTGATTGTGGGTGGTGCTGCATTGGGTACCGCCGCCGCAAGCGGTCCGGTTGGCTCTGTGCAGCAGTTCACAGCAATAGCGGGTCCTCTTTGGGGCCGCAACGGAGCGGTGGTGACAGAAGGTGGTCTACGGGTGGTGACAGGCACCCTTACCTCATCCTTCTTTGGCGGCGTCCGGATCCTGGCGGTCGCGATCTTGCGCAGCTCCCGCAACTTCTCTTCCAGCCGGACAATCTGGTGACCGATGCTCTCCGTGTCGGATTCGCTGTCGTCTGCTGGCGCCGCCGGCGCAGGTACGGTCAACGATGGCTCGGACTCGGCCTCTGCAGGTTCTGGTGGCGCATCGGGTCTCCGACCCTTCCGGATGTTCTCTAAGGTAACCCGAAGTCCTTTTAAGTTCTCCAGGTCTTGTATGGTCTTCTCCCGACGAGGCAGCTCGGGGGAAGGATAAGGGCTCACCCATTTTTCCAACACGGTTGGCTGCCAGAAGACATTAGGCCCAATGAAGGAGCTCCGCTCCTGGAAGGCGTGATGGGCCGGCTCTGGAGAGCGTTCCGGTTCCCGCTCGCAGCCAGAGTAGTCTTCTTCTGCCTCCCAGTCCTCAGGTTCTCGCTTGGGACGGGTCACAGCAGTTGCATAAGGGCCTCTCAGGCTCTCGGCAGGGGTGAACTCCACTTCCTCTCCCTCGCGGAGGCTGTGCTGATAGGAAGGGAGGTAGTCTCTCTTGACAGATCTTCGGTTAACATACAAGTCTCTGCCAGTCAGATAATCTTGGATGAACCCGTAGCCACGGGTTTTGTCAAAGGACACCACCAACCCCTTTCTCCTTTCCAGGCGGGGCTGGGTGTCGGTGTGTCGTTCATGGATAGTCTTGGTCAATTCCTCATAATAGATTTTAGTCTTTGTATTCCGCTTTATAGCGGCCTCCCGGATCTCTGCCATTAGTGAAGACCACTTGAAAGAGGGCTGAAAGAAGTCTCTCCAGGAGCCATAGCAGGGCTCCGGTTCTTTCTCCCGTGGCGGGCAGGCGGGTCTCTCCGGTCCCGGAGAGTAGGCCGGTGGAGCCTCCTCTGGCTCTACACCAATATCAGTCATCTTTGGTATTTCAGGCGCGGATGTTGCAGCAAAGCGGTGCTCACTCTCCAACATGCTCGATCCTTCTCTGGAGAGCGATAGGGTGGCGCCAATAAGTTCAGCCAGCTCCTCCCATTGCACTGGGAGGCCGCCCCCCAGGTATTCCAGTATGGTGAAGGCGGAGTCCATGCTGGCCGACATGCAAATGTCCAGATAAGCAGTGGCGCCTGACCTTGAACTCCGTCCCGCTATTTCCTCAGGAAGGCGCCAATTTTTCCCGCTTTTTCGGGATGAAGATGACGCAGCAGCTATTTCAGTAGCCTCAGCGGCCATCTTTGGTAGAAACGCTGTCTATTCACTGACAGCAAGCAGGATGATAAAAAGTCCATAAAACCACACTCCGGTGTGGCGATTTCCTTCCTCTTGATAGCGCAACACTGTACAGCGCTTTTTGGAGGTTTTTGGCACACTTTGGGTATGTTTTTCAGTCCACAAAGTCTACTTTAATAAAACAGGCAATTTGTCACTTTGGTCACAGGGCAACTGTATAAGGCACAAAGTTCACGCTTCTTGAACTAGAAAGCGTGCGTATCCTGTTCGTGACGCCAAAAGAGAGGTGCAGCGTACTCAAGTTAGGTGTAGAAATGTTCCTGGGTGTTGTAGTGCAATAGACACTAACCTGAGACGGCTGACTCTCTGCAAGGGCAGGTGATGATGAGAAATGTTCGTGACGCCAGTGCCAATTAAACGGTGGCACGCCGTTTGCTGATAGCAGGAACCACGTGATGTTAAAGCAGAACTCAAACTTTAGTAGTCATCATATAGGGACATTAACGGAAACGCAGTTCCTTTGCAGACAGTTGATTTTCAATACAGTTGATGCAGGCAATATATGTATAGCAAGGTGACTTCAGAGTGTTAAACACAGGACTTGCAGTACAGGCAGCTTGCACTCTATTCCTGACTGATCCTGGAACATAGAAAATCTTCTCCAAGGCCCAATACCCTAGCTCTGGCGTATATCCTTGGTTTTATCTTTATCAAGTACCTCCTCTGTTGTCTTGAGTACCTCTTGCTTTCCTTGACATGCCTCTGTCTCTCCCTCAGTTTCCTCAGCCTCTAGAACTGAGGTGTTCCTGCTTCTGCATGTCACGGAACCATGAACCAGACGTACAACAAGAGATAAGAGAAAATAAGAAGGCTTTATTGAAAATAAAGCTGTAAAGCAAAAGTCCAAACGGATGGTGAAACCGAGCAGAGTCTTTGCGAAGCCAGGGGTCAGGAACCAGAGGGGTAGTCAGACGAAGCCAGGATCAGGAACCAGCAGGGTAGTCAGACGAAGCCAGGATCAGGAACCAGCAGGGTAGTCAGACGAAGCCAGGATCAGGAACCAGAAGGGTAGTCAGACGAAGCCAGGATCAGGAACCAGAAGCAGCAGCAGTCTTAGAAGCATGTGAACACAAGAGGACCAAGCAAGGAACTGAAGCCACAGACCTCCTATATATATGAGCTAGGCATCCAGCTCCTCCCAGTGGGAAGGAGGAGCCGCAGGGTGGAAGGCTACAAGAAACCCAGAAACCAAGATGGCCGCCAGCACATGTCAAACGAAGGAGAACAGCAAGAAGGTAAGACCATGACAGTACCTCCCCCTCAAGGGCCCCTCCTCCGCGGAGCACAAAACGGTTTCTGAGGGAAGCGTGCGTGGAAGGCTCGGAGCAAGGCAGGAGCATGGACATCTGCGGAGGGAACCCAGGAACGCTCCTCTGGACCATAACCACGCCAATGGACCAAAAACTGCAACCGACCGCGGACCAGGCGTGAGTCCAGGATATTGCTCACCTCATATTCCTCACGATTGCCCACTTGGACCGGACGAGGCCGAGGAACCGAGGAAGTGAAACGATTACACACCAGTGGCTTCAACAGGGAGACATGAAACACGTTGGAGATCCGCATGCCAGGAGGAAGCGCAAGGGCATAGGCTACTGGGTTTACCCTGCGAAGCACTCGGAAGGGACCAACAAAGCGAGGCGCCAGCTTGGGAGTGGGCACTCGAAGGTTGAGGTTGCGGGTGGACAACCATACACGGTCTCCGACCTGGTAGGAAGGAGCAGGCGCTCGTCTGCGATCAGCCTGGAGTCTCTGGCGCTGCGCAGAGACCTCAAGGGACTTCTGGATCTGTACCCAAGAAGCACGTAGGACGGAAAGGTGATCCTCCACAGCCGGAATATCCTGGGGAGAGAATACCTCCGGTAACACGGCAGGTTGGAACCCATAATTGGCCATGAAGGGAGACGTCCCAGAGGAAGAGTTCACCGCCGTGTTCCTGGCAAACTCAGCCCAAGGCAGGAGGTCAACCCAATTGTCTTGGTGATCGGAGACATAGCAACGAAGGAATTGCTCCAAGGCCTGATTGGATCGTTTTGCGGCCCCATTGGACTGAGGGTGGTAGGCCGAGGAGAAGGAGAGATGAATCCCCAACTGGGAGCAAAAGGCGCGCCAGAACCTGGACACAAACTGACTCCCCCGATCCGACACAATCTCCTTGGGCAAACCGTGCAACCGGAAGACCTCCCTGGCAAAAATCGTGGCCAACTCTTGTGCAGAGGGTAACTTCTTGAGAGGAACACAGTGGCACATTTTGGAAAACCGATCCACAATCATGAGAATGACCGTATGGCCTCGGGATGCAGGGAGGTCCACAATAAAATCCATCCCCAGGTGTGACCATGGGCGCTCCCCGGTGGCTATGGGTTGCAGAAGGCCCAACGGAAGGTGCCGAGGGGACTTACTCTGGGCACAAACGGAGCATGCCGCTACATATGCGGCGATGTCGGAACGTAGGGAAGGCCACCAGAACAGACGTGAAACAGCCCAGGACAGCTGATTCTTTCCAGGATGCCCCGCGGTCTTGGAGTTATGGTAGGTTCGCAACAACCGAGTGCGCAACTCCTCAGGCACAAAACATCTGCCGTTGGGTCTCCCAGAGGGAGCACCAGATTGAGCCGCCAAAATCTGCTCACCCAGGGGAGAGGTCAGGCTGGTGCGAATGGCGGCCAGGATCTGATTCGGAGGTATGACCGAAGTCGGAATCGACTCCTCCCTGGACAGCTCGGAGTACTGCCGTGATAAGGCATCCGCCCTGATGTTCTTGGAACCGGGTAGGTAGGAGACCACGTAATTAAAACGTGACAAGAACAGAGCCCATCTGGCCTGACGTGGTGTCAATCTCTTGGCCTCAGAAAGGTAGGTCAGATTCTTATGGTCCGTCAGGATGAGAACCGGAACCACCGAACCCTCGAGCAAGTGCCTCCATTCTTTAAGGGCCTGCACGATGGCCAATAACTCCCTGTCACCAATCTGATAGTTGCACTCCGCGGAAGACAGTTTCCGGGAGTAAAACCCACAAGGAAGCAGAGGACCCTCTGGTGTTCTACGCTGAGACAGAAGGGCGCCTACTCCCGTCTCAGACGCGTCCACCTCGAGGACAAAGGGCAACCCAGGGTTGGGATGCGACAGAATCGGAGCCGATACAAAGGCGGACTTTAGGGCCTCAAAAGCTCGGATGGCCTCGAGCGGCCAGACCTGGGAATTACTGCCCTTCCTGGTCAGATCCGTGAGAGGCTTGGCCAGCATGGAAAAGTCCCTGATGAACTTCCGATAATAATTGGCGAAACCCAAAAAGCGCTGCAGGGAACGAAGACCACTGGGCTGGGGCCACTGTAAGACAGCCGAAACCTTCTCAGGATCCATGGAGAACCCCTCAGCGGAAATGATGTAACCTAAGAAGGTTACCTGGGATCGGTGAAATTCGCATTTCTCAAGCTTACCGAACAGCTTGTTCTCTCGTAACCGTTGCAACACTCGTCTGACATCCAGAATGTGGGCCTCCATGGATTCAGAATATACCAAGATGTCATCCAAATAGACCACCACACACTGCTGCAACAGGTCACGGAAAACATCGTTGATGAATTCCTGAAAGACTGCGGGCGCATTGCACAACCCAAAGGGCATAACCAAGGATTCATAATGACCGGTCCTGGTGTTAAACACGGTCTTCCACTCATCGCCCGCCTTGATCCTTACCAGGTTATATGCCGCCCTCAGGTCGAGTTTGGTAAAGACCGTGGCCCCTTTAAGGCGATCGAACAGCTCGGAAATCAAGGGTATCGGGTAAGCGTTCTTGATCGTGATGCGATTGAGACCCCTGTAATCGATGCAAGGCCTCAACTCACCGCCCTTCTTTTTCACAAAGAAAAATCCAGCCCCTGCCGGGGACGAAGATTTGCGAATGTGTCCGCGTGAAAGCGCCTCCCTCACGTACTCCTCCATGGCCTCATTCTCCGCTACCGACAGTGGATAGACTTTGCCACGAGGAGGAACGGCACCAGATTGTAACTCTATGGCACAATCGTATGGGCGGTGCGGAGGTAGGGCAACCGCGCGCACCTTATCGAATACATCCCGGTACTCCTCGTATTCAGGAGGCAACAGAGAGTCCGAGGAAGTACACAGCAACTTGACAGACCCATGGATGCAACTAGCCCCACACTGCGGTGACCACGAGAGGATCTCGACCGATCTCCAATCGAAAGTCGGATTATGCTTCTGGAGCCAGGGGTACCCCAAGACCACCGAGTAGTGTGGAGACGAAATAACCTGGAGGCAGACCGACTCTCTGTGAACGGCACCAATGGCTATCCCCACTGGAAGGGTCTCATGAGTCACGTGTGGCGGCAGAAGGGGTCTGCCGTCTATCGCCTCAAGAGCCAGTGGGGAACCTCGAGCCTGCAGAGGAATGGAATTGGCGGCAGCGAACACACTATCAATGAACAAACCACCAGCACCAGAGTCCACCAACGCCTGGGTCGTCACCGAGCCCCCGACCCAGGAGAGGACAACAGTGATCAGTGGTTTGTCAACACGGGAAACCGGGGACGAGGAGACTCCACCCAAGATCTGCCCCCGACAGGATCTCAGGTACGAGCGTTTTCCCGGACGGTTCGGACATGCCAACCGAAAATGCCCACCGAGACCACAGTACATGCATCGGCCCTCGCGTTTCCGGAGTGCCCTCTCCCCCTCGGACAGGCGAGCAAACCCCAGCTGCATGGGTTCACCCCCAGACAAGTCATCCCCAGGAGGCGTGGGAGGAGAGGGAGGCACGGGTGGGACAGCAAACGTAGGCACCAATCTGTTAGAAGACCTCCGCAGGTTCTCCTTAAAGGAAGGTCTCTCCCTGAGTCTGGTGTCAATCAAAATCAGGAAAGAAATAAGAGACTCGAGCTCAACTGGTAGGTCCTTAGCTGCAACCTCATCCTTCAAGGCATCCGAGAGACCATGAGAGAAAGCAGCGACCAGAGCCTCATTATTCCAGCCCACCTCTGCTGCCAGGGTACGAAACTCAATGGCGTATTCAGCTACGGATCGTGAACCCTGTCTGATGGACATAAGGAGCTTCGCAGCAGAGGCAGCACGAGCCGGCACATCGAATACCTTCCGAAGAGAAGCAACAAAACCGGAAAACTCGGCAACCACCGGATTGTTGTTCTCCCATAAAGGGCTGGCCCAGGCCAAGGCCTTGCCCGAGAGCAGCGAGATCAAGAAGCCCACCTTTGATCTCTCAGTAGGAAAGGCATGTGGCAGCAACTCGAAATAAATGCCCACCTGGTTAAGGAAACCTCGGCACTGAGTTGGCTCTCCCCCAAAGCGCCGTGGAAGAGGGGCAGAACCGGTCATACCCCGAAACACCGCAGGCGCAACAACAGGTGTCGGGGTAGACTCTGGCGCAACAACCGGAGCGGCAGTAGGAGCGAGCCCAGGAGCGACAACCGACCCATCGGCAACGGGAGCGAAATGAGCCGTGCGTTCAAGCAGGGTTTGCAACGCCACAGCGAACCGACCCAACAGGTGATCCTGCTGATCAAGTCTGGCAACCAGCGTGGGTAGCGAGGATGGCCCTGTACCGTCAGAAGTCATGGCTTGGTCCTAATGTCACGGAACCATGAACCAGACGTACAACAAGAGATAAGAGAAAATAAGAAGGCTTTATTGAAAATAAAGCTGTAAAGCAAAAGTCCAAACGGATGGTGAAACCGAGCAGAGTCTTTGCGAAGCCAGGGGTCAGGAACCAGAGGGGTAGTCAGACGAAGCCAGGATCAGGAACCAGCAGGGTAGTCAGACGAAGCCAGGATCAGGAACCAGCAGGGTAGTCAGACGAAGCCAGGATCAGGAACCAGAAGGGTAGTCAGACGAAGCCAGGATCAGGAACCAGAAGCAGCAGCAGTCTTAGAAGCATGTGAACACAAGAGGACCAAGCAAGGAACTGAAGCCACAGACCTCCTATATATATGAGCTAGGCATCCAGCTCCTCCCAGTGGGAAGGAGGAGCCGCAGGGTGGAAGGCTACAAGAAACCCAGAAACCAAGATGGCCGCCAGCACATGTCAAACGAAGGAGAACAGCAAGAAGGTAAGACCATGACACTGCATAGGTGAACTCAGGAGGGGAACCTTCTCTTTGAATCTGGAACCCGGTTACAGGGACTGCAATACCCTCTCCTGGTCTGCAGGCTTCCGGCCTGGACTTGATTCTGACATAGTCTAAACTCCAACTGCTGTAGACTGGCTTTAGACTCCCACTACAGACTCCAGACTAGACTGACTTTCCTTTCCCTGACTGGGCCTTATATAACCTAGGGCTCCCTAGCTCCCTCTAGTGACTAAGAGCTGGAATGACACCCCTAGCAGGCCTGTACATGCAAGTTTCACAGTAACAGGGAAATACATAGCATTACAGTTATAAAGATGACTTATACCAACTTCCCCATAAATAAGGGGGAGACGACAGCACTCAAGTGACCCTTCTGTAGTGACGGGCATTACAGTCCCCGTACACTACACAAGGACGGATGGAAACAGTGTTACCTCTGGTTGGGGAGCATATGGAGGCAGCGCAGCGAGCCCAGAGTAGGGTCTGTAATTGGCAGGCTCGGGTCCAGAACTTTAACCCGGGTGATTGGGTATTGGTGCTGGTACCAACCGTAGACAGTAAGTTCCTAGCTAGGTGGCAGGGGCCCTACGAGGTACTTGAAAAAATTGGAGAGGTAGATTACAAGGTACATTAGCCGGGGAGGCGAAAGCCAGAGCAGGTGTACCATGTGAATCTGCTCAAACCCTGGAAAGATAGGGAAACCTGTATGGAAGACAGTCCGACCAGGGTTTCTAGGGGAAGCGGATTGGGTCCCTCTGTCTGAAGCAAGGGAAGCGGCTGCCACAGTGAAAATTGCTGACAGCCTCTCCTCTAAACAGGCTCAGGAAGCCAGGGAGTTCGTTAGTCGGAACACGGATGTGTTCTCGGACCTTCCTGGACGCACTTCCATAATCTGACATGACATTATCACTGAGCCTCAGGCAAAGGTCCTGTTAAAACCATACCGGAAGTGCAGCTAATGCTACAGCTAGGTGTCATTGAAGAGTCAAAAAGTGAATGGGCCAGTCCGATAGTCTTAATACCCAAGCCGGATGGGACATTGCGCTTCTGTAACGATTTCCGCAAACTGAATGAGGTGTCCAAGTTTGACGCATATCCCATGCCCCGAGTAGATGAGCTTATTGAGAAGTTAGGCCAAGCCCGGTATTTTTCTGTGTTGGACCTCACCAAAGGGTACTGGCAGGCAGGGGCGGACTGGGAACTTAAAGTGGCCCTGGAAAAAATACTAAAAGTGGCCCCGTTTTGTAGTCGGGGCCAAATTTATGGAAGGCAGAGCCAGCAATACCATATTGTGGCACATTATACCACCCTAACAGAGCCATATACCACAGTCCATAATAAAATACTGCTAGCAGAAACAAAATAAATCCCCCAAAACTTCCACTGGCCAGCCATGTGGAGGGCCCAGGCGGCCCCCCCAGCGCATTGGCCCACCGGGAAATTTCCCTGTAAGGCCTATGGCCAATCCGCCCCTGCTGGCAGGTACCCTTGACGGAGGCTGCCAAGGAAAAAACGTCTTTCATCACGCCAGAGGGGCTGTATCAGTACAAGGTATTACCCTTTGGTCCACATGGTGCTCCCGCCACGTTTCAAAGGCTAATAGACATTGTACTCCATCCACATCGTCGGTATGCTTCGGCGTACCTGGACGATACAGTTATCCACAGCACCGACTGGGAAAGTCACCTACCTAAAGTACAGGCTGTAGTGGACCCCCTTAGGAGGGCTAGCTTAACCACTAACCCAAAAAAGTGCGCGATAGGGTTAGAAGAGACCAAGTGGAATTATTAAACCTCAGGTAAACAAAATTGAGGCAATTCAGAAATTGGCCCTGACCGGTCACTACTCGGCAAGTAAAGTCGTTCCTGGGAATGGTGGGATACTATATGAGGTTTGTCCCCCACTTTGCGACAGTCGCTGCACCATTGACAGGCCTTTTGAAAGGATGCAAGTCAGTGACGGTTCAGTGGAATGAGCAGGCGGAAAAGGCTTTCTCCACTTTGAAGTCGGCCCTGTGTGGGTCCCCGGTATTGGTGACGCCCGACTTCAAGAGGGAGTTTGTGGTACAGACTGATGCCTCTAAAGTAGGCCTCGGAGCTGTACTCTCTCAGGACATCAATGGGGAGGAACATCCCATTTTCCTGAGCCGCAAACTTATGCCAGCCGAGACTAGGTACAGTATAGTGGAGAGAGAGTGCCTGGCCATCAAGTGGGCACTCAAGTCTCTCCGCTATTATCTGTTGGGAAGAAAGTTCCGTCTGGTAACCGACCACTCCCCTCTCAAGTGGATGAGCCATGCCAAAGAGAGGAATGCTCGGGTCACCAGGTGGTTTTTGTCTCTACAGAACTTCAAGTTTTTCGTGGAACATTGGGCAGGCAGGTAACAGGGAAATGCAGATGCCCTGTCCTGAGTACACTGTCTGACGGGTGTTCACCCCCTCAGGGTTGAACAAAGGGGGTTGGTATGTAGGAAAGCGCAATGGGACGTCGTTTACAGAAGATATGTGTCACCGAGGTTCCTGGCCTCGGTGAGGTAAGAGCCGGTAAGTGTCAGCGGCAGCTAGTACTGACTGACACTATTGGTTATTTAGTGTGGCTGTAAAGCGGATCCGGGCCGGCTCTTACTGGGAGCAGCCAAAGTGCAGGGTGGGTGGCTGTTCCCCATGTTCCAGGCCAGGTTTTGGTTAGGGATATAAAACCCAGCCAGCAGTCTCAGCTGTGGGTGGATTATCCTCCATCTGACAGTGGAGCTTTGCCAGTTTCTGTGTTGGGGCCTAAGAGTTTGGGCCAGGACTAAGGCCTTCTATCTTGTTTGGATGAAAGCACGTGGGCTTCTGTTTCACCCAAGGACTTATGTGTTGCTGCCTGGTGTGAACAAACGCCAAACTCAATGTGATTTTTTTTTTTTCCTTGAAACTGACTTTTTGTTGTCACTTTTCTTATGTGTGAATAAAACACTGAACTGTTTACGTTAAAGACGTCGTTGCCTCTATACTGCGTCCTCAAGCCTGTCTACCAGAGCAAATCCCCACAATTAGTACATATAGCACCAAAAGACATGGTTCCAAAATATCTCACAGAGGTTACTTTTCCCAATAGGTGTTTATAGGCAACAACAATGATGGAAATAGTAGTGCTCCCTGGGTCTCTCAGTAGAGAAACATTGCAGTATCTCCAAGTAACCATAAGTGTCCTATACTGTTTTTGTTAATCCAGTCTGCAATTCCTGGACTTTTAGTAATAATTAATCCTTTGCAGTAGCCCCCTGGGGTACTGATTACATGCCGCACATATGCCACACATGCCTGATGCATGTTGGATACATGACACATATGCAGCTCTCAGACAGTGGACATGTGCCATGCATGCACCACTCACATGCTGAAATGTGCAATACATGCACTACTCATACTAGATACATGTCACATCTGCTGATGTCACACAATTATTTTAACACACAGCTGTGACTGCTTACCAGACTTCCTTGACCCAGTGCTAAGCTCTGACTTAGGCCTCATGCACACGGCCGTTTCATGCATTGGGGACCACAATTTGCAGTCCCCAATGCACTGACAACATCCGTGCGGCTACCACGACGGATCCAGACCCATTCAACTTGAACGGGTCCGTGATCCGTCCGTATCGCGAAAAAATAAGAACACTCCGTAGTGCTTCCGTGCCTCCGTTCCGCACCGCACCTTCCAGATTGCGGACCCAGTCAAGTGAATGGGTCCACATCCGTGATGTGGTGAGAACGCGGCCGGTGCCCGCATATTGCGGACACGCTGTTTGTGGGCCGTAATACGGGTAAGGCCGGGGCAACGGCTCTGTGCATGAGGCCTTAACTAGACAGGAGAGTAACATCCTCTGCTGAGAGTTGGTTCGCCCCTGGTCTGTTCCTGGTGCAGTCTTTACATTACTTTACCTCTTTACTTCATTACTGGTGAAATGAAAGTGCACTAAAGTAAGCAGCCCCCCCCACTGTGCACTGAATACCTTATTTGTATAAAAATAAAAACAAGTATTTCTCAAGATTAAATGACTAGATTTGCACTACATGGCGGTATGCTTACTTTGAAACTTATTTTGGAGGCGACAGACACCCTTTCATTAGGAAATTTACTATTATGATAATTCGTAGTGTATAACTGCATATATGAAGTAGCATAAATCATATAATTCTGAATATCTCCATCGCTGGGGTACACAACGTGGCAGCTTGATAATGTCAGTGTGTTTCCATTACCGCAGTAAATGTTTCCATTACATGAGCAGATCAGTATCTCCCGTACACTGATGATCACTGATAGCTCACCAGAAGATGGGTAACTTCATGCAGGCCTAGAGAGGCTGTCTGCTAAATACATTTCCAAAAATCTGATTAGTAGGGTAGTAAGAAAAACCATCAGGTTTCACTGCTTGGTCTTATTGCCTCTTCTATGTGCAAACTTCCATTTAATTCTAGGAAAATTCAAGTGGCATAGGTTGGGAAAATATTAAAGGATAATCATTTTTTATTTTATTTGCTAGTTTATTAGAGCTAGGCATGTGTACCTGAGTTAGTCTGTCAATGATTGCCAAAAGATCTGTAATGACCTTATAATAACAGCTTTCATTAATGTCCTCTGTCCCTTTCCACTGCTCCCTTAAAAGACCGCTGCTATGGCTTGTCTGTCTCCGGCTAGGAAGACGGAGGGGCGGTCCTTCACACTGCATGCCTGCATTAGGCTTCAGAGTGAGGAGGCGTGTCTCTCAGTAATCCAATCTGATTGGCTGGCAGGAAGCTGCTGGCTACAGCAAGTTTGTATGTGACCTAAGGGAATGCAGTTTTGGCCTCAGAGAACTGGCAGCGGAGCCATCTTGAGAAAATCCTCATAACGTAGGATTCAAAACAGCTGTAACTAAGGGGAAAACAGTGGTAAGTGAAGAAACTAAAGATTGCTTTATGCATAATGCTGCTGCAGCAGTAATATATGCTAAAATTAATTTTTTGATGAAAATATGTCAGTTATCCTTTAATTATCACTGATTCATATTAATATATAAAATATTTCCATCACCTATAATCAGAATCAGACTGGCCCACCAGAGTACTAGAGGATCCACTGGTGGGCCCAGGTCCTCATACCATAGTGGGCCCCAAAGTTTCTGTTGTGTCTGTGATTTGTAGACACTGCTCTACTCACCATTCCATCCAGCGTTTTGTTGACGCAGTTCCCTGCAAGCTTCTGCATCCATAAAGTTCCCTTTACCTCTTATGGTACTTTCACACTTGCGGCAGGACAGATCCGACAGGCTGTTCACCCTGTCGGATCCATCCTGCCGCTATTTCGCCGTGCCGCCGGACCGCCGCTCCGTCCCCATTGACTATAATGGGGACGGGGGGCGGAACTCCGGAGCAGCACGGCAGTGCGCAGCGAGAGGCCGCTGGACTAAAAAAATCGGACATGCAGTACTTTTAGTCCGGCGGCCTTTTGCCGCGCACTGCGTCGGAGCGCCGCCCCCATTATAGTCAATGGGGACAGAGTGGCGGTCCGGTGGCACGGCGAAATAGCGGCAGGGCGGATCCGACAGGGTGAAAAGCCTGTCGGATCCGTCCTGCTGCTAGTGTGAAAGTAGTCTTAAAGGACACTCTTCCAAATCCTTCCCCAACAATGGATGTGGGTCCATGGGTACTTAAGGGCACCCTCTCCAGGAAGAGGATGCCTGTACTTTAGGTTCTCTGGTGACTAGGGTGACCACATTTCCAAACTGCCATTCAGGGACACCCGCCCCGGCCCCCCCGCACCCATGTCCACTCCCCAAAAAATATGATTTTTGATACTTTTTTAAAAAAATTAAGTCACTTAGTGACAGCGGCGTACTTTGTACTTACGCTGGCAAGTTCATTGCATCGAAGTTATGCTTGAGATTGCTATAAACATAACTGCCTGTGCATTGTTCAGTAATTTGTGATTGTGCCCTGCACACAATCACTGGCTACCTAAAACAGGTCATATTTTTAATGTGTTAGATATCTCTTAATCCCCTTTTATAGAGAGGGGGATCTGTGGATGACACTGCTATGGGGGGGATCTGTGGATGCCACATACCGTATATAGCATCTTATGCTATATGTGTCATCCCCAGATCCACCCCATGACAGTGTCATCCCCATTTCCCCCTCCATAACAGTGTCATCCACAGATCTCCCTCCCTATAACAGTGTCATCCACAGATCTCCCTCCCTATACCAGTGTCATCCACAGATCTCCCTCCCTATAACAGTGTCATCCACAGATCTCCCTCCCCGCCTCTCACAGGAGTGTACATATATAAAAAAAGCATATTTCACATGAACACTTACAGTTACTTGGCTTGGCCCTTGGGGATCTCGGACGCCACTTCAACACTTTGGCCGGGGGCTCGGCGGAGCTGATGTTGTGTTTTATCCTAATGAGAAAGATTTCATAATAAGGATTTGGAGAAGGGGCAGAGGGATAGCAGAGCAGGGAGAGGCTGGTGCTGCTACTAGGGGGTCATACCATGGGGGAGTAATAAAACCCACCATAATGCCCCCCAGTAGAAAGAATTCTCTTTATAATGTGCAAAACATACCCCCTTGTAATGCCCCCAGTTGAGCTAATGTCCCCCATAATGTGCCAGTATAAAATACCCCTATATAGTGCCCCAGTAAATGGCTCCATAGTGCTCCTCTCCCCCCTTCCTGCTAGTGCCCCCCATAATGTACCAGTATAAAATGCCCCATATATCGTGCCCCAGTAGATGCCCTCAGTGTCCCCCATAATTTGCAAGTATAAAATACCCCTTCTTAGTGCCCCCCGTAGATGACTCCATAGTACTCCTGTCTCCCCTTCTCCATAGTACCCACCATAATGTGTCCCAGTATAAAATGCTACTGTACAGAGCCCCCCATATAAAACACCCCTTCTTTGTGGCCTCAGTAGATGCCCCTATAGTGCCCACCAATAATGTGCCAGTAATAAGTGCCCTCAATAACGTGCCACTGCCAGTAACAAGAGCCCCCCAATGTGCCAGTAACAAGAGCCCCATCACGTGCCAGTAATAAGCCCCCCATCACGTGCCAGTAATAAGCCCCCCATCACGTGCCAGTAATAAGCCCCCCATCACGTGCCAGTAATAAGCCCCCCATCACGTGCCAGTAATAAGCCCCCCATCACGTGCCAGTAACAAGAGCCCCATCACGTGCCAGTAATAAGCCCCCCATCACGTGCCAGTAATAAGCCCCCCATCACGTGCCAGTAATAAGCCCCCCATCACGTGCCAGTAATAAGCCCCCTATCACGTGCCAGTAATAGGCCCCCCCATTACGTGCCAGTAATAAGCCCCCCCATTACGTGCCAGTAATAAGCCCCCCCATTACGTGCCAGTAATAAGCCCCCCCATTACGTGCCAGTAATAAGCCCCCCATTACGTGCCAGTAATAAGCCCCCCATTACGTGTCAGTAATAAGCCCCCCCATTACGTGCCAGCAATAAGCCCCCCATTACGTGCTTGTAATAAGCCCCCCATTACGTGCCAGTATTAAGCCCCCCCATCACTTGCCAGTATTAAGCCCCCCATCATGTGCCAGTATTAAGCCCCCCCATCATCATGTGCCAGTATTAAGCCCCCCCATCATCATGTGCCAGTATTAAGCCCCCCCATCATGTGCCAGTATTAAGCCCCCCCATTGTAATAAGCCCCCCCATTGTAATAGGCCCCCCATTGTAATAAGTCCCCCCATTGCCAGTAACACTATTGTAAAAAAAAAAAACAACAAAAAAAAACACTTATACTTACCTCAGTGTCAGCGATGCGATGCAGACTCTTCCTGTGTCCCGCGCTGTAAGGCTCGGGCGGTGCGATGACGTCATCGCCCCGCCTTCGCCGGCCTCTGATAGGCTGCCGGCCTAGTGCCTGCAGCCTATCAGAGGAAGGGGAAGGGACACGCCTCTCCCTCCCCTGCACCTCCGCTGGCACAGGCAGATTACTAAGGAGATGAGCGCAATGGAAGCGCTCATCTCCCTGTGCCCGGCGGCGGCGGCTCACTTAGTTGGGGGAGCACAGCATGATGTAGGGGGGGGCCGTGGCCCCCTCTGGCCCCCCCCTGGCGACGCCACTGACTGGCAGGCAGTTGATTCCGGGACTCTCTATTGTCCCGGTTTGAAGGCTCCCGGGACACGGGACAAAAACGTAAATTACGGGACGATCCCGGGCAAACCGGGACACGTGGTCACCCTACAAGTGGTGACCAGCAAAGGTGTTGGAAGTTGAGTGCTTCTCCTGCATTTATCTTCCGTTATTTCCAGCCTGTGTTCCTGTTCTCCATTCAGAGCTAACTTTGGACATTGCTTTTAATCCAAACCGCAGCTGGGCCCCTAGAATCATTTCCTCTGGTGGGCCCAAGGAACCCCAGTCCGACACTGCCTATAATTAAACAGTATTCCGACCACTGGATAGGTAAACTTGGTTTGAGGGTCAAGTCGATGGGACCCCACTGATTGCCGTAATGAGGGACCCTACTCTACCCAGCTGCAAGACCACAGCTAGGAGGTTTGAAAGTAGTGGCAGTCTTGGCATGTGCCCTGCCTCTCCATTTGAAGTCTTTGGCACAGAGTTCCCAATTCTGGCAATTGGTGAGGATCCCAGCAGTTGGACACTGACTGATCTAATAGTTATCCCCTTTTCAGCGGATAGGCGATAACTGTTTCTGATCAGAATACCATTTAATTACAGGCACTCATTGAAAGGGAACCTGTCACTTGCACATTGTGTCTGATCTGCAGGCAGCATGTTAAAGAGCAGGAAGATCTAAGCAGATGGGAAAAGATTCAGTATAAATTGCATTTTGTGCTTTTAAACTTCTGCTCTTTTTATGCTTAAAAGTCCAGTGGGCGGCTCTATCAGTGACTGACATCCTTCCGTGTATTAATGTGCAAGTAGAACTGCCCACCAGGTTCCTAAGCATAGATGGGAACATACATTTTAAATAAATGAAATACAAGTTATAATGAATCATTTCCCACAAAACCAGGGGAGGATTGGCCATAGACCTTACAGGGAAATTTCCCGGTGAGCTGATGCCCAGGGGGCCACCTGAGCCCTCCTAATGGCCGACCAGTGGAGCTTTTTGGGGATGTATTTTGTGCTGCTGGCAGTTTTATATGATGGACTGTGGTATTTGGCTCTGTTGGGGTGGTATAATGTGCCACAATATGGTATTTCTGGCCCAGCCTTCCATCAATTTGGACCCGACTACAAAATGGGGCCACTTTTTGTATTTTTTCCAGTGCCAATTTAAGTTCCCAGTCCGTCCCTGCACAAAACTATATATTAATTTGCTCCTCCTGCCCACAGATAGGATTGCATGTATAATGTGACGGGTATCCTTTGTAGATTGGACATTGTAGATGGGCTGATGGAAACTGAAAAGGTGACAAATGACCATTAAAGGGATTATCCAATCCTATAAACTGTTCCCCCCCCCCATGTGCCAGGCCCCTCACACTGAATTAACTTACCTGGCTCCTGGTCCCCACACCGCCGCTGCTGCTTCGCCCCGTGCGCGGATGAAAACATTCGGTGTCGGGGTGGGGGGGGGGGAGCAGCCAATGGCAGACAGGGATGGGGAAGAGCCTCACTAGCATCGCGGGTGACGCTAGGGAGGCATGTCCCCGTCCCTGTCTGCCATTGGGACCCAGGTAAGTATATTCACTGTTAGAGGGCCCGGCATATTGGGGGGGGGGGGGCAGTTTATAAGATTGGATAACCCTTTTAATACTATCATTCAAGGGGCTGATTGATCTTTATTCAGTTTCCATATGGTCGGCTGCACATCTCCTCTTACATAGGGAGATGTGCTGCCGACCAGCGAACATTTTTATGCTAGCAAACAATTTGTGATCACCCAGCTAAATGCTCATTTGGCCAACCATCAACCCCAATGGCGCTTTAGTGTGCAGACAGACTGAGCATTAAATATACATACACTTAAAGCTTTGACCCTTAGTAATAAAATCTGCATAATAAGATTTTGTGCTTACCATTAGGCCAAAAGGGACAATTTGTAACAAGGGAAGTCAGGGAAACACCCCACCGTACAATATCAGTCGCTGCTACGCCGGATAGCAGTGAACAGGGAGCAGGTCACCTCCTAACGCGACCCTGATGTTCTCCCTAAACTCCTAATGCATGAGCCACCTCAGAAGGTAAGGGGGCTCATGCTCACCAACCTAGAACCCTAAGTATCCCTGCTATGCCCTAAGCCTGAAGACAGGGCAGAGAGAGACCACCCATTCATACTACACAACGGATGCATGGTGTCTCCAGAAGCCCAACAGCTGGCCACCAACTAGACAGGGTTCACAGCCGAACGACAGGTAAGTAACAAAAGGCAACAGACAACCTAGGTTAACAGAACTTACCTGCCGCCGACGAGATGGACCGGAAACGCACTGTCTAGATGTTTGCATAAACCCCTCCGGGAAAGCAACCCCCTTTCAGAGGAAACACACCACAACACAATAACCTCCAAGGCCCACACCATAACAACATACACTAGGTGGGAGAGGGAAAACAGAAACACGCCGGAGGGGACACACAGACAGAGCAAAGGAAACAATATAACAAATAGGGGTGTCTCACAAAGACTTTTACATACAGCCAGGGAGCAGAGCTCCTACACAGATTGACAAGCAAAATCAAACTGACCTCAGGTTTCACCACCCCAACATATAAGGAGACCTGAGGTCACACCCACCACACCTAGCAAACACACCTTAACCCCGTGCACACCAGGATGGGAAGGGACACACAACTTAAAGGGGAAGTGTCAAAACATGCAAAAACAACATGTTGCCACCAGCAACAAGCATGCACGGCAAAAGTGTCATGGTCCACAATACCAGACCATGACACAGCCGTGACACAATTGCTCAAGGGGCATCTACTGTCTAGGGGGCTCCTCCTTTCAGTTCTTTCTAGACTCTACCAGCATGGGAGACTGCATACATTTTAACCACCTCAGACGCGTCCTGGAGGTGGTTGATTCATTCCGCGCGCGTTCACAGGATCGGAAGGTAAGCGAGTGGATCTCCAGCCTGCCAGCGGCGATCGTTCGCTGGCAGGCTGGAGATGTGATTTTTTTAACCCCTAACAGGTATATTAGACGCTGTTATGATAACAGCGTCTAATATACCTGCTACCTGGTCCTCTGGTGGTCCCATTTGTTTGGATCGACCACCAGAGGACAAAGGCAGCTCAGTAATATGTTGCACCAAGCACCACTACACTACACCCCCCCCCCCTGTCACTTATTAACCCCTTATTCACCCTTGATCACCCCTGATCACCCTATATAGACTCCCTGATCACCCCCCCTGTCATTGATCACCCCCCTGTCATTGATAACCCCCTGTATGGCTCCATTCAGTGGTCCGTATGAATTTTACGGATCCACTGATAGATGGATCGGATCCGCAAAACGCATATGGACATCTGAATGGAGCCTTACAGGGGCGTGATCAATGACTGTGGTGATCACCCCATATAGACTCCCTGATCACCCCCCTGTCATTGATTACCCCCCTGTCATTGATCACACCCCTGTAAAGCTCCATTCAGACGTCCGGATGATTTTTACGGATCCACTGATAGATGGATCGGATCCGCAAAACGCATACGGACGTCTGAATGGAGCCTTACAGGGGCGTGATCAATGACTGTGGTGATCACCCCATATAGACTCCCTGATCACCCCCCTGTCATTGATTACCCCCCTGTCATTGATCACACCCCTGTAAAGCTCCATTCAGACGTCCGCATGATTTTTACGGATCCACTGATAGATGGATCGGATCCGCAAAACGCATACGGACGTCTGAATGGAGCCTTACAGGGGCGTGATCAATGACTGTGGTGATCACCCCATATAGACTCCCTCATCACCCCCCTGTCATTGATTACCCCCCTGTCATTGATCACACCCCTGTAAAGCTCCATTCAGACGTCCGCATGATTTTTACGGATCCACTGATAGATGGATCGGATCCGCAAAACGCATACGGACGTCTGAATGGAGCCTTACAGGGGCGTGATCAATGACTGTGGTGATCACCCCATATAGACTCCCTCATCACCCCCCTGTCATTGATTACCCCCCTGTCATTGATCACACCCCTGTAAAGCTCCATTCAGATGTCCGCATGATTTTTACGGATCCACTGATAGATGGATCGGATCCGCAAAACGCATACGGACGTCTGAATGGAGCCTTAGAGGGGCGTGATCAATGACTGTGGTGATCACCCCATATAGACTCCCTCATCACCCCCCTGTCATTGATTACCCCCCTGTCATTGATCACACCCCTGTAAAGCTCCATTCAGATGTCCGCATGATTTTTACGGATCCACTGATAGATGGATCGGATCCGCAAAACGCATACTAACGTCTGAATGGAGCCTTACAGGGGCGTGATCAATGACTGTGGTGATCACCCCATATAGACTCCCTCATCACCCCCCTGTCATTGATCACCCCCCTGTCATTGATCACCCCCCTGTAAGGCTACTTTCACACTAGCGTTCGGGTGTCCGCTCGTGCGCTCCGTTTGAAGGGGCTCACGAGCGGCCCCGAACGCATCCGAGAAATATCTTGGCAAAAGACAACTTTTCCCATTTTTTTTATACAAAGTTGGCATTTGACCAAGATATTTCTCTCACCCAGCATGGGTATATGTAAAATGACACCCCAAAACACATTCCCCAACTTCTCCTGAATACGGAGATACCAGATGTGTGACACTTTTTTGCAGCCTAGGTGGGCAAAGGGGCCCATATTCCAAAGAGCACCTTTCGGATTTCACTGGTCATTTTTTACAGAATTTGATTTCAAACTCCTTACCACACATTTGGGCCCCTAGAATGCCAGGGCAGTATAACTACCCCACAAGTGACCCCATTTTGGAAAGAAGACACCCCAAGGTATTCGCTGATGGGCATAGTGAGTTCATGGAAGTTTTTATTTTTTGTCACAAGTTAGTGGAATATGAGACTCTGTAAGAAAAAAAAATAAAAAATCATCAATTTCTGCTAACTTGTGACAAAAAATAAAAAGTTCTATGAACTCACTATGCCCATCAGCGAATACCTTAGGGTGTCTACTTTCCGAAATGGGGTCATTTGTGGGGTGTTTGTACTGTCTGGCCATTGTAGAACCTCAGGAAACATGACAGGTGCTCAGAAAGTCAGAGCTGCTTTAAAAAGCGGAAATTCACATTTTTGTACCATAGTTTGTAAACGCTATAACTTTTACCCAAACCATTTTTTTTTTACCCAAACATTTTTTTTTTATCAAAGACATGTAGAACAATAAATTTAGAGCAAAATTTATATATGGATCTCGTTTTTTTTTGCAAAATTTTACAACTGAAAGTGAAAAATGTCATTTTTTTGCAAAAAAATCGTTAAATTTCGATTAATAACAAAAAAAGTAAAAATGTCAGCAGCAATGAAATACCACCAAATGAAAGCTCTATTAGTGAGAAGAAAAGGAGGTAAAATTCATTTGGGTGGTAAGTTGCATGACCGAGCAATAAACGGTGAAAGTAGTGTAGGTCAGAAGTGTAAAAAGTGGCCTGGTCTTTCAGGGTGTTTAAGCCATGGGGGCTGAGGTGGTTAAAGTGGTACTGTCATTATGCAAAAACTTCTGACACGTCAGCAACAAGTTTACATGGCAGCGCAGCTCAGTGCTTAACACTGATGCCTTCAACACTGGGATCCTGGGTTTAAATCTGACTAAGAGAAACATCTGCAGGGAGTTTGTGCAGTATCCCACTGCAATGCAGTGATAGGCCTCATGCACACGACCGTATTTTTTTGCGGTCCGCAAAACGGGGTTCCGTTTTCCCGTGATCCGTGACCGTTTTTTCGTCCGTGGGTCTTCCTTGATTTTTGGAGGATCCACGGACATGAAAAAAAAGTCGTTTTGGTGTCCGCCTGGCCGTGCGGAGCCAAACGGATCCGTCCTGAATTACAATGCAAGTCAATGGGGACGGATCCGTTTGACGTTGACACAATATGGTGCCATTTCAAACGGATCCGTCCCCATTGACTTTCAATGTAAAGTCTGGAGTCCCTTTTATACCATCAGATCGGAGTTTTCTCCAATCCGATGGTATATTTTAACTTGAAGCGTCCCCATCACCATGGGAACGCCTCTATGTTAGAATATACTGTCGGATATGAGTGAGATCGTGAAACCTCATTTCCGACAGTATATTCTAACACAGAGGCGTTCCCATGGTGATGGGGACGCTTCTAGTTAGAATATACTACAAACTGTGTACATGACTGCCCCCTGCTGCCTAGCAGCATCCGATCTCTTACAGGGGGCCGTGATCAGCACAATTAACCCCTTAGGTGCCGCACCTGAAGGGGTTAATTGTACTATCATATCCCCCTGTAAGAGATCAGGGCTGCCAGGCAGCAGGGGGCAGACCCCCCCCTCCCCAGTTTGAATATCATTGGTGGCCAGTGCGGCTTCCCCCCCCTCCTCCCTCTATTGTAATAATTCGTTGGTGGCACAGTGTGCGCCCCCCATGTGGCTAGTGTGCGGCCTCCCATCTTCCCCCCCCCCACGATCATTGGTGGCAGCGGGTTACTAGCAATAGTACAATAGTAAAAGATTCATACTTTACCTGGGAGCTGCGAGGTTCGTGTCCGGCCGGGAGCTCCTCCTACTAGTAAGTGACAGTTCATTTAGCAATGCGCCGCACAGACCTGTCACTTACCAGTAGGTGGAGCTCCCGGCCGGACACGAACATCGCAGCAGCAGCCTGGAGCAGGTAAGTATGAATCTTCTACTATTGTACTATTGCTAAGTAACCATGGCAACCAGGACTGTAGTAGCGTCCCGGTTGCCATGGTTACCGATCGGAGCCCCAGCGATTAAACTGGGACTCCGATCGGAACTCCGCTGCCACCAATGATGGGGGGGGGGGGGGAGAGATGGGAGGCCGCACACTGGCCACCAATGTTGTTAATGCTATAGAGGGAGGGGGGGCCGATGGGGGGCGCACACTGTGCCACCAACGAATTATTACAATAGCGGGAGGGAGGGGGGGGGGGCGCACACTGTGCCACCAACGATTTATTACAATAGAGGGAGGGGGGGGGGGGCCCCACTGGCCACCCAAGATATTCAAACTGGGGAGGGGGGGGGGGGGGTCTGCCCCCTGCTGCCTGGCTGCACCCGATCTCTTACAGGGGGCCGTGATCAGCACAATTAACCCCTTCAGGTGCGGCACCTGAAGGGGTTAATTGTGCTGATCACGGCCCCCTGTAAAAGATCGGGTGCTGCCAGGCAGCAGGGGGCAGTCTTGTACACAGTTTGTAGTGTATTCTAACTAGAAGCGTCCCCATCACCATGGGAACGCTTCTGTGTTAGAATATACTGTCGGTTCTGAGTTTTCACGAAGTGAAAACTCAGCTTTGAAAAAGCTTTTATGCAGACGGATCTTCGGATCCGTCTGTATAAAAACTAACCTACGGCCACGGATCACGGACACGGATGCCAATCTTGTGTGCATCCGTGTTCTTTCACGGACCCATTGACTTGAATGGGTCCGTGAACCGTTGGCCGTGAAAAAAATAGGACAGGTCATATTTTTTTCACGGCCAGAAAACACGGCTCACGGATGCGGCTGCCAAACGGTGCATTTTCCGTTTTTTCCACGGACCCATTGAAAGTCAATGGGTCCGCGAAAAAAAAACGGAAAACGGCACAACGGCCACGGATGCACACAACGGTCGTGTGCATGAGGCCATACACTGCAAACGGGGTGTAAAGCTGAGTATTCATGTAAAATATGCATTTCATGCTGATCAAAGAGTTAATACGCTTCAGGTTAGAATATACTAAAAGAACTGTGTACATGACTGCCCCCTGCTGCCTGACTGCCCCCCTATATTTAACTCATTGGTGGCCAGTGCGGCCCCCCCTCCCTCCCCTGTATTTAACTCATTGGTGGCCAGTGCGGCCAGCCCCCCTCCCTCCCTCCCTTGTATTTAACACATTGGTGGCCAGTGCGGCCGGCCCCCCCCTAATTAAAATGACCGACCCCCCATCATTGGTGGCAGTGGAGAGTTTCGATCGGAGTCCCAGTTTAATCGCTGGGGCTCCGATCGGTTACCATGGCAGCCAAGACGCTACTGCAGTCCTGGCTGCCATGTTTACTTAGCAATTTTAGAAGCATTATACTTACCTGCGATGTCTGTGACCGGCCGGGCGCTCCTCCTACTGGTAAGTGAAAGGTCTGTGCGGCGCATTGCGTATAGCACAGACCTGTCACTTACCCGTAGGAGGAGCGCCCAGCCGGTCACAGACATCACAGGTAAGTATAATGCTTCTAAAATTGCTAAGTAACCATGGCAGCCAGGACTGCAGTAGCGTCCTGGTTGCCGTGGTTACCGATCGGAGTCCCAGCGATTAAACTGGGACTCCGATCGGAACTCTCCGCTGCCACCAATGATGGGGGGTCGGTCATTTTAATTAGGGGGGGGGAGGGAGGGGGGCCGGCCGCACTGGCCACCAATGTGTTAAATACAAGGGAGGGAGGGGGGGCCGGCCGCACTGGCCACCAATGAGTTAAATACAGGGGAGGGAGGGGGGGCCGCACTGGCCACCAATGAGTTAAATACAGGGGGGGAGGGAGGGGGGTCTGCCCCCTGCTGCCTGGCAGCGCCTGCCAGGCAGCAGGGGGCAGTCATGTACACAGTTCTTTTAGTATATTCTAACCTGAAGCGTGCCCATCACCATGGGAACGCCTCTGTGTTAGAATATACTGTCGGATCTGAGTTTCACGATCTAACTCAAATCCGATGGTATATTCTAACATAGAGGCGTTCCCATGGTGATGGGGACGCTTCAAGTTAAAATATACCATCGGATTGGACAAAACTCTGATCCGATGGTATAAAAGGGACTCCTGACTTTACATTGAAAGTCAATGGGGGACGGATCCGTTTGCAATTGCACCATATTGTGTCAACGTCAAACGGATCCGTCCCCATTGACTTGCATTGTAAGTCAGGACGGATCCGTTTGGCTCCGCACGGCCAGGCGGACACCAAAACGACTTTTTTTTTCATGTCCGTGGATCCTCCAAAAATCAAGGAAGACCCACGGAAGAAAAAACGGTCACGGAACAACGGAAATCCGTTTTGCGGACCGCAAAAAAAAACGGTCGTGTGCATGAGGCCTAAGTGTGTTATTTAGGTAGATTTGGAGAGAAATTGTGTATTGTATTGTTTATGGTAGTGTATTGCTGTACTGTTGTGTGTGCGTCTATATGTATATATATTTACCGTATTTTTCGCCTCATAAGACGCACTCCCCCCCCCAAAAGTGGGGGAAAATGCCCCTGCGTCTTATGGGGCGAATGCTGCCATTTTATATCGCAGACTGCGATGTATCAGCTGGAGGGGGGAGGGAGGAGGGGCCAGTGTCATGCAAACGGATCCGTCCCCCATTGACTTTCAATGTAAAGTCAGGAGTCCCTATTATACCATCAGATCAGAGTTTTCTCCAATCCGATGGTATATTTTAACTTGAAGCGTCCCCATCACCATGGGAACGCCTCTATGTTAGAATATACCATCGGATTTGAGTTAGATCGTGAAACTCAGATCCAACAGTATATTCTAACACAGAGGCGTTCCCATAGTGATGGGGACGCTTCAAGTTAGAATATACTGAGAACTGTGTAATAACTGCCCCCTGCTGCCTGGCAGCACCCGATCTCTTACAGGGGGCTGTGATCCGCACAATTAACCCCTCAGGTTCCGCAATTAACCCCTCAGGTGCGTATCATAGCCCCCTGTAAGAGAACAGGTGCTGCCAGGCAGGAGGGGGCAGACCCCCTCCCTCCCCAGTTTTAAATTCATTGGTGGCCAGTGCGGCCCCCCCTCCCTCCCCTGTATTTAACTCATTGGTGGCCAGTGCGGCCCCACCTCCCTCCCTCCCTCCCCTGTATTTAACTCATTGGTGGCCAGTGCGGCCCCCGTCCCTCCCTCCCCAGTATTATATTCATTGGTGGCCAGTGCGGCCTCCCCTCTCCCCCCCCTAATTAAAACCCCCCCCCCCCCCCCCCCTAATGTAAAGCCCCAGCGATTAAACTGGGACTCCGATCGGAACTCTCCGCTGCCACCAATGATGGGGGAAGGTGATTTTAATTAGGAGAGGGGACCCCGCACTGGCCACCAATGATGGGGGGGGGGGGGATTTTAATTAGGGGGGGAGAGGGGAGGCCGCACTGGCCACCAATGATGGGGGAAGGTGATTTTAATTAGGGGGGGGGGGAGAGGGGAGGCTGCACTGGCCACCAATGAATATAATACTGGGGAGGGAGGGAGGGGGGCTGCACTGGCCACCAATGAGTTAAATACAGGGGAGGGAGGGGGGGGCCGCATTGGCCACCAATGAGTTAAATACAGGGGAGGGGGGCCGCACTGGCCACCAATGAATTTAAAACTGGGGAGGGAGGGGGTCTCCCCCCTCCTGCCTCGCAGCACCTGATCTCTTACAGGGGGCTATGATACACACAATTAACCCCTCAGGTGCGGCACTTCTCAGTTGTTGGTGTTCCCAGCACCCGGACCCCCACAGACCAAAACTTATGAATTTTTTTTTTAATGACAGTCACACTTTAAATTCTTTGAGATCTCCCATGTCTTGCTTCTGTAACAGCGTTTGCGGATCGCCGGTGTTCGTCTACACACCGCCACGGTCCCAGGCTCCATGCTCGGGCAAGCACTGCCCTCCCTGGCCGCCTCCGTCATTGCTGCTTTACAGGGCAGGTAGCAGCAGTGATCTGCTGCCAGTGTCTCTCCATGCACTGCTCCGGTCCTTGACTCTGTGTCTTCAAGTGCTGTACCTTCCGGAATCCGCTCCACAGTTTCCTTTCTGCCCTGGACACAACATGCCTTCTAGCCTGTTTCCTGTAGCACCTCGGTATGGGACGGCACGCATTACTTCCTGTGATATAAGGGTTTTGCACATGTGACCTGTGCGACCAATCCCAGCCATCCTGCACCTATTTTAGTGGACCAGCCCCCTTTCCCGATGCTTGAGCGTCAAAAGTCCTTGTGTCCTACAAAGGTTGCTGTTATCTGTGCTTATGTTCCTGTATACCTGACCCTCGCTTGTGTTTCTGGACTCCGCTACCTGTTTAATCCTTTTCTGCTTTGCCTTGACTCTCCTGTTGCTGATCCGGATTGCCTGACCTGTACCTGTGCCGCCTGGCCTGACTCATTGGTTGTTTGACTTCGCTTCTGGTTACGACTCGGCCTGCTAACTATGACTGTACCTCTAGTACCTTGCTCTGATAGCCCCTGGTCCGTCTGGACCAGCTGCCTTGTGTGCCAATCCTCCTCAAAAGGTTGTGACCTGGTTGTAACGGATCTCCTGGCACCCTGACTGGGTACCTCCGTTGATGGATGCTAATAGTGCTTCCCGAGGGCACCAAGCACTCCACTTGACACCGTAAGCACTGCAGACCCCACGAACTGCCGCAGCTTGGTTGGGGTCTTGCCGTCTCCTACCCACCTTGGACCTTCGACAAGGCTCCAGGCTCCAATGGGTGAACCTCTCTTCCTTCAGAGAGCGATGCAGGAACAAATTAAAAGAGCTCAGTGATTATAGCCCAGTGTAGATACAGCCTTTCCCCCCACACATGAGACGAGGCTCTATGTTGAGGGTAAAACAGGAACTCTTCAATGGGGCTACATGTCAGCCTTTAATGCAGGTCTTCCAGCAAGGGACACCTGGGGACCTTCTGGAAGACTGCTACAGTTTATACATTAGCCAATCACATGCATTTACAGTATTGAAACCTTCCCAGCAACCACCCCCCCTCTGTCTGTGACGCAATCAACAAAATACAATGGGCATTGCATGTGATACAATTACCAAACACAATTAACAAAACACAATAGGCTCTGCCTGTGATACAATTACTAAACATAATGGGCTAACTTAATCACTCACAGGCAGAAATCACAAATTTTTCCCAAAACACCTCAAAACCCCACATATCCCCATAATTTATACATCCATGGATAGCTCTGATCTGGGCGAACAACATATCCAAAAATCACCCAGATCCGAGCAGGGGTTCGTGAATTCCATGGAAGTCACATTTGGCCGACCGCAAGCATGGCTTTCCTGCCCAAAACAGTTCCACAGATTTAGGCTGTGCGGCCGGTCTATCTTCTCCTTCAAAGTTAGTATATGGGCCATAATCCTGAGGCAAGAGGCTGGCAAACAGGCCACTCCAAAACCCAGTGGCGAGGTTAGTTTCGTCACACTGTTGTTCCCCTTGGGAAACTCCATCCCATCAGGGGTACTGTGAAGCACAATGTGTTCACGTGGCACAGTGGGTTCACACCCGCTGGTTCATAGAAAACTGCTGGGAGTGACTGGAAAGAACTGGGTGTTCCCTGAGTATTTGCCTCTTTTGACTTTCCCAGTGCCTATGCACAATGTTCAGTATCGTTATGTTACAGTGACCATATCTTCCCCAGTTATCTCCTTTCATCTACCACACATTTTTTTTTATCATTTACTTGATAACGAAGCATTGGTTCTAGGAAAAGCCTCTCTTCAGACATTATGAGTCAGAGATGAGCTGTTGTACTGTACCAAAAAAATGCTTCTAGGAATCAAAATCAGATCAGTTTGTGAAAAAATTACTGACCTTTAGGTTTTAAGACTTCTTTGCGTTTCTAGATATGGTCTTGGTGTAAAATGCTATTAATGGGTCGTCTGTGGAACCTGACAGATATCACACTTCCCACCCCTTTACATCCAATATGGACAAGCTGCATAGAAAGTCTGTGACATGATATCTCAGTGGCTTGCTATGAGTACACAGGATGAGGGTCACTACTGGGACCACTCCCACTTGACAGTTCCTACAAGACTCCTTTCCAGGCCACCTCAGGAGCGAGCCAGTCAGGCCTCACCACAGGCCTCAGCTCAGGGCTCTACACGCTACTCGCCAACCCCTGATGTCCTACACTCTAGGACCTTGACTCAGCCTTGTTTCCCCCTGGTAACGACCAACCCACCTTAGGTCCCTTCAGGCTAACATCTCTCAAAGCCCCTGCAGACTGCCAAGAACTGACCTGCCCTAGGCTGACAATGTGCTGGGCCATGCCACCTCAGTGAATCTGCCCAGTACCACAGTCCACTACGGCTTTCCAAGTCTGCTTACTGTTTGTTCTCTAGGCCTTGCTTGCCAATGTCAGTGTGACAGCTCTGGCCTGTGGGTCCCCAAATAATATGCCAGGGGACCCACTGTTCAATGTCTGCACAAGCCCGGTGTCACCAAATTTGACCTCCAGCCCACAACCTCCTCAGCAATAGACACACTGCTCCTGCCTCTCAGCCCACAGATGATCCTCCAGCAAACAAAGCCCACATTGATGTCAAGATCACTGACCCTCTACAAATGGATAGGCCCCAGACCAAACAAATCCCACAGGCTGAAAGCAGGTCAACTTCACACCCCACATGGACCATCCACAGTCCGTCCCATGGAGCCAAAACACCCTGTATTAGTTTCTCTCTCTTTTTCCAATCAGCGTCTCAGTGCAGATTATGTATGTTAATAAAACGGCTGTTGTGGCCGTTTCATTCCAGTTTGGTGTCCAAGTTTTTATTAAGGTTATTGGAGTTTGGAACAGTGGGCTGGGAATGTATCAGTGGGAGAGGGTCAAAGGAGGAGCAGGTAAGTATTAGGGGTCTGACGGAGTTGGCCATGCTGCCAAATCGTTGCTGCCAACATGCAGCACTAACACGTCAAGTGCCCTATCCTGCCTAACAAAACGGTGTAGCTCTGGCAACACCCCAGCCGATACCATACTCCAACCAATATTAAATTCGATTTAAACGGATATAAGACCTGAAACGAATAGACTCCCAACGCCCAATGCGCTAAATAACATAATCACTTAACCCCAATCGAGCCGCCTCCATCGCCGCTCCAATCCTAAATAAATGACTTGAATACCCAGCTTGACCCAGCCCTAACCTCTTTAAACATTTTTAAAAAACCGCAGTAAAAATTGAAAACGGGATAAAAAAAGACCCATCCTTATGCACTAACAATGGTAAAACCCCCATCCTCATTTCCGCCCCATATTCCCGCATACATTGCACTGGGCACATTGCACAGCCCGGAATGCCGAACAATACTTGAATGACGGATGATGAATTCCACCCTATCGTGGAACAAATCCATGTGTCCCTGAGCAACCCTCCCACCTGACTAACTTTCGGACAGACCAACTCCCCTAAGCGTAACGCCCCGAAAAACGCCAAGGAAAACGCTAATCTAAATAATCGCTCCTCCCAGGCCGAACTACAAACCCCCTTTAACTGTTCTCCCAACCCCAAAAGCAAAGCAAAAGACACAGGCCTCCTACTATATTCTCCTGCCAACTTTTTAACACCCTCATGACCAAAAAAGATTTCGTAAAGTCTGTCATTTACCTCAACTTGAACCCAAAGGCCAACCCTGCTATACAACTATTCATTTTTGCCACTGACCAACCCTCCTCTCTACAATGACCCACAAACAAGAACAGCAGAACTTCCAACTCCTCGTTCCCAACACCCAATCCATCACACCAGTCCTCCCAATACAGCCACGCTTTTAATTAAGTTGCCCACGTACCGGGTGCCAATGATGCCTTAATGAGCCCTGCTACGGTCCCTCCAGAAGATCCCACAGACAACTCAGGCACTCCCTCCCAAACTCTTCTGCCTCTGGGGCCAGCTGCCGGAAGTGATTCCACTGTGAACAAGAGAGAGCACCAGCAACACAGTTGTCGACCCCTGGCACGTGTACCACCACCACCCAAGCATTAAGCGAAAGATACTCTAATACCAGCCGCTGTAGCAGCCGTACCACTAATGCCGACGAGGCCGACAACTCATTTATCGCCTGAACCACTCCCAAATTATCACAGTGAAAGCTAACCTTTTTGTCCCGAAAAACTTTACCCCACAAAAATGCTAAATTTTTAACTAAGCCCTTTTCCACCCAACTATCTGGCCAACTCCCAGCACACCATTTACCCCCCCAGAAAACCCCAAAACCACAACCCCCCGCAGCGTCCCAAAATCAAGAGTTCACCACCTCACTCATGAAAAGCGAGCGACCGTTATAATTCTCCAAAAAGGAACTCTAAACTTTCAAGTCCTCTCTCAATTCATTACCCAAAAGAATGTAGTGATGTGGTGCAACCACGCCCGCCGTCGCCCCCGCTAACCATATCCTAAAAACCCTCCCATGGGTATAATCCGGCACGCAAAATTGAGCTTTCCCAGAAGTGACTGAAGCTCACGCAATTTTATCTTTTTTAACCGACTTGCCCTCGCTACTTCCCATTTTAAATCCACCAACTTATTCATAGGTAGTCTACATTCCATCCTAACCGTGTCAATCACTATTCCCAAAAAATTCAATTAAGTGACCGGCCCCATTGTCTTTTCCGCTGCCAATGGAACCCCAAATGCCCCAAACAACGTACCCAATGTGTGCAACAACAGTGCACACACGCTAGAATCCGGGGGCCCAATACACAGGAAATCGTCCAAGTAGTGAATGATGGATTCACAGCCTGACAAGTCCGCCACCACCCATTCTAGAAACGAGCTAAACGTTTCAAAGTACGCGCAGGACAGAGAACAGCCCATTGGCAAACACCTATCCACAAAAACTCTCCCGCCCCAAAAACACCCCAACAGATGCAAACAATCCGGATGCACTGGCAATAACCAAAAAGCCGCCTCCGGCGCCTTCCCCCCTATCACTCTCGCTAATATCGCAAACGCCTGCACCAGTTTGGGAAGGTTTGCGGTATTAAATGATATCTCCGCTTCTCTTCTTCCTCTTTCTTCTTCTCTTTCCTCCATACCCTATCCAGATCAAACTTATCCAACGGGAACAAAGAGAAAATATCGACATATTCCCCTTTCCAAATACGCTTCCTTACCTCTTGCTTTAAATGAGCCCCCAACGGGCCCTCAAAACCTACATATACCTCCCCTCTCGCTTTGTCATCTAACTGGACAGTTTCATCCTCCGCCGCACCACCCGTCTGCGTTTGCACCGACACCATATTACTCCCTATTCCTAACCTGCCACCCCCCCCACCATGCCGTATCAGCCAGGGGCCCCCGTCACCCCCCAAGCCGGCAACAGGGACGCCCCCCCCCCATACCCCAACCTGCTAATAAGCCCGCTAACCGCCCCAATAGCAGCCCTAACCCCTGCCTAAGTCTACGGGAAGCTCCCCGCCGCCTCCATTACCCACCGTTAACTGCGCTAAAGGTCCCCACGAAATCTCATCTGGCTGCTGTGACCCCATCAGCCGAAGATCCTGAGTCCAGCTGTCCACTCCTCTGCGCTGACCTTCTTTCTTCAGATGAAGACGCCTCTTCATTCTGCCAGGGACGTTAGCAATGCTCCCTTCCAAGGATGAATCTGAGGGGGTGGAGCTTCCTCTCTGCTGCAGGCTTGGTGATGGGGGCCTGCTGCACGCTGACACCGTGCCTCCCGACATGTTGATCGCGCAAGGGGGCACCTTCCTCTCCAGGACCTGGGAAGGTGCCCGCTGTATCTGGTTCGCTCCCACGCCGCATCCTGCTGAAGACCGAGGTGACCGGTCCCAGCCACCTCGTGGGCTCCACCTACTCTGCGGATTCCTTCCACGCCGGGGTGTGCGGGAGCAAGCTTTCCCCGCCATATGGCGCTGAGCCCAGGGGGGGGGGTGCGACTGTGGGCTGAACCGCGCCGGTGGTGTAGCTCGCCACGGCCAGGTCCCCGTAACATCTGCTGCACCTGCTCCTGTATTTAGTCGGTGCCCCAAACCTCCGCCGCCGCCCTCAGCTGCTTGATGGTCTCCTCAAACTGTTCCATTGCAATGGTAAGACCAGCACTAAAGCTTAGCGTGGCTTAGCTCTTTTAGATCCACCTAAAATGGCCCCCTTTTTCTCTTTGCCTCAGCATTTTACCCCTTAACCCACACCCCCACAATCAAATCAGCCAATCCCTACCCCCCAGGGTCTCCTCAAAACCACTCCCTCTATCCAAACTAACCTATCCCAGCCCCCGGGGTCTCCCTGAACCAAACCCCCCGTCATGTTGGCCTCCCCTAAAGGCCCTGCCCCCCAGTCCGGCCATAACTATAATGCACTTACTAATTTAGTGCCCTGGAACAAGAGGATTTTGGACTATGGACATTTGTGGACATTTTGCCCCTATTGCTACTATGCAAAACCATCAACTCAGTACTTTATTGCATTTTGAAGGGTTAACTTACAGTGTGATTTTATGCCGTTGTGTGCACTTGTACTGTTTCATATTTTTGTACTATATTTATATGTTTATTGTAATATATCCTGTTCATTTGCACTTTTATTACACTATAGCTGCACTGTACTGTGGAGAGAAAAAAACAGACACACTGACCTTTTGTTTATGTCTGAAGAATTGTTTGTCTGGAAAAATTGCTTAGTCATTTCTATAGACTTGCATTGAAACTATATAAGTCTACAACAGACAGAAATTGTAACATTGATTCTGTTTAGGCTGTGCTTCTCCACTCCATCCTTCACATTAGATGGTTCTAGTTCAGCTACAAACTGTATAGGATTACCTATACAGAGCACCAAATTATCTGCAGATAGGAAAACGGTGCTTTTATATATATATATATATATATATATATATATATATATATATATATATATATAAAATTTATGGTGTTAGCCAGTAAAGAAAAGATGAAAAAGATTGAGATTCCTCAGTGGTTGATACCTTTTAATGGTTAAGTGTTTAGAATGTGCAAATGTATCTCATGAATTTATGTCCTTCTACATCTCTTAAGGTATGTGCCCCTCAATTAGGAGGACATCAATTAGAGAACAATAAAACTTTCACACTTCTTATCTATAATCCTCATGTACAATTGCTCCAACAATTTACTGTTACAAATGTTTGTATCCTCCTCCACTAATATTGATCCGCTTTACATCACTTGTCTCATATACCTCCTTATTCCTATGTAATTTGATGTATAAATATGTGACTCTTCAGATGCTGTCTTAAGAGACGCCTGACGAAGAGGCCCAAGTAGCCTCGATAGCTTGCAACTTTGTCATCGTCTTTTCAGTTAGCCATTAAAAGGTATCAACCACTGAGGAATTTCAATTTTTTTTCATCTAGTAAGAGACACTCTGCCAGACTGTATGAGTGGCAAGAAGAAGATGCTCATATGGGGATGCTGAGCCACAGACCCCAGATTACAAGCACATTGACCAGGGAGCCAGCCGGACGACAGAGCCACAGACCCTGGGCCACCAGACTTCGGCCAGCCTCCCAAGAGAAAGGGACAGCTAGCTTAGGCCTTTCCTCAGTATAAACCCTTCTTCGTCCTGGGAGGACATTGGAGAAGCCAGCTCAGTGCCTTGTCTATATTGTTTTGCACTAAAGTTCCTCCGGTAAAGAAGCACACTGGTTTACTGCAGACCCTGATACTCTGGACCATTGGGGTGCACCACTCGTTACTATCCCCTCCGGAGAGCAGCAACACGTGGTGACTCCTTGACTGTGTCTGCAGAAGCCAGCATAGCGGTGGGGCCACCCCAAACCCGTACCCCGCTGTAGTATTCAAATGGGGGGCACTAGGCAAAATGTCAGGCGCCAAGCCCCAGATGTTTGTCCAGGAATATTGATTGGCATTTTGGGGGGCCATGGGCCCCTCAGCAGCATCATGCCATGCGCAGCGGGCCCAAATGAATGTCCCTATTGTAATCCGCCAGTGGATGAGAATATTGAGTGGACATGTGAACTGATTCTATTGGATAGACGAGTGACAGTGAATTAGGTGGCTCTACGAGGACAAAGATTCACGTCTGATGAAGAGGTCAAGACAGCGGTGCATTCATGGCTCATAGATCAGCCTAAAACATTTTTTATTGAGGGAATACAAAAGCTTGCGGACGGATGGACAAAGTGTATTGAAAAACGGGGAAATTATGTCGAAAAATTATGTATTTATCTTTTCTTAAAGTTGATTAAAATAAATTCTACAGCCAAAGTGCAAATAATTTTTGACTCACCCTAGTATGTAATAGGGACTTGCATAAGCACTGAATACTTATCTCTCCATTACAGACATGTCCTCACTATAATAAATGTCTATGCAACACGCAACTAGCAGAACCAGTGAGAATGAGGAAGTAGCAGTCCAAGCCGATTTCCAAGTAAAACCAATGATAAAAACACTGCACCACTCAACGATAGACAGAGTCACAGGTCAGAGGCGTAGTACAGAAATGTCCTCCTGAAGAAAACACACCATTACAGTATCTCTTGGTGCAGCATCTCCAAGACGCTGCCTCTGGATATATAAGGTCCTTTATTTCTCCAACCACTTGTTATATGAAACAAACATTTAGGCCTCTTGCACACAAACGTTTATTTTTTCCATTTCCGTTCCGTTTTTGGGGGTTCCGTTTGCGGTCCATATGCGGAACCATTCATTTCAATGGTTCCGCAAAAAAAACGGAATGTACTCCGTATGCATTCCGTTTCCGTATTTCCATATATCTGTTCCGCTAAAAGATAGAACTTGTCCTATTATTGTCCGCAAATAACGTTCCGTCGCTCCATTCAAGTCAATGGGTCCCCAAAAAATACGGAATGCATACGGAACACATCCGTATGTCATCCGTATTTTGCGGTTCCATGCCCACTTTGCCCATGTGTTTACTATTTACAAACATTACAGTAATGATTACAAATTTTATGTTTCCATTTGCGATCGCATACGGAAACCATATGGAGATTTTTTTGTGGAAATACGGAACGGAAACACAATGGAAGCAAAAAAAACTGAATAACAGATCTGTGAAAAACGGACCGCAATATACTGAGGAGCTGGTGCAGAAGATAGGAGTATTAGTGGCCCTAATGAGATGTTGTGTCATGGTCTACCCCCCTCAGGCCGTTGCTTCCTGGGAATTGGTGCAGTGGAAAGGTGGTTAGAGGATTCAGGCCAGAAGTAAAAGAATAAGGCCCCTTTCACACGGGCGAGAATTCCGCACGGGTACAATGCGTGAGGTGAAAGCATTGCTGACAGTGCCTCCAGTTCCTTCACATTGTCTCCCACCCGGTCCCCTGCTGAAAGCGCAGAGTTGGCACCTGCAGCCCATGGGCATCTGTCTTTCACCTCACCCCCTTGCAAATCAGCCAAGCAGTCTGAGTCCCAAGTCATGCAGCAGTCTCTTCTGCTTTTTGATGACTCTTCTGGCAGGGTTTCCGTCGGCCATACACCTAGCCCTGCTCCTGAAGTGGAAGAGATTGAGTGCATCGATGCCCAACCACTTATTTTTCAGGATGTGGACATGGGAGGATCATGGCAGCACGTCTCTGATGATGATGAAACACAGGTGCCAACTGATGCATCTTTCTGCAGTGTGCAGACCGGCAAGGAGGGCAGGGGTGAGGAGTGGGTGGAAGATGATGTGGAGGATGATGAGGTCCTAGACCCCACATGGAATCAAGGTCATGCGAGTGACGTGTGCAGTTCGGAGGAAGAGGTGTTGGTCACACAGCGCAGCACACAGCAGAAGAGGGAGCAGGGTGCAAAAGCAGAGTAGCCGTCCCATAGCTAGTACGCCTTCTACTGCCCACCGCACCCAGGGACTGAGCACACAAAAGCCAGCTCTAAGGAGTTCCCTGGTGCGAGTGGTTTGCACGCTGTGCAATATGAGCCTGAAGCGAGGCATAAATGTTCTAAACCTGAGCACCACCTGCATGACCAGGCATCTAAATGCAAAGCACTAGCTGCAGTGGAGTAGACACCTCAAAAACCACAAAAGATCTCAGGCGCCTCCTGCTCCTTCTTCTGCTGTGGTCTCGGCCTCTTCCTCCCCCTCTGGAGTGACAGTGGCACCTGCCACCCCGCAAACAGAGGATGTGGCAGCAACACCACCACCTCCACCACCGTCACCCAGCATGTCCACACTGTCCCATGGAAGCGTTCAGCTGTCCATCCCCCAAACACTGGAGAGAAAGAGGAAGTACCCTCCTACCCACCAGCGATCCCTGGCCCTAAATGCCAGTATTTCAAAATTCCTGGCCTTTGAAATGCTGTCATTCCATCTGGTAGAGACGGAGACTTTTATAAACCTTATGGCGGTGGCTGTCCTATAGTATGTGGTTCCCAGCCGCCACTACATTTCCAGGCAAGCCATCCCTGCCCCATCTGTGGCAAGGTCCACATAACCAACAATACGTGGACCAGTAAGCACAGGCAGGGACGTTATATCTCCCTAACTACACACTGGGTAAATGCAGTGGCGGCTGGGCCTGAGGCGGATAGTAGTTTGGCGCATGTCCTTCCACCACCGAGGATTGTAGGGCGCTTCTCTTTGCCTCCTGTTGCTTCCTCCTCCTACTCCGCTTCCTCATCCTCTACCGCGTCCTCATCCAGTCAGCGTAACACCTGAGCCACCAACTTCAGCACAGCCAGGGGTAAACGACAGCAGGCAGTTTTGAAACTTATCTGTTTGGGGGAAAAAAACACACACTGCCAGGAACTGTGGACGGGCATGGAACAACAGACCGATGAGTGGTTGGTGCCACTGAGCCTCAAGCCCGGCCTGGTGGTGTGCGATAATGGGCGAAAATCTCGTAGCAGCTCTGGGCCTGGCCGGTTTGACGCACATTTCTTGCCTGGCGCATGTGCTGAATTTGGTGGTGCAGAGGTTCCTGAAAAATTACCCCGACATGTCAGAGTTGCTACAGAAAGTGCAGGCCGTCTCTGCTCGCTTTCAGCGTTCTTACCCTGCTGCTGCTCGCCTATCTGCGTTGCAGCATAACTTCGGCCTTCCCGCTCACCGCCTCATATGCGACGTACCCAAAAGGTGGAACTCCACTTCACTCCAAGTGGAACTGGAGAGACTGTGCGAGCTGCAGCAGGTGATAGTGGAGTTTTAGCTGCAGCACGCACGGGTGAGTCGCTCTGCAGAACAGCACCACTTCACCACCAATGAGTGGGGCCTCCATGCGGGACGTGTGTGCCGTGTTGCGCTGTTTCGAGTACTCCACCAACATGGCCAGTGCCGATGACGCCATCCTCAGCGTTACTATCCCACTTCTATGTCTCCTTGAAAAAAAACGCTTCGGGCGATGATGGAAGAGGATGTTGCACAGGAGGAAGAGTGGTCATTTCCACGGTTATAAGGCCAGTCATTTACAAGTGGCTCGGAGGGTACGTTCCTGCACCAACAGAGGCCAGGACACAGTTCTGGAGGATGAGGATGAGGAGGAACCGTGTTTACAGCAGGATGGCAACCAAAGCAGCTCATGGGCATCACTGTAGCGTGGCTGGGGGTATACAGAGGACACAGATGATACACCTCCCGCAGAGGACAGCTTGTCGTTGCCTCTGGGCAGCCTGGCACACATGAGGGACTACATGCTGCAGTACCTGCCCAACTACCGCCGAGTTGCCCACATTCTAACCAGTGCTGATTACTGGGTGGCCACCCTGCTGGATCCCCGCTACAAGGACAACGCGCCGTCCTTTATTCCGTCACTGGAGCGTGATCAGAAGATGCGCGAGTACAAGCGCATGCTGGTAGTCGCGCTGCTAATGGCATTCACACCTCACAGCGGGGGCTCAGTGGAAGCACAAGGTGGAGGAGGAAGATGTCGCCAACGCAGCTGGGGCACCGCCAGCACCTCAGAAGGGAGGGTTAGCATGGCCGAAATGTGGAAAAGCTTTGTCAGCACGCCACAACAACCAGCACCACCAGCTAATACAGAATGTCTTAGAAGGAGGCAGCATTTCAGCAACATGGTGGAACAGTACATGTACACATGCCTACACATACTGACTGATGGGTCTGCCCCATTCAACTTCTGGGTCTCCAAATTGGGCGTATGGCCTGAGCTTGCCCTTTACGCCTTGGAGGTGCTGGCCTGCCCTGCGGCCAGTGTATTGTCTGAACGTGTGTTTAGCACGGCAGGGGGAGTAATCACAGACAAGCTCAGCCGCCTGTCCACAGCCAATGTGGACAAGCTCACGTTCATTAAAATGAACCAGGCATGGATCCCACAGGACTTGTCCGTACCTTGTGCTGAATAGACATGTATACCGGCCGCACCCAGCCATTGTTAGACTCCAGCGCACTTTCTCTTTGTATTCTCTTTTCTATTTCCCAATGTTTTGGGGTCTTCCCAAATTTATAAAAAATAATAATAAAGGAAAAAAATACAAATAAAAAAACAACAAAAACAGTGTTGGCTACCTCCTCCTCCTCCACTGCCTCCTCAACCTCCTACTCCACTTTGACCTCTGCCTCCTAGTTCAAGATTGTTATATTTCAATTTTTTTTATATTCTATGTTATTTTAAGTCATTTCCCTATCCACATTTGTTTGCAGGGCAATTGTCCTGCTTTTACCACCATTTTGCTTCCTTTTGCAGCCCTCTAGCCCTTAATATGACTATTTTACAGCCATTTTAGTGCACCAAAGTTCGGGTCCCCATTGACTTCAATGGGGTTTGGGTTCGAGTTCGGGTCAAATTCGGGTCCCGAACACGAACCCGAACATCTACGGGTCCTCTCAACCCTACTCTTGGGCTCCACTCTCCTGTAGGCTCTGCCTCTAGCTCTCTACACATGGGATTCACTGCCTATCAGTTTTTTTTATACATATACTGTTCTGGCTTCTTCTCATTTCCTCACCACTTTCTTTCTCCTGATCCCTTTGAGTTCTCTTTCCTGAGCAACCAGCAACCACTTTCTTGAGATGTCCTGTACAGACTACACAGGAAAGGATGATGGCTGCAGGGAACCATTGCAACCCCCTCAACTTCAATAGAAAGACTATTTCATGTCTGCTGACAGGTGGGACCTCCTAATATCAGACTTTTATAACTTCTCCAAACCTGGCAAGAATATCTTTTTTGAATGTTGTCATACCTTCTGCAGTTTGTTATTGTTAATTTATATGTATAATTCTCTGTTCATTGTGTAACTGCACCATCCTGTGGCCGTTTACATACACTGCAGCTCTTCACACAAGAAGTTTGACCCACTTCAGCTTCCATAACTTGTAGCCTAAGAACTCTAGTGACATCATCAGCCCTGCACATAGCAGTGATTCACAGCCACCATTACAGAGGTATCCACACGGTCTGGTAGTCAGGGCCGGTTCTAGGTGAAATGGGGCCCTGGGGCGAAAAACAATAAGGACCCCCCCCATGACACTTGCTGACTTTAACGTCCCCCCCCATCACTACAGAAATACAGCGCACATACCACTTACATCCAGTGACGTCTCCTTTGATGTAGATATTTTCTGTCCTCGTCTTCTCCTTTCAGACCAGACCATTATTTTGTTGCCATTTTCCGTCTCTGCAGTTTGACAAAAAAAAAAAATCTTAGTTTACTACTTTTCCATCATCCTCCCATCTTCTGGACAAATCATCCTTCTACCCCCAATACTGTGCCACTGTGTTCCCCAATACTGTGCCACTGTGTTCCCCAATACTATACTACAGAAACAGATAATACTAGTACCACACAGAGCCCCCCATATAAAATACCCCTTCTTTGTGGCCTCAGTAGAAGCCCCATAATAATGTGCCAGTATCAAGTGCCTCTCTTCCACCCCCCATGTGCCAGTAACAAGTGCCTCTCTTCCATCCCCCATGTGCCAGTAACAAGTGCCTCTCTTCCACCCCCCATGTGCCAGTAACAAGTGCCTCTCTTCCCCCATGTGCCAGTAACAAGTGTCTCTCTTCCCCATGTGCCAGTAACAAGTCCCAAACCCCCCCATGTTCCAGTATCAAGTGCCAAACCCCCATGTGCCAGTATCAAGTGCCAAACTCCCCCATGTGCCAGTTTTAAGTGCCTCTCTTCCATCCCCCATGTGCCAGTAACAAGTGCCTCTCTTCCCCCATGTGCCAGTAACAAGTGTCTCTCTTCCCCATGTGCCAGTAACAAGTCCCAACCCCCCCCATGTTCCAGTATCAAGTGCCAAACCCCCATGTGCCAGTATCAAGTGCCAAACTCCCCCATGTGCCAGTTTTAAGTGCCTCCCGCTCCCCCCATGTGGCAGCAACAGATAGTCCGGTATTTTAAAAAAAACACATATTTACCTCCATCACACAGCGATGCGATGCAGGCCTCTTCTGGCCTGTGTCCCGAGCTGTACGGCTCAGGTGGCGTGATGACGTCATCGCGCCGCCTTCACCGGCCTCTGATAGGCTGCTGGCATAAAGCCCGCAGGCTATCAGAGGAACAGGGAAAGGAGACGCCTCTCCCTCCCCTGCCCCACAGCATAGCCATCTGTATCGCTGTCCTGAGGACGGCGATACAAATGACTATGGAGATGAACGCTTCCACAATGGAAGCGTTCATCTCCCTGTGACCTGCTGTTAGTTGCGGGCCGGCGCCAGGTGGTGGGCTTGGGGGCCCCTAAGGACTCGGGGGCAATTGCCCCCCTTGCCTATATGGTCACATACAAACTTGCTGTAACCAGCAGCTTCCTGCCAGCCAATCAGATTGGATTACTGAGAGACACGCCTCCTCTCTGAAGCCTAATGCAGGCGTGCAGTGTGAAGGACCGCCCCTCCGTCTTCTTAGCCAGAGACAGACAAGCCATAGTAACGGTCTTTTAAGGGAGCAGTGGAAAGGGACAGGAGACATTAATGAAAGCTGTTATTATAAGGTAATTACAGATCTTTTGGCAATCATTGACAGACTAACTCAGGTATACATGCCTAGCTCTAATAAACTAGCAAATAAAAAAATAAAATATGACAGTTATCCTTTAACCTCTTAACGACACATGACGTACCGGTACATCATGTGTTGTTCCGATCACTGCCGCCCGGCCAGCAGTGATCGGAACAAGGTGCCTGCTCAAATCATTGAGCAGGCACCTAGGCTAAATGCGCCGGGGGTCCCGTGACCCCCCCATGTCGGCGATTGCAACAAACAATCAATTCAGACCTGCGGTTTGATGCGCTTTTTGCAGTTTCTGATCCCCGCGGTCCCTGACCGCGAGGATCAGAAACTTTATAATGCCCAAAATATATGTTTCACCCCGGCGGCGGGAGGTGCAGGGGGAGGGTTGCGGGCGGGGCGGTGCGGCAGGCGGGATTGCGATCCCCCGCCCGCCTCCCTTGAATGATCGTTGGTGGTTAGTGGGTTATACCAGGGTGCCAGCACATTGCTGACACCCTGGTATAAATGGCTGACATCGGTGATGCGATGTCAGCCGTTTAACCCTTTCCATACAGCGGTCCGTACGGACCGCTGTATGGAAAAGGTTAACAGCGCAGGGAGTTCCCTCCCTCTCCGATCGGGGGCTGCTGTGCCTTTGCAGCCCCCCGATGGGAGAGGGAGAGAGCTCCAGACAGCCCCCCCGACAGCCCCGTCCTTACCCTTCCCCGTCTGAGCAGTTCTGGCCAGTACTGAGCAGACGGGGAAGGTTCCCATGGCAACAGGACGCCTTCTCAGGCATCCTGCTGTCCATGATGCTGAACAGATCTGTGCTAAAAGGCATAGATCTGTTCAGACAAAGTGTAAAATACAGTACAGTACAATATATATTGTACTGTACTGTATTATACAGACATCAGACCCACTGGATCTTCAAGAACCAAGTGGGTCTGGGTCAAAAAGAAAGTGAAAAAAGTGAAAATAAAGTAAAAATCAAAAAACACATTAATCACTGATTAAAAATGAAAAAAAAAATTCCCTACACATGTTTGGTATCGCGCGTCCGTAACGACCTGATCTATAAAACAGTCATGTTACTTTACCCGAACGGTGAACGCCATAAAAATAAAAAATAAAAAACTATGATGAAATTTAAATTTTGCTCACCTTACTTCCCAAAAAAAGGTAATAAAAGTGATCAAAAAAGTCGCATGTACGCCAAAATTGTAACAATCAAACCGTCATCTCATCCCGCAAAAATCATACCCTACCCAAGATAATCGCCCCAAAACTGAAAAAAACTATGGCTCTTAGACTATGGAAACACTAAAAACATGATTTTTTTTGTTTCAAAAATGAAATCATTGTGTAAAACTTACATAAATTAAAAAAAGTATACATATTAGGTATCGCCGCGTCCGTATAGACCGGCTCTATAAAAATATCACATGATCTAACCTCTCCGGTGACCACCGTAAAAAATTAAAAATAAAAACGGTGTAAAAAAAGCCATTTTTTGTCATCTTACGTCACAAAAAGTGTAATAGCAAGCGATCAAAAAGTCATATGCACCCCAAAATAGTGCCAATCAACCCGTCATCTCATCCCGCAAAAATGAGACCCTACTTAAGATAATCGCCCAAAAACTGAAAAAACTATGGCTCTTAGACTATGGAGACACTAAAACATTTTCTTTGTTTTCAAAATGAAATCATTGTGTAAAACTTACATAAATAAAAAAAAAAGCATACATATTAGGTATCGCTGCGTCCGTGACAACCTGCTCTATAAAATTACCACATGATCTAACCTGTCAGATGAATGTTGTAAATAACAAAAAAAAAACAGTGCCAAAAAAGCTATTTTTTGTTACCGTGCCTCACAAAAAGTGTAATATAGAGCAACCAAAATCATATGTACCCTAAACTAGTACAACAAAACTGCCACCCTATCCCGTAGTTTCTAAAATGGGGTCACTTTTTTGGAGTTTCTACTCTAGGGGTGCATCAGGGGGGCTTCAAATGGGACATTGTGTCAAAAAAAAAACAGTCCAGCAAAATCTGCCTTCCAAAAACCGTATGGCATTCCTTTCCTTCTGTGCCCGTACAGCGGTTTACGACCACATATGGGGTGTTTCTGTAAACTACAGAATCGGGGCCATAAATAATGAGTTTTGTTTGGCTGTTAACCCTTGCTTTGTAACTGGAAAAAAAAATATAAAAAAATGGAAAATCTGCCAAAAAGTGAAATTTTTGAAATTGTATCTCTATTTTCCATTAAATCTGTGCAACACCTAAAGGGTTAACAAAGTTTGTAAAATCTGTTTTGAATACCTTGAGGGGTGTAGTTTCTTAGATGGGGTCACTTTTATGGAGTTTCTACTCTAGGGGTGCATCAGGGGGGCTTCAAATGGGACATGGTGTAAATAAACCAGTCCAGCAAAATCTGTCTTACAAAAACCAAACGGCCTTTCACTCTACGCCCCCGCTGTGTGGCCGTACAGTAGTTTACGGCCACATATGGGGTGTTTCTGTAAATGGTAGAGTCAGGGCAATAAAGATACAGTCTTGTTTGGCTGTTAACCCTTGCTTTGTTAGTGGAAAAAATGGGCTAAAATGGAAAATTTGATAAAAAAATGAAATTCTCAAATTTCATCCCCTTTTGCCAATAACTCTTGTGCAACACCTAAAGGGTTAACAAAGTTTGTAAAATCAGTTTTGAATACCTTGAGGGGTGTAGTTTATAGAATGGGGTCATTTTTGGGTGGTTTCTATTATGTAAGCCTTGCAAAGAGACTTCAGACCTGTAGTGGTCCCTAAAAATTGGATTTCTGAAAAATTTAAAGATTTGCTTCTAAACTTCTAAGCCTTGTAACATCCCCAAAAAATAAAATATCATTCCCAAAATAATTCAAACATGAAGTAGACATATGGGGAATGTAAAGTCATCACAATTTTTGGGGGTATTACTATGTATTTACAGAAGTAGAGAAACTGAAACTTTGAAATTTGCTAATTTTTCCAAATTCTTGGTAAATTAGGTATTTTTGGAGGCAGATTGTGGAGGATGGGAGGATCATGGAGGATACCACAGAGGAAGCCACTGCTGTCCAAAAAAAAACCATTGCTGCACGTTTACAGTTTGCACAAGAGCACCTGGATGTTCCACAGCAGTACTGGCAAAATATTCTGTGGACAGATGAAACCAAAGTTGAGTTGTTTGGAAGAAACACACAACACTATGTGTGGAGAAAAAGAGGCACAGCACACCAACATCAAAACCTCATCCCAACTGTGAAGTATGGTGGTGGGGGCATCATGGTTTGGGGCTGCTTTGCTGCGTTAGGGCCTGGACGGATTGCTATCATCAAAGGAAAAATGAATTCCCAAGTTTATCAAGACATTTTGCAGGAGAACTTAAGGCCATCTGTCTCACCAGCTGAAGCTCAACAGAAGATTGGTGTTGCAACAGGACAACGACCCAAAGCATAGAAGTAAATCAACAACAGAATGGCTTTAAACAGAAGAAAATACGCCTTCTGGAGTGGCCCAGTCAGAGTCCTGACCTCAACCCGATTGAGATGCTGTGGCATGACCTCAAGAAAGCGATTCACACCAGACATCCCAAAAATATTGCTGAACTGAAACAGTTCTGTAAAGAGGAATGGTCAAGAATTACTCCTGACCGTTGTGCACGTCTGATCTGCAACTACAGGAAACGTTTGTTGAAGTTATTGCTGCCAAAGGAGGTTCAACCAGTTATCAAATCCAAGGGTTCACATACTTTTTCACCTGCACTGTGAATGTTTACATGGTGTGTTCAATAAAAACTTGGTAACATTTAATTATTTGTGTGTTATTAGTTTAAGCACACTGTGATTGTCTATTGTTGTGACTTAAATGAAGATCAGATCACATTTCATGACCAATTTGTGCAGAAATCCATATTATTCCAAAGGTCACATACTTTTTCTTGCAACTGTAGTATTCCATTAGAGGCCCAGTTAAACTTTATCCGCTCTGATATGGGTACCAACTTTGTTGGAGCCTGCCAAAGAACTCCATATTCCCTCAAACATTGACACTGACCATGTAGGGAGATATCTTGCTGACCAAGGCTGTAAATGGACATTCAACCCCCCCACATTTCCGCTCACATGGGAGGCTCTTGGGAATGTATGATTGGCTTAGCCCGCCGGATCCTTAATTCCGTCTTTCTACAGCTGGGATCTTCAAGGCTCACCCATGAGACCCTCTCAACTATCATGGTTTGAAGTAGTGGCGATCATAAACGCCAGACCTTGACTTCAATATCCAACGATCCAGAGGTCCCTTTCTTGCTCTCCCCTTCCACTCTTCTCACCCAAAAGGTAGTACAGCATCAGCTCCTCCTGGTGAATTTAGTACTAAAGACTTGTACAAGTGTCAGTGGAGAAGAGTGCAGACCTTAACAGATGCCTTCTGGAATAAATGGAGGAAACAATACATTACATGTCCGGAATAAATGGCAAACCAGCAAACCCAACATGGAGGTTGGTAATGTTGTTCTTGTCAAAGACTCTTAGTCAAGAAGAAATGACTGGCCTTTAGGACTGATAACTAAGGTGTTCCAAAGTGAAGATGGGAAGGTCAGAAAGGTGGAAGTTAAAGTCTGCAGGCAACATGAGCCTAAAGTCTTCCTCAGACCCGTTACTGAACTGATTTTGTTGCTCTCTCCAGAGGTGACTTAACTGTGGTATCCTTAATATACCAGGCGGGGAGTGTCATACCTTCTGCAGTTTGTTAGTGTTAATTTATTCATAGTTAGTATGCTTTATAATGTATAATTCTCTGTTCATTGTGTAAATGCACCATCTAGTGGCCGTTTACATACACTGCAGCTCTTCACACAAGAAGTTTGACCCACTTCAGCTTCCATAACTTGTAGCCTATGAACTCTAGTGACATCATCAGCCCTGCACATAGCAGTCATTCACAGCCACCATTACAGAGGTGTCCTGATCCCTCCTCTATATCTAAGCTTACGGTAGCACCGCTGGTATGTTTCACATGGTTTGCATCTGTATGCATATTGTATTATGTGTATTGTCATATGTAAGTGCATTATTTTTCTGTTTCTCAGTTTTACCTTACTGATATATATCCTTGCAATTAAGACGAATTGGACGTTACTCCATTGTCAATTCATTGCCAGGAAAGGTTTCGCTGTCTGTCAAGCTATTGACCTTCACACATAAGGAGGACAGAAACAAATATATATTTTTGTTTATGTTTCTTGTTCCCATTTTCTTCGTAAGAATGACATCGTATCCGTTCCTTTGGCGCTTTGTCGATTGTGGTTTTCTGTTTTGTTTTTTTATTCATTTGTTTTGTTGTGTAGTTTTTCTCAGGAACAGAAAAGAGGAAATGACGAAGGACACTGCAAACAGACACAGGGAAGCTAAAGGGCTCTTCACACAGATCACACGTTCATAGTAACGCTCATTAGCGATGATCAGGCAAAATGCTCGTTCATGGGGTAATCCGATCATTTGTGCGCACGCAAAAATAATCGTTTGCCGGCAGCAGATCGTGCCGTGTAAACACGATCTCCTGCCGGCAAACAACGAGTCCTCATGGGGACGAGCGATGGCATTAGCGATAGCCCCTCCCCATACTGTGGAGGAGATGGCTGCAGGTAAACACAGCGGTCTCCTCCACCAGCGATCAGCAGATCTGCTGTAATATCGTTCTGTGTAAATGAAAGGCTATGGGCAACTAAGGCCTCTTTCACACTTGCGTTGTTGGGATCCGGCATGCACTTCCGTTGCCGGAGGTGCCTGCCGGATCCGGAAAAACGCAAGTGTACTGAAAGCATTTGAAGACGGAACCGTCTTCCAAATGCGTTCAGTGTTACTATGGCACCCAGGACGCTATTAAAGTCCTGGTTGCCATAGTAGGAGCGGGGAGCGGGGGAGCGGTATACTTACAGTCCGTGCGGCTCCCGGGGCGCTCCAGAATGACGTCAGAGCGCCCCATGCGCATGCTGCGGTATTTTCTCCGGCCAACAAACGTTCCGTACCGGAACTGAAGACATCCTGATGCATCCTGAACGGATTACTCTCCATTCAGAATGCATTAGGATAATCCTGATCAGGATTCTTCCGGCATAGAGCCCCGACGACGGAACTCTATGCCGGAAGACAATAACGCAGGTGTGAAAGAGCCCTAAGCCAGTTCTACTTTACACCAGTTTGATAAATCTCCCCCATTGTGCCATTCACTTTATAGAGCAGGGGTAGGCAACCTCCGGCACGCCAGATGTTGTGAAACTACAACTCCCAGCATGCGCACTTCCTAGGGTGGGGCCACTGGCTTCACCCAAGAAAGCCAGACCTCACTGACCACGCCCCCAAATCGGTAACCAGGCCCACCTCCGTGAAGTCACGCTCCCATCACCCTTCCCAGTATTTATTAACCCTTTCAGCAGCCCCCCTTCAGTGAAGGGGGGACTGCTGAGTGGTTAATAACTACTGTGAAAGGGCTGCAGGTGCAGACATCTCCTGCAGGTACAAGACTGGGGATAATCTGCAGGTGATCCATTTAGATAATAATGCAGATCCGCCTCTGTGCCAGGATCTCCTACATACAAATTACTGCCGTACACCTGTGCCCATAGCCCGCCTCGGCCGTACCGGACCCTCCATGCCAAGTAGAAAAGTTTACACTGTGCAGGTGCCACACTCAAACACAGGGAGCCCCCCAGAAGCTCGTCCTCCACTATCCTTCTGCTCTGCTCCTGGCTGCAAGTGCACACGCCGGCTCTCTGCAGGCTGCCCGGCCATACGCAGGCTGGAGGTGGCCCGCACCTGTGAGGTCCCGTCCCACGCAGCGCTCCTCTGTTCCCGACTTCCTTCCTGCATAAACCAGAATTGCAGCTGCAGCGCTGATAACGTCGTGACATCACGCAAGCGCGCAGTGTGATCCAAACATCCAGGCCCTGCCTCCTGTCATTTATTTAAAGTGACCATGCCTGAGCGGATCGGACGTCCCGTCACCCTGTACAACAAAAAAAAGAGGACTTCTTGCCGTCCGTCCTGGCCTTGCCCCGGACGGAGGACCAGGAGTCTCAAAACCGAACTGTCCGTGTCACGGTCCCTCAGGTGACTGATGTCAGGAAATCAAGGAGATTGGCTGAGCGTGGAGGAATCTAACAGCCTCCTTGATTTCTCTTTATCCAGTGTTGATAGGGTTAATGGCCACTTCCCTTTTCTTAGCTGTTGCTCAGTGGTCATCACTTCTACCCTTTATAGTTTGACCCCACCCTTCTGACTATGCGGTAGATAGCTTCATTTGGGTTTGGCTGAGCTAGTGTGAGGTCGTCTCTGGTGTTCCTGCTCGTCCGTCTCTACAGAAGTTTAGTGTTGCATTTGTTTGTGTTTGTTATATTCCCTGTTGTTTGTATCTGGGCCTGAGACAGAGACTTCCATTCGTCCATCTGGGGAGGAATGGGTTGTCTCTGTTCCTAACCTTTTCCAGGGCATTATAGGGATATAAAGGCCTAGGTATCCTGCATATGACTATTCCTACCTTCAAGGTCTATTCATATTGATAGGTAGTCAGGGCCCGGATTAGGGTTGTCTAGGAGGTGACATGTTCCTTCCCTAGTTTCCAGGCCCAGTTACTGTTCCCCTTCCCTTCTGTGTTCAGTGTTGAGTTTCCCCCCACACTGATCGTGACAGTCCGGCCACCCTAATACTTCCTCTGCTCTTCTCAGAACTCTTACAGAAATGAATGGAGCATGCTGGGAATTGTAGTTTCCCAACAGCCGAGGTGCCGAAGGTTGCTGACCCCTGATAAAGACCCTTACTTGGGGTCAGCGAGGGTTCTAGCAACCATACGCCTGTAGATCAGATTAGTCACCCTAAAAATGTTGATATTTTGGGCAAACCCATAATATCTGCTGCCTAGATGACTACAGCAGTGCTGTATAAATGTCAAGTTCCTGCATTTACTGGCAGCTATTATAAGGTATGGCGCTGGCGTGTGAACTACTCGCTGTTTACAGGGCCATGGTGCAATGTATGACAAAACACAGGAAACCGGGGAAAATGCTTGAGGTTGGTACCGTCTGCGAAACTGCTTTTTATTTTAATTTTTTTATTTTATTATTTTTTGCATTATTGTTATGTGATGTTGAGACAAGACAGATGTGTCCTGTAGTAATTCGACTGCCTTGTGGCAATTAAAGATGACCACAAGATGTCACATTGCCAGATGTTCAGTTTCGCTCTGCTAGGACGAGAGCGCTTACGTCCCATTTTATCCGCTTGACCCACTTGTATGGGGCTGTGCTACAGTTTGCATGTATGGTGGGTGACCGGCCGCTCTGCTGTGAAGGTGAAGTGCTGAGGAGAGTCCCGGATTCCCATTGATCAGATAGTTGTTATAAACGATCACGCGGTGTCCGTCTCTCTGCCCGGCAGCCGCCACTCCATGTCACGGTGCTGGGGAGATTAGGGACGATGCAGGCCGCTGTCGCGCAGCCATTCCGGAGGAGAGGGGGCGGTGAGTACAACAGTCATACACCCGTTCTCTTAAAGGGGTCGTCTCACTTCAACAAATGGCATTCATCATGTAGACCAGTGATGCCCAACCTACGGCTCAACCAAGCTGTGCCATGCGGCCCGTGCGACTCCCTGGAAAAAGTCTAAGGCGTACCAATATGCCTTAGACTTTTCCCCCACATTCATCTGCGCAGTGAGCGCTGTGAACGGCACAGGCAGCGCAGCGATGCTGCCTGTGCCTGAAATAACCAATAACAAGGCTCCTTCCAGCAAGAGCTTTGTTATTGGTTGCTATAAGCGCTCCAGAGCAATACAAGTCGGGTCAGGCAGGGGGAGCCGGCGGGAGCTGGAAGGAGAGGGACCGGCTCCCATGGTGGCTGTAGTAAGGAGAGCGGAGAACGCTGCCCGAGGACCTTGGGCAATATGACAGGGCCGCTGGAGAGGTAAGGAGCCACGGACTCATGTGACTGGTCCCCGGTGACCCTGCTCCCTCCTCCTCCTGTCACCCCACTAGTGACCCTGCTCCCCCCACCTCTTGTCACCCCACTAGTGACCCTGCTCCCCCCTCCTCCTGTCACCCCACTAGTGACCCTGCTCCCCCCTCCTCCTGTCACACAACTAGTGACCCTGCTCCCCCCTCCTCCTGTCACCCCACTAGTGACCCTGCTCCCCCCTCCTCCTGTCACACAACTAGTGACCCTGCTCCCCCCTCCTCCTGTCACCCCACTAGTGACCCTGCTCCCCCCACCTCTTCTCACCCCACTAGTGACCCTGCTCCCCCCTCCTCCTGTCACACAACTAGTGACCCTGCTCCCCCCTCCCTCTACCTGTCCCCCCTCCTCCTGTCATAGTGACCCCCCTGCTCCCCCCCTCCCTGTCACCTGCCCTGCTCCCCCCTCCTCCTGTCACCTCACTAGTGACCCTGCTCCCCCCTCCTCCTGTCACCTCACTAGTGACCCTGCTCCCCCTCCTCCTGTCACCCACTAGTGACCCTGCTCCCCCCTCCTCCTGTCACCCCACTAGTGACCCTGCTCCCCCCTCCTCCTGTCACCCCACTAGTGACCCTGCTCCCCCCTCCTCCTGTCACCCACTAGTGACCCTGCTCCCCCTCCTCCTGTCACCCCACTAGTGACCCTGCTCCCCCTCCTCCTGTCACCCCACTAGTGACCCTGCTCCCCCCTCCTCCTGTCACCCCACTAGTGACCCTGCTCCCCCTCCTCCTGTCACCCCACTAGTGACCCTGCTCCCCCTCCTCCTGTCACCCCACTAGTGACCCTGCTCCCCCCCCTCCTGTCACCCCACTAGTGACCCTGCTCCCCCTCCTCCTGTCACCCCACTAGTGACCCTGCTCCCCCCTCCTCCTGTCACCCCACTAGTGACCCTGCTCCCCCCTCCTCCTGTCACCCCACTAGTGACCCTGCTCCCCCCTCCTCCTGTCACCCCACTAGTGACCCTGCTCCCCCTCCTCCTGTCACCCCACTAGTGACCCTGCTCCCCCCCCCCTGTCACCCACTAGTGACCCTGCTCCCCCTCCTCCTGTCACCCACTAGTGACCCTGCTCCCCCCTCCTGTCACCTCACTAGTGACCCTGCCCCCCCCCTCCTGTCACCCACTAGTGACCCTGCTCCCCCCTCCTCCTGTCACCTCACTAGTGACCCTGCTCCCCCTCCTCCTGTCACCCCACTAGTGACCCTGCTCCCCCTCCTCCTGTCACCCACTAGTGACCCTGCTCCCCCTCCTCCTGTCACCCACTAGTGACCCTGCTCCCCCTCCTCCTGTCACCTCACTAGTGACCCTGCTCCCCCCTCCTCCTGTCACCCCACTAGTGACCCTGCTCCCCCTCCTCCTGTCACCCCACTAGTGACCCTGCTCCCCCCTCCTCCTGTCACCCCACTAGTGACCCTGCTCCCCCCTCCTCCTGTCACCCCAGGGAAGAAGCTTAACAGACTCCACCGACTATGATGGGATCCGTTCAGTTTCCGTTCAGGATCCTGTCTTTTTACCGGACACAAACGTGCTGCATACAAGGCTTTTTTGGTCTTTCGACAGAATCTGCAACAGAGGCTCCAAACGCAGATTTGAAGGCCTACGTATTATGTATTTTAGTAATTATCACACGTGCCCCCTCACAGTGTTTGCATTTCTTTCTGGCAAAGCTACCTGGTTCTGGCCCGCAAAATTTATACCATGTCTAATGCGGCCCTCAGACGAAAAATGGTCGGGCACCACTGATCTAGACAAAGTTAATACAAGGCACTTACTAATGTATTCTGATTATCCATATTGCATCCTTTGCTGTCTGTATTCATTTTTCCATCACATTATATAGTGCTCCTTTCCATGGTTACGACCACCCTGCAATCCAGCAGTGGTGGACGTTCTCGCGCACAATAGGAAAAAGGACCAGCCTAAGCGTGCTCCCAGAGAGGTCTGCGTGTATTCCTATAGTGTGCTAGATTGCATGGTGGTCATAACCCCTGGAGACGGGCCGTGTATAATGTGATGGAAAAACCACTCCTGTCAGTTCAATAATGGCTCAAATCCTACTTATCACAATCAACTACCTTATGTGTCACCCCCAATTCCTCATAGATTGTAAGCTCTTGCGAGCAGGGCCCTGACTCCTAGTGTTTCAGTTGCATACTATCCAGTTATTTTAGTTTTTGTATATGAACCCTATGAACTTGTAAAGCGCTGCAGAATATGGTGGCGCTATATAAATAAATGTATTATTATTATTAATCAATCCAGCCAGCAAAGGAGGCAACATGGACCATCACAATACATTAGTAAGTGCCTTATATTGACTTCATCTACATGATAAATTCCACTTGCTGAAGTAAGACCACGAGCATCACCAGAGAGACCACGGGAGCTTAGTGAGTTAAATAAGTGGCTCAGAAGATGGTGCAGGAAGGAAACAAGAACCTGTTACATACAAACATCAACCAAGGTAACCAAAAAATAACAGATATTCACTTTATAGGTAATAGAAATTTAAAATGTATTTTCACAAATGCCAGAAGTCTAGCTAGCAAAATGGGGGAGCTGGGGGCTATGGTACTAGAAGACCACATAGATGCAGTTGGCGTGGCTGAGACATGGTTGGACTCTTCACATGACTGGGTTGTTAATGTTGAGGGTTTTACACTACTTAGGAAAGACTGGGTCAATAGAAAAGATGGTGGCGTGCGCCTGTATGTGAGGAGTGATCTGAAGACAAGTGTGAAAGAGGCAATTGTGGGTGCGGATGGTGAGGATGTGGAAACCTTGTGGGTGGAAGTTCAAAGGGATATAAACACTGAAAAAATAATACTTGGTGTAATCTATAGACCCCCTAACATCACAGAGGAGATAGAAACGCAACTGTATAACCAAATAGAGCGGGCGGCACAGGCTGGTACAGTGGTCATAATAATGGGAGATTTCAACTTCCCAGACATTGACTGGGGTCATATTTCTGTCTGAAAATTCCTCAACTTGCTGCAGGACCACTTTATGGGCCAGTTTGTAGAAGCTCCCACTAGGGGCGATGCTCTGTTGGATCTGGTCATTTCTAATGATGCAGAGCTTGTTGGTAATGTTACTGTTCGAGAAACACTAGGTGATAGTGACCACAATATAATTATATTCCCCCTACACTATAAGAAGCAAACTCTGTCAGGCAGAGCAAAGACACTGAATTTTAAAAAGGATAATTTCCCTGGGTTGAGGGCAGCATTTCAGGGCAGCTACTGTCACATAATAATACTGAGGATAAATGGGAGAGCCAGGGGCGTTGCTAGGTTAAAACATTCGGGGCCTGAACCCCTAAAGTTTTGTCCCAGGCCTCGAATGTCCTGCCTGCCTGCTAGATATTAAGGACAGCAATACAATTTAATCTAATGCCCTGCAAAAGCCGAAGGACCTGTGATGACATCACAGTCCATGTGATCAGTTCTTAATGCAGTAGCTGAAAAGGACCTGCGATGATGTCACCGTCATGTGACCAGTGCAGGAGAGGACGGCTCAGCAGTGAAGAGAAGTCCTGGGAAGAAGCTGTGGTGAGGTCTGTACATGAGGAGAGGTAAGTAAAGATTACTCAGTGTGAGAGGCAGAGCAATGTTGGGAGTTGTAGTTATTTAACTGGGGCTGTATGTTAGGGCTGAAGGGAGGAAAGTTTATTTACATGGGACAGTGAGGTGGAGTGATGTTATTTACATGGGACTGAAATTTGGAAGTGGCTGGGGTAGGGTGATGTTATTTACATGGGATTAAAAGTTGAGGGGGGTGATGTTATTTACATGGGAACACATGTTGGAGGTGGCTGTGGGAGGGAGTGATATTATTTATATGGGACTGAATGTTGAGGGGTAATGCTATTTACATGGGACTGCATGTTGGAGGTGGCTGGGGAGGGGGTGATTTTATTTACATGGGACTGTATGTTGAAGGTGTCTGGGGGGTGATGTTATTTACATGGACTGAATATTGAGGGGGTGATGTTATTTACATGGGGACTGTATGTTGAAAGCGGCTGGGAGCGGATGATGTTATTTACGTGGGACTGTATATTGGAGGGCAGGAGAAATGGTGTGATGTTATTTACATAGGACTGTATTTTGGAGGGGGCTGTAGATAGGGATGTTATTTATATGGGACTGTATATTGGAGGGGGCTGGAGAGATGGTGTGATGTTATTTACATGGGACTCCATGGTGGAGGGGCTGAGGAATTTTAATTTCTTAGGACAGTAAACGGAGGAATAAAACTACAGGGGGCACTGCAGGGAGCATTATAAATACTGGGGGCACTTCAGGGCGAACATTATAACAGTTGGGGGCGATATAAATACTGGGGGCATTATAACAGTATGGGGCGATATAAATACTGGGGGCACTGTGGGGGCATTATAACAGTAGGGGGCGATATAAATACTGGGGCACTTCAGGGTGAGCATTATAACAGTAGGGAGCATTATAAATACTGGGGACATTAGGTGTTCTTATTACTACTGGGGGCTCTATAGGAGGGACTTATAGATCCACATTATTTCTACTAAGAGCACTGTGGGGGTCTTATTACTACTGAAGAGTCTGTAGAGAGCTTTATTACCACTGGGGGAACAATAGGGGGCCTTATTTCTACTGGGGGCTTTGTAAGGGCATTATTAATACTGGAGGGCTGTTCTACTAATGGGGGCACTCTTGGGGAGCACTATCACTGTTGGAGGCACTGTTGGGGGCAGTATTACTAATGAGGGGACTATGAGGGGCACTATTACTATGGGGGGCACTCATTTCCTTCAGGATAGTTTTTGGGGGGTATAGCGAGCAGCAGGATAACACAGTGGGGACTCCAGGTTGTGAGATGATGATAGAAATGTGAGGAAGCTAAGATGTCCATGTGTCACACTGTACAGAGACGAGGCGCGGCTGAGAGAAGTTGTACGGACCAAATGGAGAAGATGACAGAGAAGATCTACATCAGAGGAGACGTCACCTGGGAGGGACTGGATGTGAGCGGTACGTGATGCTGTATAGCAAGTACAGCAAAATGTCTTCAGTGTTAGTGTTTTACGGGGGGGGGGGGGGGGGGGTATTGGTTGGGGGGGTGCGTTTGGTCCATATGCATTGGGGCTTGGGCACCAGATTTTTTGAGACCCTAGCAACGCCCCTGGGGAAAGCATTAAATCCACATTGAGTAATTGCACAAAAAAAGTATCCATTTAGGTAACAAGTATAAACTGCTAAAATTAAACCCCCCCATGGCTTACAGCTACTGTAAAGCGGACAATAAAAGACAAAAAGAGAGCATTTAAAAAATACAAATCTGAGGGGTCAGCTGTAGCGTTTGAAGATTACAAAGGGGGCGAAAGACAGCAAAACAAATCCCAAAAAATTCTTTAAATATATAAATGCTATAAAACCAAGGTCGAGCAGGTAGGTCCCCTAGATAATGGTAAGGGGGGGGGGGTAATGGTAAATGAACAGGGAATGTAAATGGATAGGAGGAAAGAGGGGAAATAAGGAGTAGGAAGGAAGTGCTTATAATTCAGAATCAATAAATAAACGAAGGAGGGAGGATTGAAATCCCAGACTGAAATCCCCGATATGAGATCAAGAAATCAATCTCTTCTCTTTTTTCTATAGAAACCACCAAGACAACCAAGGGGGGGGGGTTATAATTTGTTATTATATATGTATGATATAAGAAAAGAAACAGGATAATGATAGATTCCTGATGATTAATGATAATTATGTAACAAACATTTGTGTATATCTGGGAATTATCACTGTTTATATTTTTGGTTCCCTGTCTGTTCTCTTGTTTTTTTATTTCTTATTTATATGCTGAAAATGAAAATAAAAATAAAAAACCAAGGTCGAGCAGGTAGGTCCCCTAGATAATGGTAAAGGGGGCAGGGGGGGGTAATCGCTGAAGATAAGGAAAAGGCAGAGTTACTAAATGTTTTTTTTTCGCTCTGTATATTCAAAAGAAGAGAAAGGAGCTGATATATGTGGTGCTGGGGCTGTTAGTACATCCCGTAATATACTCAATTGGCTAACTGTAGATAAGGTCCAAGACAAGTTAAATAAGGTAAATGTGAACAAGGCTCCGGGTCCAGATGGAGTACACCGAAGAGTGCTTAAAGGGATTCTGTCATGAGATTTGAGGCCTATAACCTAAACATATGGCCAGGTCCCTACTAATACCCTGAATCCGAAACTGACCTTATTAAATGTGCCTGTGGCTCTATTAGCACATAAAACAGGTTTATATAACCTGTCACTCACCTACCTAATGTGTCCAAGGGGACGTCGCTTCATACAGGGTGCCCGGCTGCAGCCGCCTTCCTACTAGAAATCACTGCCCTCTCTTTCAATAGAGCCGCCTACCTCACCTCATCACCGCCTCCCTCTCCTCAGCCAGATCCCGCGCGTGCGGGGCCATACTACCTCCCCAGTGTCCAATAATACACTTCCGAGCTTGGAAAAGAAGTTTGGATGCAATTTCCCGATGTTGTGGGGCATCAATTTCATCCATCACCCCCAGTATACATGTCTCAAATTGGCTAGGGACTTTAAACCGATGATATTGCTCTATTCTATCATTAACCTTTCCCCAAAACAATATGTGACGAAAAAACAATCTCAGAACGGCCTGGATAAGTCAATGCGTTTTAAAGTTATGAGCACTTAAAGTGACACTGGTCAGATTTGCAAAAAATGGCCAAGTCCTTAAGGTGAAATAGGGCTGAGTCCTTAAGGGGTTAAAGTTTTGTCCCAGGCCTCGAATGTCCTGCCTGCCTGCTAGATATTAAGGACAGCAATACAATTTAATCTAATGCCCTGCAAGAGCTGAAGGACCTGTGATGACATCACAGTCCATGTGATCAGTTCTTAATGCAGTAGCTGAAAAGGACCTGCGATGATGTCACCGTCATGTGACCAGTCTTTATCCATGTCCAGAGTATATGAACATCATCCGCCCCTACTTCTCCACATTTTAAACAACTAAAAATGTTGAGTTTATAACACTTCATTAGTATCTTAGGGGAATGATACAGACGCTATAGTATATTAAATTGAGTAATCCTATGGGAAAAGTTCTTAGAGACCCTATTTTTCTCCTTTATGGCCAATTCCCAAAACTCTTCTTGCTGGGGATCTACGGTATGTCATCTTTCCATTTGTACATTAAGCTATTGGCTGCTTTATTCTTAGTCTTTTGATGCAGTAAACCTTCATATATTTTTTTTCTAATTTCCTGTATTTTAGGGGCTACATTCAGCTGACTGTAGTCCTTGGGGTTTGGAGTTATTTGGATACCCAGATATTTAACGGGTTCATCAATCTGCTTAATTTCCAATGGTCCAGGTATGAAATTGTTCAGAGGATCAAGCGGGATGCAGGCCGATTTAGCCCAATTTATATTAAGCCCAGCATGTTTAGCATATTGGTCAAATACCTGGAAAATCTTCAAAAGTGAACCGTGTGAGCCTACAAACAACATAATGTCATCTGCATATAGAGCAATTTTTTCCTCATGTTCCCCAAACCTGAAACCCACAATCTCTTCATCTTGCCTAATCATATCAGCTAACGGTTCTATTGCTATTGCAAAAAGCAGAGGGGAAAGGGGGCACCCCTGTCTAACCCCCCTGCAATTTTTTTTGTTATCAGAATATTCCCCGTTTAGTATCACTTTTGCTGAGATTTCGGTGTATAACAATCTTACCCATGATATGAAATTATTACCAAAACCCATCTTGTCTAGTGTTGTAATCAAGAAGGGCCATTCTATAGTATCAAACGCCTTTGAGGCATCTATGGTAACAATCAAGCGTTCACCACAATTTGTGGGTTCCAGCTGGGTGTTCACAAAGTAGCGCATAATATTATCAGTTGTAGTTTTGCCCGCCATAAATCCTGTCTGATCCTCATGAACAAGCCCCGAGACCAAACCTCTAAGTCTAGTTGCCAAAATCCTAGCCAATATTTTATCAGTATTAAAGTTCTGCATCTTGGTAGTGATAATCTCTGTGCTACATCCCCTAGGGCAGGGATCTCAAACTGCGGCCCTCCAGCTGTTGCAAAACTACAACTCCCACAATGCCCTGTTGTAGGCTGATACCTGTAGGCTGTCCGGGCATTGTGGGAGTTGTAGTTTTGCAACAGCCGGAGGGCCGCAGTTTGAGATCCCTGCCCTAGGGGATGTAGCACTGGGGGAGTCACTTATAGAGAAGGATTTGGGTGTCCTTGTGGATGGCAGATTAAATAATAGCACACAATGTCAATCAGCTGCTACTAAGGCCACCAGGATACTGTCATGCATTAAACGAGGCATGGACTCGCAGGGCAGGGATGTGATATTACCACTTTACAAAGCGCTGGTGCGGCCTCATCTGGAATATGCAGTCCAGGTCTGGGCACCAGTCCATAGAAAGGACGCACTGCAGCTGGAGAGCGACTAAAATGATAAGAGGAATGGAGGGTCTTAGTTATGAAGAAAAAAGTTAAAAGAATTGAATTTATTTAGGGCTCTTTCACACCTGCGTTCTTGTCTTCCGGCATAGAGTTCCGTCGTCGGGGCTCTATGCCGGAAGAATCCTGATCAGGATTATCCTAATGCATTCTGAATGGAGAGAAATCCGTTCAGGATGCATCAGGATGTCTTCAGTTCCGGAACGGAACGTTTTTTGGCCGGAGAAAATACCGCAGCATGCTGCGCTTTTTGCTCCGGCCAAAAATCCGGAACACTTGCCGCAAGGCCGGATCCGGAATTAATGCCCATTGAAAGGCATTGATCCGGATCCGGCCTTAAGCTAAACGTCGTTTCGGCGCATTACCGGATCCGACGTTTAGCTTTTTCAGAGTGGTTACCATGGCTGCCGGGACGCTAAAGTCCTGGCAGCCATGGTAAAGTGTAGTGGGGAGCGGGGGAGCAGTATACTTACCTTCCGTGCGGCTCCCCGGGCGCTCCAGAGTGACGTCAGGGCGCCCCAAGCTCATGGATCATGTGATCACATGGATCATGTCATCCATGCGCATGGGGCGCTCTGACGTCATTCTGGAGCGCCCCGGGAGCCGCACGGACTGTAAGTATACCGCTCCCCCGCTCCCCACTACTACTATGGCAACCAGGACTTTAATAGCGTCCTGGGTGCCATAGTAACACTGAACGCATTTGGAAGACGGTTCCGTCTTCAAATGCTTTCAGTACACTTGCGTTTTTCCGGATCCGGAGTGTAATTCCGGCAAGTGGAGTACACGCCGGATCCGGACAACGCAAGTGTGAAAGAGGCCTTAGTCTTGAGAAGAGACGTCTAAGGGGGGACATGATTAACCTATACAAGTATATAAATGGGCCATACAAAAAATACAGTGAAAAACTGTTCCATGTAAAATGCCCTAAAAAGACAAGGGGCCACTGCCTCCAACTGGAGAGGAAAATGTTCAGTCTCCAGAAGCGTCAAAGCTTCTTTACTGTAAGAACTGTGAATCTGTGGAATAGACTTCCTCAGGACGTGGTCACAGCAGGAACAGTGGACAGTTTTAAAAAGGGTTTAGACAAATTCTTAAAAGTAAAAAACATTAATGCTTATGAAAACCTGTAGAAATCTGAGTCTCACTTCCTTCTGGGATTCGCGTCCCCACCTATCTCTTGGCTGAACTTGATGGACGTATGTCTTTTTTCAACCGTATCAACTATGTATATCCACCCCTTTAAAGGGTTGTGGTTTTGGTCCGCATCCGATCCGCTTTTTTTGCACATTCATCTCAATAGGGATGCAAAAGAGGCGGACGGTGCACCCGCGTGCTGTCTGCATCCGTAAGTCCCTTCTGTGGCCCCGCAAAAAAAAAAAAAGAAGAAGAACATGTCCTATTCTTGTCCGTTTTGCAAACAAGGATAGAACGTTTGTGAAGAAGTGAAAAAAAAACAAAAAAAAAGTCAGCATGCTCTTGGCCGGTATCCATGTTTTGCAGATCCGCAATTTGCAGACCGCAAATACAGATACAGCCGTTTGCATGAGCCCTACCGGGAGTCTTTCGCCAGGGACCTCCCTATCCAATGGTTTGCTCAGACACATCACTGTGGTTCACCTGATTAAAAGGCTGTTTATCCTTTGTTGATCCAAGGCTTGTGTGAGCCTAAAGCCTCATGCACACGATCGTTCCGTTTTTTTGTGGTCCGCAAAAAAACGGAAGCCACCCGTGTGCCTTCCGCAATTTGCGGAACGGAACGGGCGGCCCATTGTAGAAATGCCTATTCTTGTCCGCAAAACGGACAAGAATAGGACATGTTCTATTTTTTTTGTGGGGCCACAGAACGGAGCAACGGATGCGGACAGCACACACGGAGTGCTGTCCGCATGTTTTGCGGCCCCAGTGAAGTGAATGGGTCCGCATCCGAGCCGCAAAAACGGCGGCTCGGATGCGGACCCAAACAACGGCCATGTGCATGAGGCCTAAGCAAAATCGTAACTGTCAGTACCCCGGCTCCCTCACCTCTCCTCCAGTGGCACACCACCATTCTTCTGCTATCTGGCCTTCTATTGTATAGCATCGCAACATCCACAGGACACACAGGGGCCACCAAGCATATCATGTAGAAAGGGACATAAAAAGAGGAATGGGCTCGTTTTGAAGCATGGGGTCACCAGCCTTTTTTGGGGGGAATTTATGGCACTGGAAATCAGTTCATCTGAATGGAGACTTTTTAGTGGCAAACACATGGATTTCTGCAAGTCTCATTCAAATTAAATTTCTGCAACAATATCCGCTGCATGTGAAGTCACCTATAGACCCTTAAAGGGCATCTGTCAGCAGTTTTGTCCCTATGAAACTGGCTGACCTGTTACATGTGCACTTGAAGACATCTGTGTTGGTCCCATGTTCATATGTGCCCGCATTGCTGAGAGAAATGATGTTTTACTATATGCAAATGATCCTCTAGGAGCAATGGGGGCGTTGCCGTTACACCTAGAGGCTCTGCTCTCTCTGCAACTGCCGTGCTCTCTGCACTTTTATAGGTACACAGGTACAAATCTGCTTACTAATGCCCTTTGAAAGGGTTGTCCAGGACTAGAAAAACATGGCTGCTTCTTGCAAAAACAGCATCACACCTGACTATAGGTAGGGTGTGGCATTACAGCTAAATCCCATTCACTTTAATGGGGTTCAGTTGTAGTACTGGAAACAACCCATGGAAAGGGGAGGGGCTGTTTTTGGAATAAAACCGCCATGTTTCTGTAATCTTGGACGACGCTGTTAAAGCGTTCCCTTTGTTATGGTAAACGGATGCTTATTGCAGTTTGAACGCACATGCAAATGAATTGTTAGGAGCCCTATTCCTTCGGCGCACCCTTATTCCTTCCCTCCGCTCACTGAAGCCCTCCTATCCCTTGGTGATTGGCAGGGCCAGGCGACTGAGTACTGCTCTTGCCTGACCCAGTGATCTTGCGCATGCGCTCTGCGGCAAAATTTTGTTGCACGCAAAATTTGCTACTCTCCAGGGCAGGAGCGAGATGTACTGCACATGCGCCAAAATGTTGGCACCCAATGCATGTGCGAGATTACGAGATACCTGGCCCTGTCAATCACCAAGGAGCAGAGGGAAGGGACAAGGGTGCACCGAAGGGCAAAGGTGCTCCGAAAACATTTGCATATTTATTAAAACTAATTTTTCTGCTCATTGAAGTGAAAGGCAACGCTTTCAACGTCTCTGTAAGCACTGTATGGCGCTATGCATAGTTTAATGAGCAGGGGCGTTGCTAGGGTCTCAAAAGATCTGGGGCCCAAGCCCCAATGAATATGGCCCAGTTCTCTAAGTCGCCCCCCCCCCCTCCCCCTACACACCGCATTTTGCTGTACTTGCTATACAGCAGCACATACCTGTCACATCTAGAGCCTCCGGGTGACGTCTCCTCCGATGTAGATCTTCTCCGTCATCATCTTCTCCATTCGGTCCGGACACTTCTCTCAGCCGCCTCGTCTCTGCAGAGTGTGACACACGGACATCTTAGCTTCCTCACATTTCTATCATTATCTCCCAACCTGGAGTCCCCACAGTGTTATCCTGCTGCTCGCTGTGCCCCCCAATACCGCCAGATACTATCCTGAAGAAATAATAGTGCCCCCATAGTAATACTGCCCCCTACAGTGCCCCAAACTGTGATAATGCTCCCCAAGAGTGCCCCCATTAGTAGAAGAGCACTCCAGTATTAATAATACCCTCACAGGGCCCTCAGTACAAATAAGGCCCCCCCTATTTTTCCCTCAGTGGTAATAAAGCTCTCTACAGACCCCTCAGTAGTAATAAGACCCCCACAGTGCTCTTAGTAGAAATAATGTGGATCTATAAGTCCCTCCTATAGAGCCCTCAGTAGTAATAAGAACGCCTATAATGTCCCCTGGATTTGCAGTGCCCCCTGTTGTTATATTCCCGCCTCCACCATACAGTCCCATGTAAATAACATCACACCATTTCTCCTGCCCCCTCCAAAATACACTCCTATGTAAATAACATCCCTCTCTATCTACAGCCCCCTCCAAAATACAGTCCCATGTAAATAACATCACCTCCTCCCCAGCAGCCTTCAACATACAGTCCCAAGTAAATAACATTGCCCCCTGAACATTCAGTCCAATGTAAATAACCTCAGTCCCTCCCACAGCCGCAATCAACATACAGTCCCAGGTAAATAACATCACTGCCTCCCCCAGCCACCTCCAACATACAGTCCTAGGTAAATAATATCCCCCTCCAACATACAGTCCTATGTAAATAACATCACTCCCTCCTACAGACACTATCAACATACAGTCCCATATAAATAACATGACCCCCTCCCCAGCCACCTCCAACACACAGTTCCATGTAAATAACATCCCTCCCTTCAGTCCTAACATACAGTCCCAGTTAAATAACCACAACTCCCAGCATTGCTCTGCCTCTCCCCTCACTTACCTCTCCTGATGTAGCAGACATCCCCTCAGGTTCTTCACTGCCGCCCTCTGCTGCACTGGTCACATGATGGTGACATCATCGCAGGTCCTTCTCAACCACTGACTGTTTTACTGGTCACATGACCAGTGATGTCACCACAGGTCCTTCAGCTCTTCCACCGCATTAGATTCAATTATATTGCCGTTGTTCTAACAAAAATCCTTACTCGTGAAAATACCTTCCCTCTCGTGACTTCCAGATCTCCTTACCCCTGAGGGCGCACACGCGGTGTCCGTGAGTCAGCGCTCCCTGTAATTTTACCTTACCCGCGCCGTGGTAGTGCGCTTGCGCTGAGGCGCACACCCCCCGGAAGTCACGACGGGTAAGGTATTTTCACGAAGTAAGGATTTTTGTTTGAACACCGTCCAGTGGATGGCAATACAGTTGTATCTAGCAGGCAGGCAGGACATTCGGGGCCTGGGACAAAACATCAGGGGCCCAGGCCCCGAACTAGCAACGCCCCTGTTAATGAGCAACACAAGGCGACAGACGCCCTCAAAGCGGTATTCCAGTTTTGGCACGTCCTGTGGATAGGGGATAACTATTAGATCCGACCACAGGGACCCCAACCGATCACCGAGACTCGGGACACCCCGAAATGAACCACGTGGCAGGTCGGGCATGCACAGTGCTCATAGAGATGAATGGAGCTGCAGTATGCATGCCTAACCAGCCGCGTGGTTCATTTTGGAGGGCCCCGATTCTCAAGTTTGGTGGGGCCCCCACCAACCTAATATGGATTATTGTTTAACTTGCCACAAGTGAAAGCCCCTTTTTAAACCTACCATGTATTCGGGACACACTGGAGGTCATTTATCAAACTGGTATAAAGTAGGGCTGGCTTAGTTGCCCATAGCAACCAATCAGATTGCACCTTTCATTTTCCAAGGGAGCTGTGAAAAATGAAAGGTGGAAGCTCATTGGTTGCTCTGGGCAACTAAGCCAGCCCCACTTTACACCCGTTTGATAAATGACCCCCACTATTCGTGCAGCAGAGTTCCCCTTTAAATAAAATTCCACCACTTACAAACAGGAGTCTAGGAAAACTGTGCGACAACCTTACAATTTACCATATGGGTTGTCACCCAGCTTTCCCAGAAACGGATAGGAATAAGAGGACGCCACAATGATTTGAAGGCACAGATACGTTTATTTTTTAGGAAGAAACGCATTCAAGAGCATAATGTGAACGGCAGAGAGAAAGTGACGGGATATGGAGCGTGAGACGTAAACAGAGCGCCCCCGTCCCAGTCCCCGCACCACCTCACTGCAAAATGGAGGAAACAAACAAGGAAACGAAGACGCTTTTTCTGTGAATGAGGAGGAGGAGGAGGCGGGGAAGGGCGTGCCCACGCTGGCGTAAAAAGCACCCACGTCATCCAATCAGCGGCGGGCGCAGGACAGCCTCAGCCAATCCGGCGCGGCGTCTTCCTCTGAAGCTCCTCCCTTCACCACCACGAACATTGTTGTGGAGTGACGTCAGCTCCAGACGATGCGGGCGGCCATTACTGTTGGCTGCTGTGTGATCCTTAAAGCCATCTGAGGAGAGGGGGAGAAGGCCATGGCCAGGACCACTAGCCAAGTGGTGAGGACCCCCGGCTTGTTTTTTGGGGAGGGGGGCAGGAGGGGTTCGGGCGGGAACCGGCGGGGCTGGGGAGAGTGTGAGAAGCTTTCCTGAGGGAGAGAGGTGTGCGCAGCGGCGGCGGCAGCAGGCCTCTCCCCTCCATAGATGCAAGGATGGGCATCTACCCCTGTGTGCAGAGTCTGTCAGCTGCCCCCACATGGAGAGGAGGTGCTGCCAGCTGACAGGCCCTGGCAGGGTGAGGGTGATGGCACTGCCTGCGTCTTCCTTGCCTTGTTTCTATGGCAGACCCCCTGTAACCTATAGATTCTCTTACATAACAGCCTCGACCCCCACAGCTACCGCCGCACACCGCAGCACACATGTCGTACACCCGCTGTAAGGGAAAGAAACATGTTCTGCTCGACCGTCTCCACGTAAGCAGGCCGCCTGCTCGTCGCACTGCAGATGATCGCGACTCTCCATTAAGAAGCCGTGGTCGGGACGTGCAGGCGGAATCCTCCCCGGTATACAGGGGGCATGCTCCGTCCTGGTGACCGCTGACTTAAAGGGCATTTCCACTTGGTATAACTTGCGTAAGGAAAAGTTCTGCCACTTTCTAATTCATGAGGTATATTACAATTTGCAATATCTCTGCTTGCTGTTGGCGCATGAGGGCCGTCAAAGGGGTTGGTCCATATGAGACACTGATGGCATATCTCTAGGTGCCTGCTGGGACCCCCCTTCTATCTATAGAACGGAGCCCCTGAAGTGAAGGAGAGCGCACACAGCGCTTGTGCAGCGTGTTCTCCATTCATCGCTCTCTTAGCCCTTAGCAGGGAATGGAGAGCGTACTGCGCAAGCGCGGCCACCTCTCAAATTCACCGCTATGGGACTGCAGAAAATGGGTGAGCGGAGGGTGGCTGCGCATGCGCGGCTGTTGTGTGTTCACTTTGGGGGCCTCATTCTGGAGATGGGAGCCGAGAGTTTGCTTCCCTGGGAGGGCCCCCCAGGCTTGTGGTTGGTGGGAGCCCCTACGATCTAAGGCTCCTTTCACACTCTCGTTTGGTGCGGATCCATGACGGATCCGTTCAGATAATACAACCGTCTGCACCCGTTCAGAACGGATCCGTTTGTGTCATCTGTCACGTAGCCAAGACGGATCCGTCATGAACACCATTGAAAGTCAAATGGAGGACGGATCCGTTTTCTATGGTGTCAGAAAAAACGGATCCGTCCCCATTGACTTGCATTGTGCGTCAGGACAGATCCGTTCCCTTTCCTGTCCTGATGGTTTGCTGCAATGTATCGGTGGAGTGTATCACGTCGGAGATCATAGGAGGTAGTCAAGACTGGATGTGATTGTAGCAAACGCTCAGCTGTGAGAAGTATGGGATGAGTACAGGAATGACGGCAGAGATCTTGGGTTGCCGACAACCTGGTCAGTGGATATGTAATAAATGTCTGGATGGACCCCCACCTATCTGGATGTCGGGGTCCCGTAGTCCTAGAAGCGGCGGGTGTTTGGCTTTGCCGGTTTCTAACCCCCCGATAGTGCTGCGGACAGTGCAGCCATCGCCGTTCATTCTCTACCTTGAAAGTAGCAATCGGCAGCCTCCCCCACTCCAGCTGTTGCGAAACTACAATCCCCAGCATGCTCTATTTGCTCAGCTGCTCATAGAATTTGAATGGAACATGCTGGGAGTTGTAGTTTTAACAGCTGTTCCTGATGCCTGACCTAGCAGATCTGGTCGGTGAATGTCCCGGAGCTGTGACCCTACAGTCCCCCTGTGGATGCGTTTCTGTAAGGCTCTGTTCACATGTGCATTGGGCGTTCTGTTTTTATGTTTCATTCCAGAAGCAGAATAAAAGCTGTGACGGATCCAGATGCCGATGGACCCCCTTGACCTAATGGGAGCCATCGAGTTGTGTCACGTCCGAACGCGGAGCTGTTTTCCTCAGAAAACCTGATGGAATCTGCTGCGGAGACTCTGATTGGGTGTGAGCGGAGCCTCGGGGTACGGGCAGATTACATAAAGGGGTCCTCTATAGCATATACTGGCAGGCAGTGTGCAGCTTTGTAGTGGTCTCCCTGCGCCAGTTATATTTCTATGGAATGACTGCAAGCATTGATACGATATATTTATTTCAATGGAGTTGACATAATAGTGTGCTATCCGCATTTGCGGAGCGCAGCCCCTGATCTTTGGGTCCGCAGCTCCGCAAAAGATAGAACAACATGTCCTATTCTTGTCCGCAGCTCGCGGACAAGAATAGGCATTTCTATAGGGGTGCCGGGCGGGTGTGTTGTGGATCCGCAACACACCACGGACGTGTGAATGGAGACTAAGTATTCCCTTAGGTTCACGTGAACTTGGAGGCCCCTAAAAGAGACTTGAGTGTTCACAGGAAGTCGCTAGGATATGCCCCCCCCATGTCTGCTATGTGCGGGTCCCAGACTCCCACCTCTGAGACCCCCACCTACTCTTAGGCCCCTTGCAGACGAACGTGTGCGGATTAGGTCCGGCTGCGTTGCGAATGCGTTCAGTGAAAAATGTGCGATTTCGCAAACAGTCAGTCAGTTTTGTCTACGATTGCGTTCAGTTTTTAACCGCGCTGGTGCAATGCGATTTAATGCGTTTTGCAGGCGCATGATAAAAAAACTGAATGTATACAAACAACATCTTAGCAGCCATCTGTGAAAAACGCACCGCGGATGCGATTTTCACGCAGCTCCATTCACTTCTATGGGGCCTGCGTTGCATAAAAATAGCAGAATATAGAACATGCTGCGATTTTTCACGCAACGCGCAAGTGATGCGTGAAAACCAACGCACATGTACACAGCCCCATTGAAATGACAGGGGTCCGGATTCCGTGCGGGCGCAATGTGTTCGCATCACGCATTGCACCCGCGCGGAATACTCGCTAGTCTGCAAGGGGCCACCCTACATTAATTTCTATGGGAGTGCCGAAAATAGCAAAGCGCTGCGTCGGCTATTTCCATTAGTCCCATAGAAGTGAACGGAGCGGTGCCCGCGCTTGCGCTTCCTTCCATTTCATTGGGATTTCCGGAAAAAGCCATGTGTGCCACTCTGCTATTTTCAGCACTCCGATAGAAATGAATGGAGGGCGGCTGCGCATGCGCTGTGTGCCTTCTGTCACTTTTTTCGGCTCCATTCTAAGGATAGGTGGGACCCACAACTGTCAGACCTTGGGGGCATGTCCTAGAGATATGCCCCCCTATGTACAAAATGCGCCAACCCCTTTAAGCCTCTCTTCGAGAAAACACGAGACGTGTCAGAGAGACCCCCAAGGAGAGATGTGTACAGATGGTAGATAGTGTGGAGACCACTAATGCTGCCTGTCCTAAGGGAGGTGGAGAATGACACTCGGGGGGGCCCCCTATAAGATGACGGGTACCTCTGAGGGAAGATCGTGGGTGCTGTGGCCACCCACACAGTTCGCCCATGGACAAGATCTGTGAACTTACACAGTATGGACTCATTCACATGACCGTATGGTCGCCGTGTCCGTTTTGCGGACCGCCAAACATGGGCACCGGCTGTGTGAAGTCAGCATCACAGATGCGGACGGACCCATTGACTTGAGTGGGTCCGCATTCTGCAAGAGACAGCAAAAGATAGGACACGGACCCGTAAGCCCAAGGAAGGGCTTCTGATCTGTGTCCTATCTTTTGCCGTATCGTGCAGATCGCAGACCCACTCAAGTCAATGGGTCCGCATCTGTGATGCTGACTTCACACAGCCGGTTCCCATGTTTTGCGGTCTGCAAAACTGACACGGCGACAATACCGTTATGTGAATGGGCCCTAAGGATGGTATATTAATCGTTACTTTGCTTCCCAATAGTCCAGTCCTGACAGCTGCCCCCAAAAAACAAAACGACTTAACATGTGCCCGATAGGACACCGTGCATCCACATGTCCTGTCCATTTCAATAAACTTTATTTATAAAAGCGCTGCGAGCCCTTTAAAGGTGACCGGCTGTGACTCCAGTAACTTTGTGCAGATCCCTATTTGTTTTGCTCTCGTAAACCATGTCCCAGTTCCCTTTCTGGCGAGTGAAAATGGGAAGCGAGTCAGAAGGGTGAAGCCGGCGCTTTACTGAATGGTGTCTGGTTTCTCCAAGTCATTCACAAGTGCATTGTCATTCACGGCGGAGAGGAGCGATCTACTCACGTGCTGCGCGCTGTTATCGGGCAAGTTCCCTCCTAGTTTCTCTCCCACATTTATGGCAGGCGTTGTATGGGATAATTATGGCTGCATGTAACTACTTGTGGATGTGTACAAGGCTCTGGAATGTGGAGGTGGCATTTGCTTGACTTTGCCAGATCAGTTTTCTTAATGATTTTATTTTATATATATATTTTTTTTTATTGTGTATGTACAGTATAAATAAAAATAAAACCCACTTCCTGCAGTATTAAAGGGGTCCTCCCTTCTGGGACATTCATGGCATATCGCTAGGATAGATCATCAAGGTCAGATAGGTGCGGGTCCCACCTCTGGCACCCACTCCTATCTCCAGAAGTGAACAGAGAGCAGCCACCCTCCGTTCGCTGCCATGGGAGTCCCAAAAATAGCCAATCCCCGGCTTGACTATCTCTGGCAGTGCCGTAGCGGTGAACGGAGAGGTGGCAGCGCTTGCACAGTGCGCTCTCCATTCATCGCTATGGGGCTTCCAGAAACAACTGAGCGTGCTCACTCTGCTCTTTTCAGCTCTCTCATAGACATGAATGGAGAGCATGCTGTGCAAGTGCGGTGTGCTCTCCTTCACTTCGGGGTCCCCATTCTGGAGACTGGTACAGGTCCCACCTCTGGGGCCCACTCCTATCTGACATTGATGGCATAATTTAGCAGTATGCAATCGTTGTCACAAATGGGGGGCTTTAAGTGCAACTCTAGTTTCTCACGTTTCAAAGTCTTACCTTGACTTCTGCATGGTCGATGCTTTCTTTGGGCCGTACAGTTAAAGGGGTTGTGTTGTGTTTTTATTTTTATTTTTTTTATATTATCTACTTTCTGTGTCAAGCCCCTCCTTCACTGCTTTGATTGACTGACAGGTGCAACAAAAGCATGGGGGTGACACCCTCATTGCACCAAAAGCCTAATTTGCATATTAAGAAAAAATACCATAATTCGGGAATGGAGCCGCGGATCAGGTGAAGCACAGCTGGATGGGGTTGTCGCTGGGGACAGGTTCCCTTTAAGCGTCTGCATTAGCGCCACAACAGTAGAACAAAGCCCCCAACTAAACACCAACTGTTCACTTGCCAAATGGGCCACCCATGTAGAAAGCCAGTCTGCAATACGACCTAGCAAGGCACCGTCAATGTGCAGACTAGTTGTGGACGGACTTGATTAGCGTTTGTAGGCTTGATGGTGACTTTTATGCTTTCTCTCTCTTTTTACATTGTAATTTTGACTTATGTGTAGTTATTTGCCTGTTTATTTGGCTCTTTATATACTTGAGTATTTGAAGATATCGGTGGTTCATAAAGCAGCTTGTACCTGATGGACATGGTTGCCGGTATGATTTGAGAGGTGTGTGGTGGCCCCTGGTTAGAACTTTGCTGGATGAGCTGTCCCCTCTCCTGATAGGTCTGTTTTACTACTTGCATTCCTCAAGTAATAAGTCTGGGGCATCTTAGGCTAATTTCAGACAAGTGCGTTGAATCCGGAAAACACGGGAGGGTTATTACCCGGCCTGGTCTCTGCTTCTGTGACGGGACCTCATGGCACAATAACAATTTATAATGCTGTGTGTCCCTGTTCAACATCGGATGTAATAAATCGTACTGACTGCATTGTGTCAGTACAATTCATTACTGCCGATTTCGGCCAGGGACACACAGCATTATATATGTACTGTATACACTACTCTTGAAAGTTAGGGATATTTGACTTGTGGGTGAAACTTCAGGATGAACCTAAAATGCACTCTAACCTTTACAGATGAACGTTATGTGATCTTCTCTGAACCTTTTGAATGCACCTTTTTTGCACAACTTGCTGTTCTCTAACGAGGAGTTGAACGGCAAAATTCACAACAGATGTTTGATCCATTAATCGCCCAATAAATTTCCTGCTTCAATTAAAATTGGTATTTAACCAGTCCTCCTCATCATGCTGTTCACAATTTGACATCATGAGACAAAGGCGACACCTGACAATTAATCAACAGAACCTCGCCTTTGTGAGGCTTCATGCAGGATGTTCTCAGGTGGATGTGGCCGCTGAGCTTAGAGCGTCATCAGCAGGTTGTATCAGAGATACAGAGACTAGAAGAGTCACAGCGAGGCAGAGAAGTGCCACATCCCATACTGATGACCGCTTCATTGTGAACAATGCCCTGCGGAACCGGATGATGAATGCCACACGACTCCAGGCACAAGTGTCACGTCACATCATTTGAAAGTGTTTACATCGGTTTGGTCTGCATGCTGGACATCCTGCAAGTGTACCTGACCACAGGCGTCATCATCTTGCATGGGCCAGGGAGCATCTACGCTGGATGAGGGACCAGTGGGCCTCAGTGCTGTTCACTGATGAAAGTCGATTCACGCTGAGCAGAAATGATGACCGCCAATGATGTTGAAGACGTCAAGGAGAGCGCTATGCATCAGCCACAGACGAGCCTTTGGTGGTGGTGGTGTGACAGTGTGGGGAGCTGTGTCTAGTCAATACAGAACTGCCTTACACCTTGTGAATGGTCCAGTGACAAGGCCGTACTACCTAAATACCATCATTAATCCCGTCATTGTGCCTCTGCATGAACAACACAGGCCTCATTTCATCTTCATGGACGACAATGCGCCAGCTCATCGAGGTCACGTCATTAGGGGAACAGCTGCTGGATCCTGGGGGACCTCAAATGAAGTCGCTTGCACTTTATCCAGACCTGAATCCCACTAAAAACCTATGGGATCAGCCGAGTCACCGTGTAGAGGCTCGTAACTCTGTACCTCAGAACCTCAATGACCTGAGGGCCGCCCTTCAAGAAGAGTGGGATGCCTCAGCAGACACTAAGTCGACTTGAGAACCGCTTCAGACGTTGTTGTCAAGTTATTGAACACTGCCATTTTGTGGGGGTGTACCCTCCGGTGTTGGCTTTTGAGATGAGGAAATCGCCATTGCTGCTTCTGCTTAAATGCCCGACTTTCATGATACATCCACTTTATTCTAAGCTATCCTGACCATTAGGCCGCCTACACCCTGGTGCGGGTGAATCTGCACTAGTTTCCGTGCGGATGTACGTGCTTTTCTGCGCCAGATCTGCACCAAAATCCACAATTTGTAATTGCCGACTAGATGCGGTTTTGCAGTAGAGCTCGTCCTTCGTTTGGAAAAAGGGTGAAATCTGCAGCTAAAAACGGAAGCTTAATTGACATGCTGCGGATTTGGAAATCCGAAATGCAGGTTAGTTTCCGCACTGCAATAATCGGCAAAGTCTACGGGAGATTGGTGTCATCTCATATGCTTTGCAGCAGTATTTCCGCACTGTAATCACACGCGAAGAAAAACGTGCGTATTCCGCAGCGTGTGCTGGTGACGTTAAAGCTGGAGTAATATGTCATTTTAAAAAACCTAAAATTAAACTCTTAATGTTTTTGCATTATATTTTTCACTTGCCCTGAGGCTCATGTCTGTCCTCCTGGAAATCTACTGAAAATATGTTTTTGTGTTTTCTGTGGCATCATTTAATTTACTGAATTTCACACTTTGTAAAATTCCACTCCAAACAGTGAGACTGATAAGCGGCGCGAGACGGCCTCTCCGTCTCCCAGGCATGAAAATGACTACCACACCTAATATCTGCTTAGGCTACTTTTCACCCTAGCGGTTTCCAGTATTGAGATCCGTCATAGGGGCTCAATACCGGGGGAAAAACGCTTCCGTTTTGGCCCATTCATTGTCAGTGGGGACAAAACGTAACTGAACAGAACGGAGGGCCCCAGAATGCATTCCGTTCTGTTTAGTTGCATTCCTATACCAGAGAGCAAACCGAAACATGTTGTAGTTTGCTTTCTGTCCTTGGATGCGGAGCAAGACGGATCCGTCCTGGCACACAAATCAAGTCAAGGGGACGGATCCATTTTCTCTGCCACAATAGAAAACTGATCTGTCCCCCATTGACTTTCAGTGGAGTTCATGACGGATCCGTCTTGGCAATGTTAAAGATAATACAACCAGATCCGTTCATAACGGATGCAGATGGTTGTATTATCAGTAACGGAAGCGTTTTTGCTGAGCCCTGCCGGATCCAGCAAAAACGCTAGTGTGAAAGTAGCCTTAGTCATTCTGTTTAGGCCTCTTTCACACGACCGTATGGCTTTTTCAGTGTTTTGCGGTCCATTTTTCACGGATCCGTTCAGTTTTTTTGTTTCTGTTCAGTTTTTCTGTATGGCATATACAGTAATTACATAGAACAAATTGGTCTGGGCATAACATTTTCAATAAATGGTTCTGGATGCATTTCCGTATGTGTTCCGTTTTTTTATTTTTTTGCGGACCCATTGACTTGAATGGAGCCACGGAACGTGATTTGCGGGCAATAATAGGACATGTTCTATCTTTCAAAGGAACGGAAATATGTTAACAGAATGCATACGGACTACATTCAGTTTTTTTTTTTTTTTTTTTTTTTTTTTTTGCGGAACCATTGAAATGAATGGTTCCGTATACGGGATGCAAAAAACGCCCCGTAAATGGGGGAAGGAAAAAAAAGGTTGCGTGAAAGAGGCCTTAGGGCTCGTTCACACGACCGTTGGTGTCCCGTTCCCATATTGCGGCCCGCATTTGTCATTTCGCATCACGGATGCGGACCCATTCATTTCAGTGGGTCCGCAAATCCGGGGGTGCGGAACTGAAGAATGGAACACTACGGAGTGCTTCCTGGGGTTCCGTGCCTTCGTCACCGCAAAAAGATAGAACATGCTCTGCGATCCCCATGCGCCTGCCCCACGGAAGGTGCCCATGCATTGTGGACCACAATTTGTGGTTCACAGCACAGGCACGGGACTCCAACAGTCGTGTGAACGAGCCCTTACAGTGTGGATGATGGGTTTCTTTGCATTTGGATTTTTATTTATGCTTGTTTGGCTTCATGCACATGACCGTTCCGTTTTTTGCGGTCCGCAAAACACGGAAGCTGCCCGTGTGCCTTCCGCAATTTGTGGAACGGAACAGACGGCCCATTGTAGAAATGCCTATTCTTGTCTGCAAAACGGACAAGAATAGGGTGTGTGTGTGTGTGTGTGTGTGTGTGTGTGTGTGTGTGTGTGTGTGTGTGTGTGTGTGTTGTGTGTGTGTGTGTGTGTGTGTGTGTGTGTGTGTGTGTGTGTGATATATATATATATATATATATATATATATATATATATATATATTTATTTTTTTGCAGGGCCACGGTGTGCTGTCCGCATCTTTTGCGGCCCCATTGAAGTGAATGGGTCCGCACCTGAGCCGCAAAAAGGGCGGCTCGGATGCGGACCAGAACAACTGTCGTGTGCATGAGGCCTTTGTGTCATTCTTGATTCATGTAACTCCTCAATTTGTTTGTGGAAATTTTATGAAAATGTTATCATTTCTTATTGATTGGAGGATGTCTGGAAAAAATGTAGAGAATTATTCAAAAATCAATGATTCAATAAGGTAATAAGTTATTAAATCTAACCTGTAGATCTCCAAGAGGAAAAATAACTATTAGCCCCTAATAATTATTGTATCTACCGGTAATAACCCGGCCGCTCATGTGATATTAGATGTAGACTATAAATAATACCGTCACGTGTCGTGTTTTCTATATTCCACAAATGATGAGTCTTCTGCTCTTAAGAAGTGATTGAATTGTGAGCACAAAGAGCCTTTCATTCAAAGTAACCACGTGCTAGAGATTGATCAAATCGCTGTTATCTGGAGAAAAAGAAAAATCAGGGGATGTTCATTTTACTAAATATTTCCATAGCAAAGTGTATCCGTAGCGGCAGCCTCCACTTAGTGGGTTTTCCTGTGGATGGCATTTATGATGATGAAATAAATGATATATTTATTGTGTATAATATTTGGAAAAGATAAAATAATCTGCATATCCGGCCGTGATTCATAGATGGGGAAAGTATCTTAGAAGTGAGCAGTGATTGGGATGTAAAGAAGCAAGAAGATATCCAGGCATCGGCTTCTATCTAATTATTCCTTAGGCCTCATGCACACGACCGGTTTTCGGCTCCGTCCCCATTCACTTCAATGGGGCCGCAAAAGATGCGGACAGCACTCCGTGTGCTGTCCGCATCCGTTACTCTGTTCCGAGGCTCCGCAAAAAAAAAAAATATAGCATGTCCTATTCTTGTCTGTTTTGCGGACAAGAATAGTCATGTCTACAATGGGCCGCCCGTTCCGTTCTGCAAATTGCGGAAGGCATACGGACGGCTTCCTTTTTTTGATGATCCGCGGTTTGCGAACCCCAAAAAACGGAATGGACGTGTGCATGAAGCCTTACAATGAATGTATTTAGCGGTATAACAGAACAGAGGCCAGAGCATTGTGTTAAATTTGGGTATTTTCATCTTGTTTGATAAAAATAGCAATAATAATAGTATAATATATAGTAATAACATTCAAATCTAAGGCTACTTTCACACCGGCGTTTTGGCTTTCCGTTCGGGAGATCCGTTCAGGGCTCTCACAAGCGGTCCAAAACCGATCAGTTTTGCCCTAATGAATTCTGAATGGAAAAGGATCCGCTCAGAATGCATCAGTTTGCCTCCGTTCCGCTTGCAGCGTTTTGGTTTCCGTCTGACGAAACTGAGCCAAACGAATCCGTCCTTACACACAATGTAAGTCAATGAGGACGGATCCGTTTTCACTGACACAATCTGGGACAATAGAAAACGGATTCGTCCTCCATTGACTTTCAATGGAGGTCAAGACGGCTCCGTCCTGGCTATGTTAAAGATAATACAAACGCGAGTGTGAAAGTAGTCTGTTAACATTTAAATAGTAATAATATAATGTAGTAATATTTAAATGGTTTGCTTTTTGAAGAAAGGATAGCTTGTATTTAATATGTTTTTGCTGCATTTAAAAAAAAATAATTGCAGGACTGAGAAATTAAACTTGATTCCATGACAAAAAATCATCTTAAGTCGTCTTGGAAATTAATAAACTGTAAAAGGAGTTTCCATGACTCCCCTTTTTTATACTTTTCTATTGAAAAGGAAAAACCTGTATTGCTTTTACCACATTTTATTTTTTTGGACCGTTTTTAGATATTTTTTTATTTACAATGTTTTATTTTACGCACTTTTATAGCACTGACATATTCCGCAGCGCTTTACAGACATTAGCATCACGCTGTCCCCAATCAGTCTGTCTTTGGAGTGCGGGAGGAAACCGGAGAACCTGGGGAGAACATAGAAACTCCATGCAGATGTTGTCCTTGGTCGGATCCGAGCCCAGGACCCCAGCGCAGCGAGGCACCAGTGCTAACCGCCGAGCCAGCGTGATAAGTTCCAGTTTAGCTTTTTAGACTGTTGCCTTGAGATAGAAGTTTATTTTTAAGAATTTTTGGCATTTTATTGTACCTGCAGTTTCTGCGTTCTGCCCGTCAATTCAAAGAAAACCTTTAGTTTCAAGGAATATTCGCACAATCGCAGTTCTGTCGGCTGCTTCTTACTGCCAGACGACAAGCTGCCACTTTACCCTTCATTCTGTTTCTAAAAAAGCATTGGCTGTCTGCGAACCGTGCAGTTATAGGAAGGAGGACGGGGGAGAACTGACAATAATACTGGATCATTTTCGGCTGTGGGCTTTCACCAGGGAAGGTCCAGCGCACTTCAGGTCTGTAGTTCAGGTGTTTTCCAAATGAAAATAGTTTTTCTGCAGTTAATTTGGGACAGATCTTCCAGCTTTGTTCCCAAAAATCACTTTTATTAAAAAAAATTTAGTTTGCAGAGTGCTGTTGCATTGTACATTTTATTTTATTTTTTTGCCTTTGTGCTTTCAGCCATGGCAACGCGCACCTGCGCATTGGATGTGCTGACTGACCCCCAACTTCTCTTTGCAGTTAAATTTTTTTTGTGTATCATTTTTTTTTTTTTTTCATGGGTATATGTATCCAATAAAATGACTACGGTATAGTTTTCACTTTATAACATGTACTTCATGCGACGCACCTAGGTTTTAGAGGAGGAAGATCGCGTAAAAAAAATTTAGATTTTTTTTTCATCAGACTTCAAATCAGACCCCAATTTCCATCAGACTTAATTTTTATAAATGTGGATACAAACAACAAAGCCTTAACAGCTGGTAGAACATCCAAAGTACACTCACCTAAAGAATTATTAGGAACACCATACTAATACGGTGTTGGACCCCCTTTTGCCTTCAGAACTGCCTTAATTCTACGTGGCATTGATTCCACAAGGTGCTGATAGCATTCTTTAGAAATGTTGGCCCATATTGATAGGATAGCATCTTGCAGTTGATGGAGATTTGAGGGATGCACATCCAGGGCACGAAGCTCCCGTTCCACCACATCCCAAAGATGCTCTATTGGGTTGAGATCTGGTGACTGTGGGGCCATTTTAGTACAGTGAACTCATTGTCATGTTCAAGAAACCAATTTGAAATGATTCGAGCTTTGTGACATGGTGCATTATCCTGCTGGAAGTAGCCATCAGAGGATGGATACATGTTCTCATTCTGTTTACGCCAAATTCGGACTCTACCATTTGAATGTCTCAACAGAAATCGAGACTCATCAGACCAGGCAACATTTTTCCAGTCTTTAACAATCCAATTTTGGTGAGCTCGTGCAAATTGTAGCCTCTTTTTCCTATTTGTAGTGGAGATGAGAGGTATCCGGTGGGGTCTTCTGCTGTTGTAGCCCATCCGCCTCAAGGTTGTGCGTGTTGTGGCTTCACAAATGCTTTGCTGCATACCTCGGTTGTAACGAGTGGTTATTTCAGTCAACGTTGCTCTTCTATCAGCTTGAATCAGTCGGCCCATTCTCCTCTGACCTCTAGCATCCACAAGGCATTTTTGCCCACAGGACTGCCGCATACTGGATGTTTTTCCCTTTTCACACCATTCTTTGTAAACCCTAGAAATGGTTGTGCGTGAAAATCCCAGTAACTGAGCAGATTGTGAAATACTCAGACCGGCCCGTCTGGCACCAACAACCATGCCACGCTCAAAATTGCTTAAATCACCTTTCTTTCCCATTCTGACATTCAGTTTGGAGTTCAGGAGATTGTCTTGACCAGGACCACCCCCCTAAATGCATTGAAGCAACTGCCATGTGATTGGTTGACTAGATAATTGCATTAATGAGAAAACGAACAGGTGTTCCTAATAATTCTTTAGGTGAGTGTAGATCAAGTTCACAATAACCCCTCACCCTGATGGAAGTATAGCACTGGGGAGAAACCCTCTACACTGAACCTTTCTAGGATTACGCCACAACGCAGTCACTTGCGTAAACCCCTCCACGTGTAGCAGTTCTTCAAATTATTTCCACGCCCTGCACAGTAAACTGATTGTAGGGGTCTAGGAAGTGTGCAACCACGTGCGACCCCCCCCCCCTCCCTCAGTGAGGTGGACAGAGGGAAAAGTTCAGACAGCAGGTGGCGCTTTACAGATACATTTTATTAAATAACTCTGTAGCTATACTAGATTTTTAATTACATGTAATTACAAAAGTATTCCGATCCGGGTGCTGGATCCCATTCCCCTTGTGACCAATGGGGTTGGAGCGCTCAGATCAGCGGACGGTTGCATCGGTCATGACGACGTATTGATATGCGCTCTGTAGGTGCCATGTAATGATGTCCTTGCCTGTTTTGGTAGCAACAATGCTCCATGTATATATAATTAAGATGTCTTCTGGACGTCTGCGGAGTAGAATACCATCCTTTATTCTTCCTTGGATTAGACAAGGACATTAGCGAGGTTAACCAGTACAAGGCCAATTGTTGTTTTCGACCTGATTGTCGTCCTGCAGTAAAACCCTCACCCGTGAATGACACACAATAAAGTTCCTGTTGGCCTTTGTATCTGAAATTCGATAGGTGTGTAAGCAGCGTCTGGTATGCGACCTAGAATTCTTGCTCCTTCCCCCCCCCCCCCCCTCAGAAATTTGCTGAACCGAGGAGGGACGCTACTTTCCACCAGCTCAAGAAATGCCAAATATAATTCGCCCAGTTTTCTACCACTTTCAACATGTCCAAGTATGTCGCTGATCGCCTTCATAGCACAGAGGAGCAGAAGCCGTGGTGGGGTGTTATTGGTGACGGATATCTCCATCTTTTTTTTTTTTTTTGACTTTTTAAATTCCTGTGCGACAATATATTTATTACAGTGTTTCCCCCCCCCCTGCTGTTTTCAGCACATAGGAGTGGCAGGGGCCAGGAACCCCAGCTCCGGTGAATTTTATTAATTTGACCCCAGGAAAAAGGTATAAGAGTTGCCACAAAACTATGTCCGCAAGGGGCTAGAGTAGATTTTCCAGCAGATGCAAGGGCTACCTAATTGAGCACATGCCCCGTCATAAATTAGGCGCATTGGCTGGCAGCAATGTCAGTGTAAAGGACGCGAAAGACCACCAAAAAATGAGTCTTAGTAAATGACCCATGTTGTACCCATTGCTGCAGAGTGACCGTGTAAACCAGTCTCATTTGTGCACATCTTTCCATATATATTATTTGTGCCCTTATTCTGATCTCTGTTGTTTTACCAGCGATACTCATCCTATTCTGGTTGAAGCACAAGTGTCCTACTCCTAGGACCCCCACCGATCACGAGAACAGGGACCCAGTACCTTGAGGGAACCCCCGGAATGAAAGGAACAGCAGGTTAAGGGTCGATTTACACATCCGTATGTGTTTTGCGGACCGCACATCATTGGCACTCTCATAGAAGAAAATGCCTTTTCTTGTCCACAATTGTGGACAAGACAAGAATAGGACATGTTCTATTTTTTTGCAGATCCGCAAATGTGGATGCGGACAGCACTTTCCAGCCCCATTGAAAATTAAAAAAATTAAAATTGCGGAACGGATGCGGACGTGTGAATGGACCCTAAAGGGGTTGTCTCACTTCAGCTAATGGCATTTATCATGGAGAGAAGGTTAATACAAGGCACTTACTAATGTATTGTGATTCTCCATGTTGCCTCCTTTGCTGGCTGGATTAATTTTTCCATCACATTATACACTGCTCGTTTCCATGGTTACGACGACCCTGTGATCCAGCAGAGGTGGATGTGTTTGCACAATATAGGAAAAAGCACTTGCCTTTCTGGTGGCCGGGACGGCGGGAGTGCACATGGTCCAGTACTTTTTTTTTCTATAGTGTGCAAGCACGACCACCACTGCCAGAATGCAGGGTGGTCATAACCATGGAAACGAGCAGGTGTACAATGTGATGGAAAAATTAATTTAGCCAGCAAAGGAGGCAATATGGACAATCACAATACATTAGTAAGTGCCTTGTATTCACTTTCTCTACATGATAAATGCCATTCTCAGAAGTGAGACGACCCCTTTAAGCATGTGGACTGCTGCTCCATTCACCTCTATGGGACTTCTGGAAATAGAGGAAAGCTATACTATCTCCGGAGCTCCCATAGAGATGAATGGAGAGGCAGTATGCATGTTTGACCTGCTGCTCTGCTCATTTCAGGGGACCCCTTGAGGTATATGGGGTTCTTGTGATTGGTTGGGGTCTCCCTGGTAGGAACTAATAATTATCCCCTATCCTGTGGATAGGGAATAACTTGCTACAACCGGAATTCCCCTTTAAGGCGGCGTCCACACACGATGGCTAATTTCCACCAGGGATTTTGCTGTGGATTTCACCGAATGCTTTGCAAAGTGTGAAATCCTTAGTGAATATCTGGGGCATGTGCGGAGCGGCTTGTTCTGAAGTTCTCTGGTTGATGCGAATGGGGTTTTGAAAAATGTTAATTAGTGCGGAATTCGCCCCTTCCTCGCGCTGTTGATACAGAGAGCAGTTTTCTCAAGTTAATCAATTATTATTCAATTGCCTTCACCCCAAAATTTTTTATAAATTTTGTTCCGCACAGTTGATGCATATGGCTGTGTGTCGCCCTGTATCCTCCCGCTCAGCACTCTGCTGGGTGCCAGTCACATTAGATGACCCTCAGTGAACCCATCAGTTTCGACAGGACCGGCCTACCATCTAAGGCCGCCTGATCAGTGATGGGGGGGGGGGGGGGGGCACGTTCCGACATCTGTTGGATCAGGCATGTTGGAGAGGAGTGTGGCCATGTTCGGGCCGAGCATGCATGTGTATTGAGAGTCAGGAGGCTGAGGGATAGCTTCTGAAGGTCAGTAGGGTATGACTTTGCTGCTTGCCTAATGTACAGAAAAGCTAAACGTGGACAACCCTTCCAGCAGCGTGAGCTTGTGTTTCCAGAAATGATGAGCGCGGAGAACATCCACTACAATTAGGAGGATCTGTGTGACTCATTTGTATTCTCTCCAGCCCCGGGGGGATTTGCAGCCTCCATTAGCCGGCTATATTCAGACTGTGTTTATGTGAGGATTTGCTCAGACCTGCGCCCGGTTTAGAGGGGAAGATCACATTGTACCTTCCGGAGTTGCTGCTTTTAAAAAAAAAAAAAAAAAAAAAATTCTGGATGAGCCGTCTTATCTGTGTGACAGAAGGGATGGTCCGCTTCCTCCCAGATAGTGCAGACTCATTGCCTCATTCTGCGGTGCCACCGTGCCCATGCCTTGTGGTGCCCATGGCTTTAATCCTGTAACGGCATTATTATTACATCCTTCTGAATCCCAAAGCGGCTGACCTCAGGGAGACCGCTTGAGCTTGGCGACTTATCCCACGCAATGTATCACTGGGCACCGAATAGAGCGTTTTAAATGATATAATATTGCATCATATGAGCAAGAAATATTAGGTTTTTACGTGTATTACGTTTTCCCCCTTAGGTGGCGCCCCCTGCTGTTTTCCCTTCTGGTAGACTAAGCTGCTCAGTAGCTTCCTTGCGCCATTCCTGTTGTGATCTCGTAGAGAAGCAGGTGAAGCGACCCTGACACCTTGTCTTTCACTCGTCCCTATATCGCTATATCTCTTTATAGACAGTGAGGGCGTTACATCCTATATGTATATGAGGGGGAATTAGGGGTTAAAGGGAGTCTGTCACCTACTTTAGACACATTAGGGCTCATGCACATGACCGTCTGTATTTTGCAGTCCGCAAATAAATCCGGATGACATCCATGTTGCATCCTTTTTTTTTTTTTTTTTTGCAGATCCATTGTAACCATGCCTGCCCCTGTCCGCGAAACGGACAAGAATCGGACATACAGACACAGAATACACACGGAGTCATTTCCGTTTTTGTTTTTTTTCTTCTTCCAAGCCCCATTGAAATGAATGGTTCCGCATACTGACCTGTAAAAAATTGTAACGGAAACTGAAGAAAAATACATTAGTGTGCGTGAGCCCCTAAACAGTTTTCACTGTCCTGTGGGTGACAAACAGTTAACAGATCGTACCGTTCTTTCTTATTTCTGTGTATTTGATGTTGAATAAACAAAGTTTGAAGATATATGCAAATGAGCTGCAAGTGCCCAGGGGCGTTCCTCCCCGAATGCCAGTGCCCATGTCCTCCGGAGAACGGAGTTAGCGCTCCTCCCATGTTTCACTGTAAGCCGGCCCAGTGCCCTCACATCACGGACTCTGCTCCCTGAAATCCCGCGACAGCTCGCGTCACTGCTGGGCATGCGCCGTACACTGCCCACTGTGGGCAGCTGCATTAGTAAAATGACTGCGCATGTCCGGGCCCGGCATTGACGCGAGCTGTCGCAGGATTTCAGGGAGTGGCAGAGTGATGGTGCACCAGACGTAGGAGCCCCGCCCTTTGTGCGCCAAACGCCTTATTTGTGTCAAGATAAAAAGAAGCATTTCTCAAGATTATGGGACCGTATTTTTGTTTTGTTTTGGGGCAGCTACCCTACATGGTGGTATGCTTACTTTGTTTGCAGGTAACGGAATCCCTTTAAATTCATGCAATAACCCCTTTAACAACACTAGTAAACGTCTCTGCCTATACGGGATGGTGCATGCACCGTTGTGGGTTTTACTAAAGGTCCATCTAGCAGTTTTAATGCCTTTTATATCCTCATTACAGAGCGGACTGCCTTTGGGTATCACACATGACTGATCCATCAGTTTATCCAGCGTGGAAAACTATAATAAAGTCGTGTAACTTCCTACTACACTTCCTGTATTACGTTGCATCTGAAAACCTGTTCTGGCTCGTTACAGTGTATCGATGTAGTCATCGACCTGGAGTCTCCAGAACAGGGGATGGATTTGTAGTAATATCATGCTCCGACCTAAGGTAAATGCATACGTTCAGGATTCACGTGCGGAGAATCCGGAGGTGTTCGCAGGCAAATCCGTGCGGTCAATCTGCATCTATTGGTGCAGATTTTCCGCATGTGGATTTTACGAAGTGAAAGAAGAAAATCCGGTCAGGATAAAATAAAATAAATTGACAGGCTGCAGATTTTAAAATCCGCACCGCAGGTCAAAATCCGTGCGAAAAAAATAAATAAAAAATCAGCATCGTGTGCATTTGAGAATTTCAAATTCTCATAGAATACAATGTACATGACCTACGGTGCGGATTTTCCGCACGCAATCCTGATCGTGTGCATTTAGCCCTGTTCGTGTGCGCGCTCAAGAATGGAGTCGTTTATAAATCCTTCATTATGAAAGGGATTTTGATAAGGTTTAATGCTTCCATAGAACATTGGGGGGGCGGCCGAGGGCCGAGGCGTGCTTATAATAAACTGAATCACCTTGTCCTGTTTACACATACGCCCAGAAAATGCCATGTCATTGTGAATGTGCAGCCTGTACTACGGATCAGGTGCCCAGCACTGCTTCATCTGTCACCTGTGCCAGGCTCTGCCGAGGCCTTGGGTGGGGACTTCAGGTTGGTTGCTGGCGGTGCTGGCTCCTCGTCACCCCCGATATCAGGAGGAATCCTACTGTACATTGTTTTCCATCTACTAAAACCGCTCTTCTAGTGCCCATAGCGCCAGTCACGGCCCGCACATCGCCCCTGAGTGGCAAAATTACATGGTCGTGTTGAGTCTGCCGGAACAAGAAAGCGCTCTCGTCATAGACCTAGACTCCAAGCTGGGGACCCCTCTATAATGTCCAAATATCCTAATAAGGTTACTTTTTGAAGTTTTATTTTTGGTCATGAATGGGCAAATCCTAATCTTCATCAATATCTGATCGTGGGGGGGCCCTTCTCCCAGCAGCGGATGTGGTCTCTTCTCAGCGTACAGCGCCGTATGTTGTGTAGTGGCTGTGCTTGGTATTGCGGCCCAAACCCATTCACTTCAGTAGTGTCACTGGCCTTGGAAGGGAGCACCGCTGCCTCTTCAAACAGCTGATTAGCAGGGGTGCCGGTCATCCAACGATCGGATATTGATGACCTATCCTGAGGATAGGCCATCAGTATTCTGCTCCCAGAAAACCCCTTTAACTGTGTATGTTTGCCGCTTGCACTGGCATAAGTCAAATGTATCCATAGACCCGTATTCACCTGACCGAGGACAAAAGAGTGGTCTGGCCAGTAGATGTCCATATAGCTTTCTTTTACCTGTACGGACTGAGATGTTAGTTACAATCGGAGCCTGCGGGCGAGGGATGCATGTACAGTGACGATGGTCAGAGGTATACACCGGAGAATCCCCCTGATGTATACAGCCGACAGGTGCTGATAAAAACACAGCGTAAAGGTAACCAGAGTCCTATGGAAAAGGGGGTCCCAGATGGGACAACTCCTTTAAAGGGAATTCCCAAATCTGATAGATGCGTGGATTTAACACGGTTTACGCTTTGGATTTGCCCTGGATTTTTACCACCTTCGTTGCGAAGGGTGAAATTCACAGTGAAAAATCGTCAGCGTCTTAAACATTCCCGTAAGATGATTTCTTTCTCGGCACCTTTATCTAGCAGGGAGCGTTCATTTGATGTCAGTGTTTTCAGGGAGCTGCGTATCGGGAGAAACCCCTGTGGTTTTCACTTGAAAGAAGATACAGAAATAGTGCGAGCGGCCAGGTGCGTGGAAAGTACCCCTCGCTGTTTATCAGCTCGTAACATTGACTTGAAGGTTTCGCCTCTGTACCATTTGCTATATGTAGGAGTTTCCTGTCGTATGGGGGTTCATTTAATAAGAATTTTTTTTATTTTATATAATCTAATTTAAGTGCATGGTTGATACGAGTACACAGCAGTGTATATGCAGGCATCAGCTGTAAACCCTGTATTTAAAGGGGTTATCCGGGACATGATAATGATGACTTATCCTCAGGATCTGAGGTCCGACACCCCCGCCGATCAGCTCACCGAAGCCTTAGTGAGCGATGCAGACTCCCAGCAGCTTTCCAAGGACAGCGCTTTACATAGTATAGTGGCAGCGCTTGGTATTGCGGCCCAGCCCCATAAATTGAATAAGGCTGAGCTCCAACTAGGCCATGTGACCGATATACAGTGATGTCACTGGAGGCTGCAGCAGTGAAAAACCTCTAACAGCTGATCAGCAGGGGTCCCGGGTGTCGCACCCCCGCAGATATGATACTGATGACCTATCCTAAGTCATAAATATCTTTTCCTGGATAACCCCTTTAGGGTCCATTCACACGTCCGCAATTCTGTTCCGCATTTTGGGGAACGGAATTGCGGACCCATACATTTCTATGGGGCCACACAATGTGCTGCCCGGATCCGGAAATGTGGGTCCGCAAATCTGTTCCCAAAAAAAAAATAGAACATGTCCCAGGGTGGATTTGATTTAAATCACTAGTCAGTAAGGCTTGATTTAAATCATAGTTTTCTACATAAAGACTAATTCTTGCTGGTATAACTAGATTTTTAGAATAACAACTTTTCATATTAGTTTGATTAGGTTGATTCTGCATTCATAGGTTTGTAGAAGTTAGGATTAATGCTGTGCAGAAGAGGCCTGTGATCTCTGCTGAGTCCAATTCAGTTTTGAGAACTGCAAAAGTAAACCAAGCATCTGTGATAATATCTTGTAGGCAGAGAAACTGCCCAGTAATCTTATAAAAACCTTTTTTGAAGAGCATGACATTGTGAATGGATTAATGGAATTTATTTACCAAAAAAATAATTAAACATACATATACAGCCTTATGCTATATCATTTAAAAAACGAATCTTTATTTCATGACGGAATAACCTTTTGGATGGTAATATATTTTCCCCAAAAAGCATTTTATACAAAAAAAAAATCTGATTTTTAAATCAAAAAAATCTTTTTTTTTTTTTTTTAAATCATAGATTTTTATCCACCCTGACATGTCCTATTCTTGTCTGCAATTGCGGACAAGATTAGGCATTTTCTATTATAGTGACGGCGATGTGCGGTCCGCACAGATGTGTGAATGGACCCTAATGGAGTGGCAGGTTGAGCATGCACGCTGCCCTTACATTCATTTCCCTTGGGACGGCCAGAGGTAGCTGAGCGCAGAGAATGAATGCATTTGGGACCGCCATTCTTGTGATTGGTGTGGGTCCTAGAGGTGTTAGCCTGCACCATCCTGTGGATAGGGGATATGTCGATTTCGGGACCCAACCCCCTTAAAGGGAACCTGTCGCCTGGATTTTGAGTATAGAGCTGAGGAGATGGGCTGCTAGCACATCCGCAATATCCAGTCCCCATAGCTCTCTGTGCTTTTATTGTGTCAAAAAAAAACTGCGCATAAATGAGGTTACTAACATTTCCAGAGCCCAGCACCGCCCACTGTGAAGGAGCCCAGCATCGCCCCGCATCCTCCGAATCTCCTCCTTGCTCCCTGAGGTCACAAAGCTAGAGCTCCGTAATCTCGCGATGCGTGAGCTAGCGCATGCGCAGTGTCTGCATAGTGTTCCTTCCCTGTGCTGGCATCACCCTCAGGGCTAGCTCGCGCATTGCGAGATTACGGCGCTCTAGCTTTGTGACGTCGGGGAGCAAGGAGGAGATTCAGAGGATGCGGGGCGGGGCTGGGCTCCTTCACAGTGGGCGGGGCTGGGCTCCTTCACAGTGGGCGGGGCTGGGCTCCTTCACAGTGGGCGGGGCTGGGCTCCTTCACAGTGGGCGGGGCTGGGCTCCTTCACAGTGGGCGGGGCTGGGCTCCTTCACAGTGGGCGGGGCTGGGCTCCTTCACAGTGGGCGGGGCTGGGCTCATCTAAGGTTCATTTACATATCTATAAAGTCGTTTTTTTTACACACAAAATAAGCACACAGAGCTATGGGGAATGGGTATTGCAGATGTGCTAGCGGTTCCCTTTAATTATTTAGATCAGAGCTCTCCAAATTTTTGCAGGCTGCAACCCAATACAGATGGTTTTGAGCCACATTGAATGTCAAAATGGAAAAATCCAATCCGATATGACCTGATGATATGACTCCTTGTGTAATGCTTTTGATAGAGTAGCTGTGGCTCTCAACCGCTGTGGAGCCACATGAAGAGTCCCAAGGGCCACATTTGGCTCCTGAACACTGAGAAAAGAGCTTGTAGCAGTATGGATGAGAAGATCCGTATCCATCAGTCTTTCCCAGTGCTCCCAGTATATTCTGCGGTGCTGTATGTAGATTGCCACCAGTCATTTACATTCCCGGTCTCGAGCACACACAGTAGGATCGGTATAACCTGTCTGTTTTTGCAGTGTGGGAGGAAACCTGAGAACCTGGAGGAGACCCACACAAGTACAGGAGAACATAGGTCTACGCTGATGTTGTCCTTGGTTAGATTCAGGGACCCAGGACCCTAAATGTTACAAGGCAACAGGATTAACCACTGAGCCACCGCGCAAGGGGAAAATGGCAGTATATCTCTCCTTAGATGCAGTAGTTATTCTAAAGGTGGATTTATACTGCCTGACCGAGAAGGCAATTATCAAGAAGGGACCGTTCCTTCCCAATAAATGCCTGCTCCTCAGAGGGGGTAAGAGCTGCATTTACAGGCGGCAATCTCCTCCACTGCTTACAGATTTATCGCTGTTCACACAGTGTGACCTGCTGCCCAGAAACACTGACTGAGGCGTCTGCATGAAAGATTATTTCACCCAAAGAGCGAGCTTTTGGCTCGTTCATCGGGGGATTGGCGACACCACCTTTACACGGGCAGATTATTTTGTGGCTCCACAAAATACGGATACCGTCCATGTTGCATCCGCATTTTTTTGCTGACCCGTTTACTACAGTGGGTCCGTGGTCTGCATTTTGCAGCCAAATATGACCTATTCTATAATTTTGCAAAATGGAAACATGGATCCGAAAAGCACACAGATCACCCATGTGTTTTTCGCATCCGTGTGTCCGTTCTTCAAAAAGATAGAATTTATATAGGTTATCCAGTAATCGTTAGCATGTATACAACCATTCATAGTCCGCTACGGAACTGATAGGTCCCTGTCCTTGCCCAGGTACAAACTAGATTAGTGGCCCCTCAGGCAACATGGAACATCGTATTTTTGTGCATTGGTAAAGAATGTGTCCAATGAGAGACTGGGAAAAATAATTGGAGCGACCTTCATTTATTGTATGTCTGATTTTCATGTGAGCAAGATCCATATAGCTTTGCTGATCATTTCTTTATTTCTTTTTCCTCCCTTTAGTATGATACTATGCCTATTCAGTCCAACGTGGTTTTGTGCCCCTGCCCATCTCCTTCTCTCGTGATCAATTCAGATTCTGGGTCGTCGTCTGCTCTTGCAAATTGCAGCACCCGTGCAGGCTCTTCCAGTGGCGCCAACTCAGCAGAGTCCGAGCAACAACCCGTACAAAAACCAGCACAACAGCCTCGAAAGAAACGTCCCCAGGACTTTAGGCTTGGCAAAATCCTTGGCGAAGGGTCCTTTTCAACAGTGAGTTCATTTTTCTTGTATCTCTTAGGCCCCTTTCACACGGGGCGAGAATTCCGTGCGGGTGCAATGCGTGAGGTGAACGCATTGCACCCGCACTGAATCCGGACCCATTCACTTCAATGGGGCTGTTCAGATGAGCGGTCATTTTCACGCATCACTTGTGCGTTGCTTGAAAATCGCAGCAGGTTCTCTATATTCTGCGTTTTTCACGCAACGCAGGCCCCATAGAAATGAATAGGTCTGAAAATCGCCAGCAAGTACGGATGCGGTGCAATTTTCACGCATGGTTGCTAGGAGATGATGTAAGTAAATTGATAAGTCAATTTACTGTATTATTTTCCCTTATAACATGGTTATAACAGAAAATAATAGCATTCTTAATACAGAATGCTTAGTAAAATGTGGCTTTAGGGGTTAAAAAAATAAATAAAATAAAATTAACTTCCCTCATCCTGTTTGCGCAGCCGACATCGTCGTCTTTCTTCTTCTTTCAGGACCTGCCAAAGGACCTTTGATGACGTATCGCGCTCACCAGGTGTGAGCGCAATTACGTCATCAAAGGTCCTTTGCAGGTCCTGAAAGAAGATGGTGCCGGCTGCACGAACAACAGGATGAGGTGGGTTCATTTCTTATTTTTTTTAACCCCTAAAGCCAATTTTAGTAAGCATTCTGTATTAAGAATGCTATTTTCCCTTTATAACCTATGTATAAGGGAAAATAATAAAATCTACAGAACACCGAACCCAAACCCGAACTTCAGTGAAGTCTGGGTTCGGGTCTGGGTACCACATTCAGTTTTTGATCACGCGCGTGCAAAACGCATTGCACCAGCGCTATAAAAACTGAACATCAGAACGCAATTGCAGTCAAAACTGACTGCAGTTGTGTACCTACTCGCACGATTTTCCCTGATCGCAGACGCAACGCATCCGGACCTAATCCGGACACGTCTGCAACGGGCCTTAAGGTACTTGCACACAGGTGCAGGTTAACGTGCAGAAAATACACATTGTTCTTGTGCAGATTTCTGTGGCTTTTTCGCACCAAAAGAGCATGTCCAATCGCAGCCAGGAGAAAAAACAGCTCACCTTCTCCCTGACTGTGACGCTCTCCTCTGCGATTGCACAGCGCTACAGCCAGGGAGATAGGAGACGCCATTAAGAAACCCGTCCGTCTCCTCCTCCCTGTACTGAACTCTAAATTACATATTAGGCGCCAAAACAGCGGGGACACCGTGCCAGATTGGAGGGGTATTTTAGAAAAAAGTTCTTGCATCTGTAGGGGCCGCCCTATCTGGCAAGCATACTAGTTTTTTAAGCCATAATCCCATGAAAGGTCCTCTTTATTTCGTCAATCGTAAGCTGTGCACTACTGATATGTCTTGTGCCTGGAAATTTATGTCAGTGTTTTAGGGCTCAAGCACATGACTGATTGCCGAGGAAATACGGCCCATGTGTTAGATGCATCTCATGGCATCCCTGACCTGAATTTACTGTATCATAGTAATTTAAGATACACTCAGTCTCTGATCGTGGGGCGAGTCCAGTGTATTCACATAATGTAATGGCCCTAGACTGACTGTATCCTAATGAAAAACCCTTGAAAAAGTCCTTGCTTCATCATCCTCTTAATAATTTTGGCGCATTTCACTCCACCTCCAAGCAAAATAACACTGCTGCTAGAAACACCAGTCTTGGTAAATCTTCCCTGATGCTTTCTCCTAGAGAAGAAGCCATGCCTTAGACTGGGGATTTCCATATTCCGGCACTTCTGTGGACAAAGTACGACTACCAGCATGCATACTTGCTTGGCTGTTCTCCGAACTCCCATAGACTTCAATGGAGCATGCGGACCCTGCATTAGAGGTTGCAGTGGTCCCTGGTAATTAAACATTGCTCCTGCGTGGCGCTGCAGGGATCGAACACTGTGTTCTGAATTCTAACTCTCCTTACAGTGATTGCTGAAGGTGCCAGTAGTAGAACAACCTGTGAACAGCTCTTATAAATAGGCAGCCCAAAGCGGCATACCCCTTTAAATGACCACATGTGGCTAGGTACTCTCTATGGGGCCTATGTGGAAACAAAATGATTGTGTTCTTTTGCTTTATTCGCGTTAATTACGTTGTGTATGTTACTGAATGCTCTGTTTAACTGTTTTATAGGTTGTTTTGGCCAAAGAGATCGCAACAGGAAGAGAGTATGCCAGTAAGTATATGTATGTAAGGATTTCCGCAGCTGCTTAAAGGGAGGCGTTTGTCACCTTTCTTGGATTTTATGCCCCATAAATGAAAATTGTGAATTCATTAAAGGCCATGTCCAAGGAGACACATTGGTCTGCATAGGATCTGCAGCCCAAAAATGATAGGAACAAACAGTAGGATTGTAATTAGAGGCTACTTTCACATCTGCGCTTTCCCTTTCCGCTATTGAGATCCGTCATAGCATTCAATCGCGGGGTGAAAGCGCTTCCGTTTTGTCCCCATTCATTGTCAATGGACAAAACTGAACGAAATGGAGTTCACCAGAATGCATTCAGTCCATTTGGCTGCGTCCCCATTGCTGACAGAATAACGCTGCAAGGCGGCGTTTTTCTGTCCGCGATGTTGTGGCGAGCAAGACGCACACTGTTGGATTATCGTGACGGAAGCGTTTTTGACGATCCATGATGGATCCAGCAAAAATGCTGGTGTGAAAGTAGCCTTAAATTATTCCAAAGTTCCTTCTTTTTTTTTTGGGTGTGTTGTAGTAATACAATATAATGGTTGTGAAGGTGGACATGGCCTTTAGGAATGTTTCCTCAGACACATCTATTTCATCCTTTATTCATTTATATATTTTTTTTCCTTCTAGTTAAAATTCTACAGAAACGTCACATTATGAAGGAGAATAAGGTACCCTATGTGACCCGGGAACGAGATGTGATGTCACGATTAGATCACCCGTTCTTCGTCAAACTATACTTCACATTTCAAGATGTTGAAAAACTATGTATCCTTTAAAACTATGAAATCTGATGCTTAAACGTGCAAAGCAGCCACGGTTTTTCTATTTTTCTTTTTTTTTTTTAACCCCTTCCTGTAAAATGATATACCGTACCATTTTTTTCCTTATTGTGATGGTCGAACTGCACTAGAATGCAATGGAGAGTCCGTGGATGACGCAGGCAAAGGAGCTGTGGCCACTGTTAGCAGTGGGTGAAGGGTACAATACACAGGGAGTGGCCGGACCTGTAAAGGAAAGATTACTTACCTGCTTCCCGGCGCTGGCTCACCACCTCTTCTCCTCCAGGCCTGCGATTCTCCGCTGGGGCTCCCCAATGTCAACATCCGGTTTGGCATGGTCGCAGCTAATCACTGGCTGCAGCGGTGGCCGGATCCCCTTGTGACATGATGGCAAGGGGTTCCAGTCTCCGCCCCGGCCAGTGAAGAGGAAGGAGCGCTGGATCCGAGTGGGCTGGGAAGAAAAGTGTAAAATTTTTATTAGGGTACTTTCACACTAGCGTTATTCTTTTCCGGCGCGAAGTTCCGTCCTAGGAGCTCAATACAGGAAAATAACTGATCAGGCATATCCCCATGCATTCTGAATGGAGAGCAATCTGTTCAGGACGTCTTCAGTTCAGTCTTTTTGACTTTTCAGGATGGAGATAAAACCGCAGCATGCTGCGGTATTATCTCCGTCCAAAATTCCAGAACACATGCCAGACCCGGCATCTTTTCCCATTGAAATGCATTAATGCCGGATCCGGCCCAAAGTGTTCCGGCAAAACGGATCCGGCATTGCGGTGTGCGCATGCACAGACCACAAAAAATGTAAAAAAAATAAATGCCGGATCCGTTTTTCTCATGCTCATGCGTAGTGCACTCTCCTTAACTTCGGGGGCCCCGTTATGGAGATAGGAGCAGGTCCCAAAGGTGGGGACACCCATTCATCGGACACATATCCTAGCAATATGGATACATTTTTTAATCAATACCAATTGCAAAGTTACTTTATTTTTCATTTTAGAGGTATTGGCACAATTTATAAATGGTTATGGAGGGGAATATGACTTGTCCTGGGGAAACCTTACGAAGTGAAAAAAAAAAACAACCAAAAAAATTTAAAAAACATGATATGAATACTTGCTGCAGCCAAGAAGTGAATGGCCGTGGCTGTCACATGATGAATAACGCATCCAAGGCAAAATCTGAGTCGTGCTCCTATTACTATATGAAATAAAACCAAACGCGCTCTGACAGCCATTCCACTGTTCGCTCTCACTACCTAGGGCTTCACCCAAAGCGATGTGCGATCAGGAAGAAAATAAATTCCAGGCTTCGTCATAGTTACTCCTTAACAATGGCTGCAGACTTTGGCCTCAGTTATGCCAAGAATGGCGAACTACTGAAGTACATAAGGAAGATCGGCTCATTCGATGAAACCTGCACAAGGTTTTACTCCGCTGAAACTGTGTGCGCTTTAGAATACCTACACGAGAAGGGAATTATTCACAGGTGAGATCCTAAAAGGGTTAAAATCTTTTGGTTTAGTGGATTTTTGACACTTTGGATGGCTGCTGCAGGTGTCGCAGGATCTCCAGCCACGTGCCGTGCATGGGGACTTCCAGATTTGTTTGTCTCTCCCCCCGCTAGGGGGAAATTGGATTTTCCAGACACGGTGCATGGGTGATGTAGTGACCTTTTCTGCAAGATGCTTGAACTTTACCATTTCAGCTGTAAGAAGATTTGTCCTGAGCAGCCGAGAGGGCATAATGCAGGGTTTGTAAATCCTTCCCATGCCAGTTTTATCCCTGTGTCCTAACCCTTCATAAGTCCAGCATTATTTAACCCTCCCCCAATTCGCCCAGCAGTCGCATGAAAACTGTAAAAAAAAAACAGGAATTGTCACCTTTTTTTAATTGTAGATTTTTGGATTTATATCTGAAGTAAATCTAGGGGGGGGGGGCCCAAGGACATTTTTAACTCATTAGTGGCATCACTAATATTTAGGCTTTTTAGGGGTTCCACCTCTGCACCTATCCTTAGAATGTGCCAGAGGGTTCACTGCGCATGCACGACCGCTCTCCATTCATTTCTATAGGATCGCCGGCTCGGCTATTTCCATAAGCTCCATAGAACTGAATGGAGGGCAGCCATGCATGTGCCCTCTGGCACTTTGCAGGCTCCATTTTAAGTATAGGTGCAGGTCCCAGAGGTGGGACCCGCACCTATCAAACATTGGGAGCATATCCTAGCGATATTCCCACAATGTCCAAGATGGCAATAATCCATTAAGGACCAGTTACATTTTTCCCTCTCTGTGTTCCAGTGGTCATAACTTTTTATTTCTTTTTTTCAGTTTAGCTATATGAGATCTTGAAATTTGCGCTATGGGGGAAAGGTGAAAAAACAGCAAATTTAACATTATTTTATTAGATAAATTTTTATGTTCACTGTGTGGTATAAATAACATGATGGCTTTATTCTGTGCGTCAGTACGATTTACGATGATAATTTTATTATTATTATTTTTTTAATATTTTTTTTTCTCCTATACTGCAGGCTGTCGGCATCCCCATTTCCCCATCTCCCCATCTCTTCCTTTATGCTGGCCGAGATCACAGCCAGCTGAAGGGGGAGGGCTTCTGTAACTCTTCATATCTCAGGCTGGCAATCTAAGCTTTAAAACATGACTAGAATCACTGCATTATCTCCTCTACATGAAGAAATATAGCTGTTAGCAACTGAAAGTGATAGCAGGCTTCAGCCGCCTTCACTCCCGACCCAATGTCCATCACTCCCGATGTAGAGGAGATAATGCTGTGACTGGTGTTAGCTTTTAAAGAAGACCAGGCCCATATTGCTACTTTCTACCCAGCCCAATATATGATGAGTTGGTGACTGGTGAAGGGCCAACCCCTGGGACCTCCACAGCTCCGGAGACTGAAGGGGCTATAGCACTGATGCAACACCTGGCTGGCTTGGTGGGGGTCCCAGAGGTCATTGACTGATTATAAAGTAATGGCTTACCCTAGCAATATAATAATACCTTTTTAATCTGGACATGCACATAAGTTGAAAGTAAAACCTGCTGATCCGCCATCAGTCTTATACGTTTGGGGGCCTTTTGTCTTTCACCAGCAGATGTCTGTGGTGGGGTGAGGTCAGACTGATGAGGCATGTTGGATTTCAATGCCTGATCGTTTTGTCAGAGGCTTATGAGAATCCTTAGTGAGGCCTCATTCACACATACGTGGATTTTCACGGACCACAGTCCTGCTGAGTGCACAAGTGTTCCGTGAAAATCCACGTATGTGTGAATGAGGCCTAATTGTGGAATAATGTTATTTGTTTCAGAGACCTGAAGCCAGAAAACATTTTGCTTAGTGAAGACATGCACATTCAAATCACAGACTTTGGGACAGCGAAGGTGTTATCATCTGATAGCCGGCAAGGTATGTAATCCGATCACAGTGCAGCATCGGCAGGCAGGCTGCCTGTCCTCAATCCTAGGAGTCAGAATCATGCAGTTCAACATAAAAATGTCTAAAAGCTACTTTTTTCATAGGATGAGATCATTACTGACGATCTCATCCTACCTGATCCCATCCAATTGATCATTGCCCTAAGGCTCCATTCACACGTCCGTGGTGTGTTGCGGACCCTCAACACACCCGCCCGGCACCCCTTTAGAAATGTCTATTCTTGTCCGCAGCTGCGGACAAGAATAGGACATGTTCTATCTTTTGTGGAGCTGCGGACCCGAAGATCGGGGGCGCGCTCCGCAATTGCGGCTGTAGACCGCACACTGTGTGCTGCCCGCATCCATTCCGTCCCCAAAGAGAATGAATGGGTCCGCACCCGTTCCGCAAAATTGCGGACGTGTGAATGGAGCCTAATGCTGAGTCATATCCACAGCTGCGTTTACAATTCTTCAGGTTTCACAGCTGAAATCTCTCAGCCCTCCTTGCTGATTCAGTGTCTGCACAGGCTGTAGAAAATTCTGGCTGACCCGGCGTTATAGGAAGACCTGATGTGCTTCATAGGGGTGTGTCCGGCACCAAACTTGTTGACGGTTTCCAGTGAAAATCAGCAGAACTGTGAATGCCGCTCTGGAGTGCTATAAAGTTTCAACTCAAGATCGATTATTAATAGTTTTTTACAAAGTCGTTGTTGTATTTTATGTGAATCAAACAATATATAAAGTTTCAAACTGTTATAATTTTTGCTTCTCTATAGCACGGGCAAATTCATTTGTCGGAACAGCACAGTACGTGTCTCCTGAGCTTCTTACAGAAAAATCTGCATGTAAAAGGCAAGTCTAATGGTTATTCACAGCTGATTTCCTGTTATGAGCTTGTGAAACATTTCACACAGTCCTTTATGGAAATTGACACTGAAAATCGTCAAGAATCTCAGCAGTCTTCCTCCCAAGTCTTTTTAGAGCATTTCTTTTTCTTTTCTTTTTTTCTGTATAGAAAACCATGGTTGACTGCACTTTTCTACTTGGGCATACCACACAAAAAAAATCATACACTGTGCGGTATACATTTTTTATTTTTTTAAGTCAATGAGTGACGTATGACATTGTATGAAGTGTCATAGATTGGAGGTGAATGTTGAGATATTCTTCTGATGTATACCTCCAACAGAAGCTTAAAGGGGTTATCCCACTTTGCCTTTTCATACTTACCTGCTGCCAGCGCGCCGTTCACTTCCTGGATTCTGGCTGGGGGCGTGCTTTATCTTGATTGAAGTCTTCTCCCGGCCGGGCCGCACGCTGGACTGAACGCGCATGCGCCATGGTGACTTATTCCTGGCCAGTGTAGTACAGAGCCGGCGTGCGCGGCTCTGTACTATTCTCGCCGGGAAGAAGTCGCCATCGCGGCGGCGTGCGCATTCAGGACAGTGAGCAGCCCGGCCGGGCGAAAATAAGGAGTCTTCTGCGCAAGCGCGGCCACCGGGATTCTGGAGAAGAGCGGTGGCTGTAACCAGGGGAGACCAAATGACAGCAATGAGGTAAGTGGGGATGAATTTTATCCTAAACGGTGGGAATTTGTTAATCAAATATATTTACAAAAATGATCACTGTCAAATCATTAACAGATTTAAGAGTGATCATTATGATGGGATAACCCCTTTAAGCTGGACATGACAACCTTTATGGGTGGCTGCACATGGCGCGGATTACGCACATTATCTCTTTACGGATTTACATGCGGAAAAACTGCAGCATAATACAGTACCAGCAAAGTGCATGAGATTAGACAAATCTCATAAATGCATTTTTTTTTTTTCATGCGGAAATTGACCTGCTGTGCAGATTTAGAAATCCGCAGCATGTCAGTTGTTTTCACGTTTTGTTTTTTGTGTGCAGATTTACCCTTCTCAAGGATGAGATCTGCGGAAATTCTGCATCAAATCCACACCAAAAACTGCAAGTAACACATGGTTTTTGGCGCGGAAACTCATAGAAATCCGAACAGATTTTCTGTTTTGAAATCTGCACTTGTGGGAAAGGTACCCTGAGGGGGTCGTTCCATTGCAACAACTTGTCCCCTACTCTCAGGCTTAGGGGATAGGTGTCTGATCAGCGCAGGTCCCACCGCTGGGGGCCCCTACCGATCACGAGAATGAGGTTGAATGGAGCGGCTGTATTGGGATCCCAGGCAGTTTCATAGAAGAGAATGGAGTGGCGGATACGCCTGCCTGCCGCTCCATTCAAACAAGGGCGTACAGGCCCCTGTTCTCATGAGCGATGGGGTCCCCAGTGATCTGACAACCCTTTTAAGGTGGACATACAGATAACTGTTTGACTGCAGCGATCTCCACCTACCTGACACCCCCCCCCCATGAGCATATATCGCGGAGTGTCCGAACAATAACAGCTGATGGTGAGTATCGCAGGTGTGAAACCTAACACAAAAACCAATACGTGTCCAGCAGACGAGGAGTCCTCTTACCTGAGAACAGCAACGTTTTCCAGTAATATCACAGAGATCAGTAACTGGCCACAACAGTCACACGCTTAGATGGCAGTAAACTGGCAGGACTTGATTAAACTGATGCTATTTGTTTTATTATTTTAACAGTCTCCTTGCCTTTTTAGGAAGAAAATTTAGATACTGGACAACCCCCCTTTAAGTGTACACACTGGGTTGATTCACTGATAGTCATATCATGCTTGTCCTTCCGAGGTTTAATTCTACTGGAGAGTACGAAACGTGCGGTTTAGAAATATACATGAATGTTTGAATTCCTGTTACATTTCATGTTAAAGCTTCCTGCCCTTCGGATTATGGAGGATGTAAAGCATGGAAGTTGTAGCCACAGGAGGATGTGCACTAAAGTAACAGAGCTAACTGTAGAGAGGGAGACCCCTGGTGGTCACCATTGTACTTGCATTGTGTTATAAAACTGTGTTCATACTTATTTGTAGTTACCTTATTATTGAATTCATTACATTTTTAAGGTTTTCCCCATGGATGATGATAAGCATTTTACTTCATCTTCAGAAAAAAATAGTTAATAAAGATGTTTTTCAGGAGCATAACACGGATGTTTGACTCTTCGTCACCCTTTGTCACTGTCTCAAGCAGACAGAATCAGAATTAATATTTTCTTTTTTCCTTTTTTCAGTTCGGACCTTTGGGCGTTTGGTTGCATTATCTATCAGTTAGTAGCCGGATTACCACCTTTCAGAGCCGGGTAAGATTGACGCTTAGTGTGGGTGAAGAAGGGCGTTATATTTGTGCAGAATCACAGTTTATGATTGGCGGTGTTTTGTCTCTTGCAGCAATGAATACCTTATATTTCAGAAGATAATAAAGCTGGAATACGACTTCCCAGAAAAGTTCTTCCCTAGAGCTAAAGATCTTGTAGAAAAACTTCTGGTATGTTCTTTAATTCTTCTCAAAAAATGTGAAAAAAAGAAATAAAATAAAAGTTTCTTTATGTATGCAGATGTAGCAGGGCTGTGTTTGCCGAGTGGCACAGCTCAACATGATGTTTCCTGGGGTTTCCCATGTGTTAAAACTGGGAAGTCAAACTCAGGAGGCCCTCCAGCTGTTGCAAAACTACAAGTTCCATCATGCCCGGACAGCCTACTGCTATCAGGGCATGCAGTGAGTGGTAGTTCTGCAACAGCTGGAGGGTCACCAATTTGACCCCATGTTTAACCATAGTGTATTATAATTATGTAAGTCTATTACAGTACATGTAATTATGTTCAGACAGTCAACCATAGCAGTATTAACTCACCTAATGTGTCTGTTGCCGGAATGAAGGCATAAAACGAAGGCATAAAACGACGTGAACCCACCCTCAGGCCTCATGCACACGACCGTATGTATTTTGCAGTCCGTCCGTGTGCATTCCGTATTTTGCAGAACGGAACAGCTGACCCTTAATAGAGCAGTACTATCCTTGTCCGTAATGCGGACAATAATAGGACATGTTAATTTAAATTTTTTTGCGGAATGGAAATACGGAAACAGAATTTTTTTTTTTTTGCGGACCCATTGAAATGAATGGTTCCATATACGGTCCTCAAAAAAAAAATATAAAAAAATGGAATGGACACGGAAAGAACATACGTTCGTGCGCATGAGGCCTCAATGACAAATTCAGCTCTTCAGCATCCGCCTATAAAAGAATTTGCGAGGATGTCCTGCTTTTCTAATATAGAGTCGTATGGATTTATGACTTACTGTTTGAAGCCTTTCCGTATTCATCTTCACAGTGATGGTTGTATGAATATACAGTCTTTTAGTCCTGACCCAAGTCACCTCTTAAATGAAGTCTTATCGGCTTCTGTTGAAGTAAATTTTGAGAGCTTTGTTTTTCCCCCCATTAGGTTCTAGACCCTACTAAACGATTAGGCTGTGAGGAGATGGGAGGATATGGTCCCCTTAAGGCTCATTCATTCTTTGATGGCATCACGTGGCAAGATCTGCATCTTCAGACTCCTCCAAAACTCACAGCCTACTTGCCTGCAATGGCCGAAGACGATGAAGAGTTTTATGGAAATGTAAGTTATTTCAGGTTTTAAAAGCTCTATCTGGAAATCCCTGGCGCTCAGGTAATTTTGCTTCTGGATCATAGTGAAAGCGGAGCACCAGAAGCCGTCCTCATTTGCACACATGGCCTACTCTCCCACCGAGAATGGGGACTTGCCACCTCTTGCTTTTACTGATGCTAGGTGGCCCGTAGGTTGGACCCCACCTGCCATACTTTTATTACCCGTCTAAATTGACAGGACGTAAAAGTTGGGGGAAAAAAAGTAGTGAGACAAGCTCCATATCCCATCTCGATGCTAATTAGTCAGGGCTATCTGCAGTTCACTCCTGTATATTGCTAGTAGCAAATTCTGCTGCTTATTGTGTTTTTTTTGTTGTTAGTTTTTTGCCCGATTACATACTTGCATAATTAATAAAAACAGAGGTTACTTCAAGTTCAGAGCTGCATAAATCTAAACTTACTGAGCAGAACAGCAGCCACCTACACACGGTACCGCCATAAAGTTATAATAATTAGATTTTGTCACCTGATCAGCCAGTCTCTTAGGATAGGGCACAAAAAACCTGACGGCATGCAGCCGCTGCATATTTTAGATTTTTCTAAAGCTGCAGTATGATTTTGCTGGAAATTCCACTAAAATCTTGCTACCACTTCCCAATTTAAAAACTGCAGCGGTTTGCGAAGACTGTATGGGACTACCCATGTGGACTTTTTACGTGAGTGCCCATATTTTCAAGCAGAGACTAGCCAGCCAGCAGCCGAGGATCAGGAGGAATTTTTTTCTTTCATTATTATTATAATTTTAATAACCGATTCCACCCCTTTTTGTAAGAATTTGTTTCTCGCCCATATTCCTTGGGGGACACAGGAAACCATGGGTATAGCTCTGCTCCCTAGGAGGCGTGACACTAAGCGAAAGCTGTAAGCCCCTCCTCCATCAGCTATACCCTTCAGCCTGGAGAAGAGACTGCCAGTTTTTGCTTAGTGTCCAAGGAGGCAAGACACCCCCTGCTTATGCAGGGTTGTTATCCTATGATTTTTATTTTTACGTATTTGTTGTTTTTAACTCGGTTTTTTTCTACCTACAGGGACAACAGAGGCGCATTAGACCCCTCTGTTTCTCCCGGGGTTGAGTTGCGACAGTGCCGGTAATTCCGCACTGCCGCCTCCCCCACAGAAGACAAGGTGGACCAGGGCAGCCTCGCTCCCCTGCGTCCCGCCAGCTCAGGGTCGCCCGCACGCCAAGTCCCTCCCCCGGCTTCCTGCCACCGCGGTGCCAGGAGCTGAAGGGGCGACCCCCGCTGGATGGACTGAGGGCGAACGAAGACAGCGTATGGTGAGAGTGGCTGCTCCAGCCTCCCCTTCCTCCCTCCCACCGCTGCTACCAACTTGGCCACTGTTACATGGCCACTGCTACAATCCCGGACAACCCCCCCCCCCCGCCCCCCCCCCCCCCCCCCCCCCCCCCCCCCCCCCCGCATATCGGGACGTTACCGGGCTTAGTTGGAGGGCAGTTTATCTGGGCAAGTCCTAGAACGCTGCCTTACAGGGGACGGCTGCAGACTTGCAAGCCGTCTGCTACATCTAGGCGCGGTGGGTGCCGTTTTCCTGGCATGAACGGCGCCATGTCATGGCCGGCACTTCAACATCCTTGGGGGTTAAAATCATTTTGCCGCGCGCGCGCGGCTCTGCTTCGGCTTCAGCGCGGCAGAGGGGGGGCGGAGCTTCCTTACACATTCAGCTCCGTGCTGCTGCGCTCCGCTACTTCCGGGTTCATCTCTCTGCCGTGCGATCCTGAAGCCATTCAGCTCCGTGCCGCTGCCTCTCCTCCACAGCCTCCTCAGTCTGTTCCCCATTACAGCTGCCGCTTGTATCTCCGGGTCTGGTAGGACTGTTTAACCCCCACCGTGCCACAGTACTGTTGCTTGGTTCTCACTTTTAAGTGCAACATCTTTCCACCATGTCAGACCCTTCTGCAGCCGCCAAGCCATGGTACCATGCCTGTACTGCTTGTAGGGAACCCTTTCCCCGGGGGCAGTCTGATCCGCACTGTACTGCATGCCGAGCTCCACCGCAGCCTCAGTCGCCCGCTGTGTCGCTCCCTGCTTCCTCTGACCCGCCTGACTGGGCTAGATCCCTGTCCCAGGCCGTGGAAAGCCTCACTCATGTCGTGGGCCGCCTAATAGACAGGCCACCTACCCCGCAGGACGCCACTCTGACTGTCGCGCCCTCCGGGTCCACTGCTTCTGCCGCTGCAGCGGGTTCACCCTCTCCTAGTGACCCCTCCCGAGCTAGGCACTCTCAGAAGCGTATTAGAGTAGAGCGAGCCTCCTCCTCGGATGCCTCCCTCTCCCCGCCACGCGTGCGCACCCAGACGAGCCTCTCCTCTCCAAAGGATTCGCTCTCTGAAGGTGAATTGGCGGCTTCAGATTTGGAAATGGACTCGGCCCTGCCGTCCAAGCTAGCCTCAGCGATGGGTCAACTCATCTCTGATATACGTGACACCTTTAAGGTGCAGGATGACCCCCCTAGCTCGGACGCAGCTAGCGTCTCCTTTATCAGACCCAGGCAGGCCTCAAAAGTCTTTCCAATCCACTCTGATTTCTCCTCCGTGGTGTCTAAGGCTTGGGCTCGCCCGGACGCCCGTTTTGTCAACCCAAAGAAGCTGGACATTTGCTATCCTTTTCCAGCCGATGTCGTGGCCACATGGTCTTCCCCACCCAAGGTGGACCCCCCTGTGGCCCGGCTGTCAAAGAACACGGCCATCCCTGTTCCCGACGGGTCCTCTCTTCAGTCAGCGGAGGACCGTCGCATGGAGACCCTGTCCAAGGGCATTTTTGCTGCCTCCGGTTCTGCCCTCAGACCGGTTTTTGCCTCTGCTTGGGCAGGGAAAGCAATCTCTGCTTGGGGTACACAGCTGGAACAGGAGTTGGACTCGGACATCCCCATCCAGGACCTACGTTCCTTGGCCCAGCTTATTATTCGGGCCGGGAATTTTGTCTGTGAGGCCTCCCTTGATGCGGGAGCCCTTATTGCACGCTCCTCCGCCCTGGCAGTTGCCGTCAGGAGGGAGCTCTGGCTGAAGGTCTGGAAAGCGGACGCTGCCTCCAAACGTTCCTTGGCGGGGGCTACCGTTTGCGGGTTCCCGCCTTTTCGGGGTCCGCTTAGACGAACTTATTTCAGAGGCCACGGGTGGTAAAAGCACCCATCTTCCTCAACCCCAAGCCAGGGGCGCCCCCCGCGGACGCCCTGGTGCGTCTCGTTTTCGGTCCTCCCGCAGGGCCTCTGGGGCTCCCACCACAGCTGCCGCTTCGGCTCCTCCCCAGGACAAGCGTAGGAAGCCGTTTTTTCGGGCGCAGCCCTCCTGGCGCAAGCCGCAGGCTGCCCGCACACCCGCAGCAAAACAGTCCTCTGCCTGAAGGCGCGCCCCCACCCACCCGGGTGGGGGGCCGGCTCCTCCTTTTCAAGGACGTCTGGATGGCTCACGTCTCGGACGCCTGGGCCCTCGAAATTGTGTCCTCCGGATACAAAATCGAATTTGCATCCTTCCCTCCGGATCGGTTCTTTCGCTCCCGCCCCACGCGAGACCCGAAAGACGCGGCTGCGTTCTCCGCGGCCGTTCAAGCCTTACTGGACAGGGGGGTGATTACCCCCGTTCCTCTAGAGGAAAGATTCCAAGGGTTCTACTCGAACCTCTTTGTAGTTCCCAAGAAGGGAGGTTCGGTGCGGCCCATTTTGGACCTCAAAAAGCTCAACCGTTTTCTCCTCCTTCGACGGTTTCGGATGGAGTCCCTCCGCTCCGCGGTGGCTTCCCTGGAGCAGGGAGATTTCATGTCTTCCATCGATATACAGGATGCCTACCTCCATGTTCCGGTAGCCCAGTGTCACCATCGCTTCCTTCGATTCGCCGTGGGGGACCTCCACTTCCAATTTGTCGCCCTTCCCTTTGGACTGGCAACAGCCCCCCGGGTGTTCACCAAGGTCCTGGCCCCGGTTTTAGCCTTACTCCGTTCCAGGGGTGTTTTTCTGCTACCGTACTTGGACGATATCCTCATCAAGGCTCCGTCCCTTTCTCAAGCGGTTGCCAGCGTGGATCTCACTCTAGAGACTCTGGCGAGGTTCGGTTGGGTCATCAACTTCCCCAAGTCCTCCCTTCCCCCCTCCAGACAACTCGTCTTCCTGGGGATGCTTTTAGACACGGGAGCGGCGGAGGTACGTCTTCCCTCGGAAAAACGTCTGATCCTCCGTGGGGCGGTTCGGGGTCTCCTTCTCCACCGTCGACCGTCCTTCCGCTTCTGCATGCGGGTACTGGGGCAGATGGTTGCCTGTTTCGAGGCGATCCCATTTGCGCAGTTTCACTCCCGCCCTCTCCAACGGGCGATCCTCTCCTCCTGGGACAAATCGCCGCAGTCTCTGGATCATCCCTTCCATCTTTCGCCTCCGGTGCGGTCATCTCTCCGCTGGTGGTTACAGTCCCCTCTTCTGGGCAGGTCCTTTCTGCCACTCAACTGGTTGGTGGTTACAACCGATGCCAGTCTCTCGGGCTGGGGAGGCGTGTTTCCTCCCCGATCCGTCCAGGGCATTTGGTCTCCATCGGAGTCCAAACTCTCGATCAATGTCCTGGAACTGAGAGCGGCCCTTCTGTCTCTACGACACTGGACTCATCTGCTGAAGGGTCATCCAGTTCGTGTACAATCAGACAACGCCACGGCCGTGGCGTACATAAACCACCAGGGGGGCACTCGCAGCGCTGCAGCGATGCGGGAGGTCACCAGCATTCTCCGTTGGGCGGAAGCCCACGTCCCGGCCCTATCTGCAATTTTTATTCCAGGGGTGGACAATTGGGCGGCGGACTTCCTCAGTCGCACCACCGTCGACCCCGGCGAGTGGTCTCTTCACCCGGAGGTATTCGAGGCCATTTGCCTTCGTTGGGGCATTCCGGACGTGGACCTCATGGCCTCAAAATTCAATCACAAGGTCCCCGCCTATCTGTCCAGGGCCAGGGATCCGGGAGCTTGCGGAGCCGACGCCCTCGTTCTTCCTTGGCGAGGCTTCGCGCGCCCATACATATTCCCTCCCATCCCTCTCCTACCCAAGGTCCTTCGGAAGATCGCGGCGGAAGGCGTCTCGGTGATTCTGGTCGCTCCGGACTGGCCCCGCCGGTCTTGGTATGCCGACCTCATGCTGCTCCTGGCAGACGCGCCCTGGCCACTGCCCGCCAGGGAAGATCTTCTCTCTCAGGGACCGATCTTCCACCCGCGTTTAGGGTCCCTACGTTTGACGGCGTGGTTGTTGAGACCACCATCCTGACACGTAGGGGCTTTTCTGCGGACGTCGTCCGCACCATGATCCGCGCACGTAAGCCGTCCTCTTCTAGGATCTATTATAGGACCTGGAGGACTTTTTTGGGGTTCTGTGCCGATCTGGGGATTCCTCCGCTCCGCTTTTCTCTCCCCACCGTTTTGTCCTTCCTGCAGAGCGGACTGGCCCAAGGTCTAGGCCTTAGTTCTTTGAAGGGTCAGGTATCTGCGCTGTCCATTTTGTTTCAGCGCCCTCTGGCCCCCCTTGGTCCTGTCAAGACCTTCCTTCAGGGCGTGACTCACGCGGTTCCCCCGTATCGCCCTCCGGTACCGCCCTGGGACCTGAACCTGGTTCTCTCAGCGCTCCAGGCTTCTCCTTTCAAGCCTCTGCGGACGGTTTCCTGGCGACTTCTGTCCTGCAAGGTTATTTTCCTTGTAGCCATCACCTCTCTTCGGAGGGTGTCCGAATTGGCTGCACTCTCCTGTCTGGAACCTTTCCTAGTGTTCCACCAGGACAAGGTGGTTCTTCGTCCGGTCCCTTCCTTCCTTCCTAAGGTGGTCTCCGCCTTTCATCTGAACGAGGACATCGTTCTCCCCTCTTTGTGTCCTTCCCCTTCCCATCCGCGGGAGAGGAAGCTTCATCGCCTGGACGTTGTCAGGGCGCTCAAGATTTACCTGGAAGTAACCAGCTCTTTCAGGCATACTGACTCGCTCTTTGTGGTCCCGGAAGGGTCGCGCAGAGGGATGGCGGCATCCAAAGTTGCTATCGCTCGTTTTGTCAAGATGGCTGTTACTGAGGCTTATCTCGCCAAGGGCAGGGTTCCTCCCCTTGGTGTTACCGCTCACTCCACTAGAGCGGTCGGGGCTTCCTGGGCTCAGAGAAATCGGGCTTCTTCGGAGCAGATTTGCAAGGCGGCCACTTGGTCCTCCTTGCACACCTTCACCAAGTTCTACAGGGTGCATACTCATGCGTCGGCTGACGCTGCTTTAGGCCGTCTGGTGTTGCAGGCGGCAGTTGATTGATGCCTCTGGTGTTGGTTGAGTTTGTTCTGGTCCCTCCCTTCTGGGACTGCTCTGGAACGTCCCATGGTTTCCTGTGTCCCCCAAGGAATATGGGCGAGAAAAGGAGACTTTTGTATTACTTACCAGTAAAGTCTCTTTCTCGCTCTTCCTTGGGGGACACAGCACCCGCCCTTCATTGGGTTACAGTTGTGGTTCCGGCTTGGTTGCCCCCGTTGGGGCTCGACAGTTCTTTTTCCGGTTGGTGGTTATCTTTCACTACTTGGACACGCAACTGGCAGTCTCTTCTCCAGGCTGAAGGGTATAGCTGATGGAGGAGGGGCTTACAGCTTTCGCTTAGTGTCACGCCTCCTAGGGAGCAGAGCTATACCCATGGTTTCCTGTGTCCCCCAAGGAAGAGCGAGAAAGAGACTTTACTGGTAAGTAATACAAAAGTCTCCTTTTATCCAATGGACAACACCTTTAATATAAACTAATTGCTAAGGCTTATTTCATATCACGTTTTGAGCCTTTTGTCAGGAGTGTATGTCTGGAGGACTTAGAGCACCCGTCACCAGAATGCAATGCATTTTGCAGGGAGCAGGTTGGAGAGCAGGTGGAGCGGAGCAGTTTGATGTATAGTTTTGTGAGAAAGAAACTCAGTAAAACTTGTAATTTATACCTTTTTATATCTGCAGCCCTGTGAAGAGCTATCGGTACAGGAGGGGAGGTGTTATTAGTGTGACTGACGCCTATCTTTGTATGCACAGAATCCTGTATCGATAGCTGTTCACAAGAAGTGGAAAAAGCAAAGCTAGAAATGTATGAAATACAGGTTTTACTGACTTTTCCCACAAGAAGATGTATCAATCTGCTCAGCTCCTCCTGCTCTATAACATTTTGCTGTCAGATTTATTTGGTGATGGGGCCTCTTTAGTATACATCTGACGGAAGGCTCAAACATATCCGATTGTATAGGCATCCACCCCACACACACACACACACACACACACACACACACACACACACACACACACACACACACACACACACACACACAGTCCCTCTCTATAGCACCGTAGTGCATTCACTAATGAATTATTTTGCAGAATTTAATTTACAGCTTAATGAAATCTAAGCTCTTGTGTCCTCTGTATTTCCAGTATGACGACCTCTTGAGCCAGTTTGGGGGAATGCAGGTAGCCTCGTCGGTATCCTCGTCGTCGGTATCCTCGCAGACACTTCCCACACCAGAGCCTATTCAGCCACAGAGATCTGGGAGTAACATTGAACAGTACATCCACGACCTTGACAATAACTCTTTTGAGCTTGATCTCCAGTTCTCCGAGGAGGAAAAGCGGCTACTGTTAGAGAAGCAAGCCGGTGGAAACCAATGGTGAGTCCTCGTAATGTATGGTGAATGGCAATTGTGACGAGTCTAGAGGCGAGTCCCCATCCTACTCACGTCTGTGCACAGAAGATGCCATCTATATATGTCATTTTATAAGATTATTTTCTCACTTTTATTCATCTCAGCTGCCACTGAATAGACGTGGGGTGCACAATCTTTACAGGTCTATGGGCCACATTATCATATTGATCCAATCCAAAGGGTCACAATGAAAATTAAAGGGGTATTACCATATGACCTGAAATGGGCCATCAATATAAAAAATCCTGGACAACCTGTTGAATATCTTCTATATAAAAAGAATCTTCATATAAAAGAGAGGATAAAAAAAAAATATATATATATATAAAATTATATGATCCTTCAGGCAGACATAATTGCCTCTAAGTTCTTTTATCGAGTATCTTAATTTTATTTGTGCAAGCAGTGAAACAAATGGACAATTGTCAATGCAAAAATACAAACCAAGAATATACAATTGCAAAGACAAACAATGAAGCTATAAAATAATACCCAAAATACGCCACACGGTGGTGCTAACACACCACTATCTCACCAGCACAGTACTACTTAAAGAGGACCTTTCACCAAAAAAAAAAAGTAAACTAACAACACTACCTTATGCTGCTGCTGCCAGTGATGCCCAGACACGTTTTCTTATTTATAATGGACCCCCCGTTCGTCCGCTTTGCCCCCCGTTATGTTTGGCGCCGAATATGCAAATGAGGCGCCTAAGTTATAGTAGGCGTCGATTCCCTAGGTATGGTAGGCGGTCTTCTGTCTCCCTTGCTGCCAGCGCATCCAATCGCAGCGCTCGGCTCTTAGCAAGGGAGACAGAGCTCAAGTTCTCGCGAGAACTTGTGCTTGCAGAGTTCCGGAGGGGTGATTTTTACACTTACCCGAACGATGCCGTCACTGCTGCTGCTGCTGCTGCTGTCTTCTGCGCTGGGGACTCCGAGACGGCGCCGGCTCCGGAACTCTGCAAGCACAAGTTCTCGCGAGAACTTGAGCTCCGTCTCCCTTGCTAAGAGCCGAGCGCTGCGATTGGATGCGCTGGCAGCAAGGGAGACAGAAGACCGCCTACCATACCTAGGGAATCGACGCCTACTATAACTTAGGCGCCTCATTTGCATATTCGGCGCCAAACATAACGGGGGGCAAAGCGGACGAACGGGGGGTCCATTATAAATAAGAAAACGTGTCTGGGCATCACTGGCAGCAGCAGCATAAGGTAGTGTTGTTAGTTTACTTTTTTTTTTTTTGAAAGGTCCTCTTTAAAGTTTACCTAACTTTTAACAAATAGACCAATGATTTATATTCCAGGAGAAACTTAAGATCTTCTGTTTACCAAACAGGCTATAACAAAACACAGATTAATACAGGAAAAATAAATGTTATGCCTTATGACCAATCAAAAATTTATGATATTAATATGACAAAGTATCCAGCTCGGCAATCAGACTACGGAATATAACTTCCAAGGGTTTAGTCCTCTTCAAATGTCAGATATTCCATTAGCAATATGCATTTTTGCTAAGAGAATAATCAGCGTTATGGAGGCGCCTAACACTATATATTCCCACAGTATGGGGACTTTTGGCTATATACTGAGAGAAATATCTTATTAATATCACAAGCAATAAGCACTATATACGTTACCGGGTCAAAGATAGACAGAGTTTCAGATAGGACCAGTTCTCAAGAACTTTCCTAGTAGTCAAAAAATAATCCAAGTTTCTTTTGGTATATTTTTCTTGTGATCAGTTTCCTTTGTGAGTTTTTCTTTTGGTTTGTGAGTCCTCCCTAACTCTCTGAACACGAGTAATTATTCCCCACCTTATCTAAGAATCATCCCCTTCTGGATTAGGGATTTCCTATCAGGTAAGGTGGGTGTATTTGTATGCTAATAACACAATGATGTCTTATTAACCCTTGACATGGTATAAAACAAATGGTAAAATAATATAATAATGTCCATCTGCCTCCAGATGGCACTGTTGTAACATCAGACTTTTAAGTGAAAACTTAGATAACGTGGCTTTATTTTATTAGGTACCTTTTTAACCTTTCTCAACGTAAATCAAAGAGGAGGGATACTTCTCTGACACTCTGAAGTAATCTTTCCCAGACTTAGTAGAACCAATTTGATGGTTCCCATACCATCTTATTTATGGTCAGATAAGAAATACAATGGGCCTTACACTCGCACTGTGGGTTTGTATATCTAACTGTCCAAGCTATTGAGTAACGACGTCTGGAATAACATTAGCTTTTCTGAGAAACTTCCAACAGCAGAAAACCTTTAGTGCTTTCTATACCCCCTGAGACTATATTCACTGGGTGATACGGCATAAAGTATTACCTTAATATTTGGTTATACTATATATCAATATTGCATATTATACATGAATTATTGATATGTTTATACTAAAAAGCTAAATAAATGCAGACATAAATATATATAATACTTATAAATATATGAATAGACATCACACACCAGATGTGTCTTAAGGAGATAAATTCTTATCTTGCCATGAAACAACCATGGTTCCCTTCAGACAGACATGTCTGGAGAAGCTAGTATACTCCCCATAGATAAACGCACATCTTTTAGCAATCACTTTTAAAATACAATGTCCGTTCATATTCACGATGACTCTTATATAAACTGAACTTGCCACGAACTCCTCTTGGCCTCTTCAGCCACATAACAGAACTTTGGTTCAAGCTGATTTCCTCTTAAAGGCAATGAGCATTCATTTTGGCTATAATAGCATTAGATAATACTGTACACTTATGAAAATGCACAACAAACCCCTTTAATACTTCAGTTGGTTTTGTTTTGCTAGTATGGCTTTGTCCTCTTACGGTATAATGTTAACTGAATCCCTTCCATGTTATTTTACTTCCCTCTTTTGGATGATGAGTATATTTTTACTATCATTACAGGCACCAGTTTGTGGAAAACAATTTAATACTGAAAATGGGTCCAGTTGATAAAAGAAAGGTGAGTGAAGTTTAATGTGACCCTCTTTATTTCCAGGCGGCAGAGAAGACCTCCGATCCTACCAACCATGCATGCAGGCAATAGAAATATCGCCAGTTCCATGCAGCAGATTGTTCTCTTGGCAAACGAGCACGTCCTGTTGCTGATTTTTATTTTTATTTTTTTATTTCATGCTCTCACTGCCTTATGTGTTCGTGTTTGGTCTCTCAGGGGTTGTTTGCTCGTCGGCGTCAGCTTCTTCTTACAGAAGGACCACATCTATACTACGTGGATCCAGTAAATAAAGTCCTGAAAGGAGAAATTCCATGGTCACAGGAGCTGCGCCCAGAAGCAAAGAATTTTAAAACTTTTTTTGTTCATACTGTAAGTATATAATGTAAAAGAGCATCTGATGCCAAATGTGTTCTCCCAAGGATATTCTGTAAAATGATGCCTACTTTTAGTGTCTGATGAGTCTTAGGGGTTTATTGGTCTCAAACCTAAGGGCAGGGGCCACATGGAGACATTTGGACACCGGATTGCCACGTGCTAACCTCATATGGTAACCTTTTGCTGTGTTCAGATCTTGGGAATGTAATTTGCAGTAGCCCAAGACTAAAGCTTGGAGCTTTTGGGGGGTACTCTGACCAATTATGGTTGCTCTTGCTCATCAGTCAATGTGCTGGAAAGGGGAACAGATCTCTATAATGAATGTTCATAAGTGGCCATTATATACAGTTTGGAGATCGATGCTCTTTGAATAGAAGTCTCTGTATTGCTTGTATAATAAAAAGGTAAAAACATGACCTCTGTGTGCTGCTTCACATGCCGGTGTAACGTTACATTACCCTACTTCGTGAGACTTCCCTACCTCGTAACTTCCGGTCGCACCGGAAATGACGCGAGGAGGCGTGCCGGAGTTGTGTCGATCTGCGCATGCGCAAAACGACGGTTTAGGGAAATCTCACAGCGGAGTTCAGCTGGACCTCGGGACACTGCGCATGAAAAAATGGCCATCAGATCTCCCTACCCCCACACTGCGCAGGCGCGGAGATCGGATGGATGTTCTGTAGTTAGCCACGCTTGCGCACTGGGCCGCAATTTTTCCCTACCCTAAGGCTGGTGAGACTCTCCGGCGCATGCGCAGTGTCCTGGTGTCCAGCTGAACTCCGCTGTGAGATTTCCCTAAACCGTCGTTTTGCGCATGCGCAGATTGGCACAACTCCGGCACGCCTCTTCACGTCATTTCCGGTGCGACCGGAAATTACGAGGTAGGGAAATCTCACGAAGTACGGTAATGTAACGTTATACCAGCTGTAAACTGCGCGTGGTGTTCTTTTTGGCAGAACTGGGGTATTTCATGCAATAGCTGTTGTGTTAGAAATTTGTGAAGATTGACCGTTTTAAAGGGTTTGTCTCACTTCAGCAAATGGCATTTATCATATATCTTCATATGTGAGGATGTAGTTTTGATATACCCATCCAACTGTATTGTACAGTATTGCAGTGGATTTGAGGTGCAGAATCTGCCTTGGCATACCCTTAAAAGGGGTTGTCTCACTTAATTCTTTTTTTTTTTCATCTCATTATACACTGATCGTTTCAAGGGGTTACGACCACCCTGCAATCCAGGAGCAGTGGTCGTGCTTGCACACTATAGGAAAAAGTGCAGGCCTGTGCGCACTTATGCAGCCCCAGCCACCAGAGAGGCCTGCACTTTTTCCTAGTGCAGGCATGCTTAACCTGCGGCCCTCCAGCTGTTGTAGTTTTACAACTCCCACAATGCCCTGCTGTAGGCTGTTCGGGCCTGCTGGGAGTTGTAGTTTTTGCAACAGCTGGAGGGCCGCAGGTTGAGCATGCCTGAGCTAGTGCAAGCATAACCACCGCTGATGGATTGCAGTGGTGGTCGTAACCCCTGGAAATGAGCAGTGTATAATGTGATGGAAAAATGAATCAAGGAAGGCATTAAGGGCAATCACAATACATTAGTAAGTGCCTTTTCTCTACATGATAAATGCCATTTGCTAAAGTGAGACAGCCACTTTAAGGGTATGCTCAGACAAATTCCACACCTCAAATCCAATGTAATACTGTACAATACCGTTGGATGGGTATATCGAAACTATTCTCGCATATGCAGAAGTATGAGCATGATGCAGGTTTTCAAACCCACAGTATGCTCAATATATTGCGGAAAAGCAGCATGTTTAGGCTACATGCACACGACCCTATGTGTTTTGCGGTCTGCCCAAAAAAACAGATGCCATCAGTTTTTTTTAGGATCCATTGTAACAATGCCTAAAACAGACAAGAATATAGGACATGTTCTGTTTTTTTTTTTTTTTTTCCCGGGGCTACAGAATGGACATACTGATGCGGACAGCACACGGTGTGCTGTCCACATTTTTTGCGGACCCATTGAAATGAATGGGTCCGCATCCTATCCGCAAAAAAAACAGAACGGACACGGAAACAAACAACGTTCGTGTGCATGTAGCCTTAACCCTTTTTTTCAGTTGTGGTCTGCCCGGGAGGAGTGGCAATGCATGAGCCACCACCACCCCTCCAACCAAGAATGAGGACCAGAGCCCCTTAGACTAGGGCTACATAGCAATTTGTGCTACAAAGCATGAAGACCCCAATGTCGCATTGTCAATGGGGTCACGTTGCGACACCCCCAACGGACCTCGAGACAACTGTTGCTTTTGATTGAAAGTCGTATTAGACTTTGCCATCATACGATGCAAGCTTTTTTTCTTTTATAGCCAAATCGCATTTGTAAAATAGTGGAAGTCACACAAATGTTTTTGGTCATGAGACTTGCTATGTAACCGTAGTCTTATGCTTGGTCACACGTTTAGGTGTCAGAGACAGAAGTGAACAGTTTCATGTCGTGGCGCGATTCCCATGTTATCTACTGAGTCACTCTGATTTGTAACCAACATTTATTTATTTTTTTTCTACTCGGCAAATATTCAGATAAAACTGCCCGGCCAGACATTCCCTTATTATTTTTTTTTTTTTTTTTTTTTTTAACTCCTCCATATTACTTTTGCAGCCTAACCGAACATATTACCTGATGGACCCTAGCGGAAATGCACACAAGTGGTGCAAAAAGATCCAGGAAGTTTGGCGGCACAGATACCAGAATCACCAAAACAGCAGCATATAGCATCGCCTCTTCCACGTCTTGCAAGCTTCCCTCGTGCTGCTAGAGTCCCCGATTCAACAGATGAGCTTTACATAGCAGAACAGAAGAGAAAGCCCTTCTCCGCTCAACCAAGCCACCATCTCTCCATGGGAAAGCATATTTCAGAAATACACATTTGAAAACACAAAACAAACAAAAAAAAAACGTGGACATTAATGGAATCCAGGGTTTACCTTGCTTCTTCTCTGTGCTTCTGTTGAGTTACAACATTGCATATCGTTGCTGTGGTGATTTTTCTTGCTTTTGTGCACACCAGCTCTATATCTAGTGGGTAGGCCTTTGCTAGGCCAGCTTAGCGTACAGTCAGTAGACAACACAGATCATTGTACTCGTGCACATGGTGAGAAACTCCTGTACAGTCGTCTGTGGGACCCTTCATCTTTGCCTATTTTACTTATTTATTTTCTTTTTGTTTCTTGGTTTGGCAATGAGCTAGTCTGATCAGGGAGCTTTTACAACCTTGTACAGTAAGGAAAGAGAAACCCGTGCAGCCGATAAGGGTAACCGCTAGCCGTCGGCGCAGGGGGATCGGCTTACTTCCGTTGATAGTGCATTCGATGAGGTCAAACGCATGCTTCCAAACCTTCTCGTCTTAGGTGGTACTTCTACTTAGTACATGAACTGTGCACCTATCACACAGACTTAGAAATAATGAGAAGCAGGGTAAGAAGAAGAAAAAAAAAAAAAGTATGAAAGTGTGTTGACCGTAGCACTGAATATATCATCGTACATTTTTATTTATATATATATACACATATAGATATAAAGTTGTAAAGAAGAAAAATCCTATATCCCAGATTTTATCCTCACAGTCTGGAAGAACCATTCTCTTCACTGCGTCCTGATATAGCTGCCGAGCTCCCTCCTGCCTCAGGATCCATTTATAAGGAGATCCTTTATTGTCACCATATTATTGAAAAGCACTTTGTGGATTTTTAAAAGGCCAACCATTATTTTTATTTTTTGGGGGTGGGGGTGGGAGACGGGGGGGGGGGGGGGGGGGGGGGGGGGCGTATAGGAATGCTATAAAGACTGTTCTACTGACTCGTTACATTTACCCACAGAGAGATGATGTTTTACCATAGAGCTGTGTCCGTTCATTGGCTTTATGTAATATCTGCCTGCTGCTATTTCAACACATATTTTTTGTGTTTTTTTGTTTTTTTTAAAATAGGGCCACAAATCTTACAGACCAGTCAGGCTTAATTGTCAGAGAGGATTTACGGTACTTGTCACATCCCAGATATCAATTTCTGAATAAGTTCTATTTAGGGTCAAAAACATTTCTGTAAGTAAAAGGAAAAAAAATATATATATGTATGGATAGCGACGAATATAGAAGACCACTCGCTTGTATACAGTTTAGGCAGATGTGTTCTATAGAAGTGTAGCTAGTGTGACCGATGCATTAGAGCAGGCATCCTCAAACTGCGGCCCTCCAGCTGTTGTAAAACTACAACTCCCACCATGCCCTGCTGTAGGCTGATACCTGTAGGCTGTTTGGGCATGCTGGGAGTTGTAGTTTTGCAACAGCTGGAGGGCCGCAGTTTGAGGATGCCTGCATTAGAGGCTGCGGCGTCTCCTCCTTAGGGCGGGTGGAATTGATCATCACTTTTGACAGAGCTGTTTTCCCAGCATCAGCACCACTCTTGTCCATAGGCTGTGCCTGGTACGTATGGACAATAATGATGCTGTTTCAGTCACCTATAACTCATTGAAAAGGGGTTCTCCCATTAAGAAAACCCTATTTCCATATATCCTGTTAGCAGAATCCTAAATTAAAGGGCATCTGTCAGCAGCTTTGTACCTATGAAACTGGCTGACCTGTTACATGGGCGCGTGGCAGCTTGAAGGCATCTGTGTCGGTCCCATGTTCATATGTGCCCGCTTTGCTGAGAAAAATGATGTTTTAATATATGCAAATGAGCCTCTAGGAGCAACGGGGGCGTTGCCATTACACCTAGAAGCTCTGCTCTCTCTGCAACTGCTGCGCCCTCTCCTCTTTAATTGATAGGACCAGGCAGTGAAAACGGCATCATGCCTAGCCCTGTCAAAGTGCATAGGACGTTGCAGAGAGAGCAGAGCCTCTAGGTGTAATGGTAACGCCCCCGTTGCTCCTAGAGGCTCATTTGCATATATGAGCTTTATTTTTCTCAGCAATGCGGGCACATATGAACATGGGTCCAACACAGATGACTTCAGCTGCCAAGTGCTCATATAACAGGTCAGCCAGTGTCATAGGTTCAAAACTGCTGACAGACGCCCTTTAACATAGAGAAGGTCCTCTGTTCAGGATCTTCATCATAGTGGAGAGCAGACAGAAGGACAATCTCCCGCTCTTGAGGACCTGTCCTGTCTACCCAGACAGCCCATTGAATTGAATGGACACTGTGTAATACTTCATTTCCCCTGTGGGAGTGCTGCAAGGAAACTGAACCCTTACTGCCAGGTTTTCCCCACAGATTACAATAGATTGCTGAGGATCCCAGCAGGGAGAGCTGCTTATTGTCAAGGGCCCTTTCTAACAAGTAGGGATTGTTTAAAGCTGAGAACCCCCTTTTAAGGACAGGGACATTATGGTGGTAATATGACTGTTGAGGGACAAGACGGAAACGAAAAAGGATCCCACAGACCAGTTTTAGTAGATGTGTGTGATGGGTGAGTAGCGCAGCCGGCTGTGCTGGTTTTCTGTTATATATCTACCTAAAACCAGTCTGTAGGCTTTTTCATTTTAATAGCCTTATCCCTGCCGAATATTTTAAAGTGGTGGTTACTACATCATACAATATGGCTGCCTCTATCCGGGACGAGTCCTCTAGCCTCTCGTCACACAGCTTGGTGCCCTTTAAGAATAACCGGCGAATTTCTACCAGTAAAGCAATGGTGTCTCTACAGTACTTGGAACCATATTGGGCTCAGGAGCGGGAAGCCTGATGACATCATCCTAACGCTGGATGTGTAGCTCTTAGACTACTTTAGGATTTACCCAGAGCGCCCTGCTCTGCAATACTACGTCTGGTAACATTGACGCCTATGCTGCTCAAAAGGAACGCACATGCAACTTGCACAGTGACCTTAAAAGAAGATAGATAATTATTATTATAATTTTTTTTATTTTTATTTTTTTAAGATATATTCTGTGACGCAGCTAGTATAAGAGCCTGGTGGGGGATAAAAGCGCTCACATAGACCACAGTCTAGGTTTAACACGCTGTCTAATAGGCCTCGATTGGTGGCAGAGTTTATAGTACTGCTGAAGTTAGTTACAGAATTGAAATTCTTGATAGTACGTTGGCTTTCATTTCAGGTTGGTGGCAGTTTCTGTTTTTTTTTTTTTTTTTTTTTTCTCTTCTTTTACTGTTTTGTAGCTGACTGTAACTGTGATGTACAGGCTAAGCTTAAAAAAAAACAACTGAAAAAAAAAATATGACGAAAACAAATAATGCAATGATAGGATATTCACTTTTTGTATTTTTATTCTTGTATAAGGTTATTTGCTGGCTAAATGTTGGCCTCTAGTTCAGTCTGTGTTATTTAAATTCTAATATATGAATTATTTGGATTGAATTCATGTTCCGGGCCACGTTGTTGTATGTATTGATGTACAGCCATGAATGTGAATAATTATTGTAAACTATATTTTACAACTTTTTTTTTTTTTTTTTTCTGGCTTTATTATATAAATTTTCTATTTGGTCAATGATTTAATCATATTTCTCATAATTTAATGATTTTTTTTTTTTTGTTTCTTCTTTCCAAATATTTGTGCCCCTAGATGTTAGTAACTGAATGAGGCATTTTTCACATATGCTCGATTTAGTCTTGTAATAAAAAGCATGTAGGGTTATAGGTGTACAAGTTGTCTGTTTCTTTATTTCCCATTTTAATTTTTTTTGCAGGAAGTTCTGAAAGTTTTTGACGTGTGAATGTGTGTGTGTATATATATATATATATATATGTGTGTGTGTGTGTATGTGTGTGTGTATATATATATATATATATATATATATATATATACACATAAAGGAAAAATGGCGGCACTGGCTATAAATGAGTAAAAAATAGGGTGCACGTTCCCAGGGAATAGACTTCTCACCCCACAATAGAATCCAGAAAAAGGACGGCACTCCAGTAAGATGAAAAGAATCGATGATACCTTTATTCAACCATCCGGTACAACGTTTCGGCTCTAAATGAGCCTTTTTCAAGCTTGAAAAAGGCTTATTTAGAGCCGAAACGTTGCACCGGATGGTTGAATAAAGGGTATCATCGATTCTTTTCATCTTACTGGAGTGCCGTCCTTTTTCTGGATTATATATACACTGCTCAAAAAAATAAAGGGAACACAAAAATAACACATCCTAGATCTGAATTAATTAAATATTCTTCTGAAATACTTTGTTCTTTACATAGTTGAATGTGCTGACAACAAAATCACACAAAAAATGGAAATCAAATTTTTTAACCCATGGAGGTCTGGATTTGGAGTCACACTCAAAATTAAAGTGGAAAAACACACTACAGGCTGATCCAACTTTGATGTAATGTCCTTAAAACAAGTCAAAATGAGGCTCAGTAGTGTGTGTGGCCTCCACGTGCCTGTATGACCTCCCTACAACGCCTGTGCATGCTCCTGATGAGGTGGCGGACGGTCTCCTGAGGGATCTCCTCCCAGACCTGGACTAAAGCATCTGCCAACTCCTGGACAGTCTGTGGTGCAACGTGACGTTGGTGGATAGAGCGAGACATTATGTCCCAGATATGCTCAATTGGATTCAGGTCTGGGGAACGGGCGGGCCAGTCCACAGCATCAATGCCTTCGTCTTGCAGGAACTGCTGACACACTCCAGCCACATGAGGTCTAGCATTGTCTTGCATTAGGAGGAACCCAGGGCCAACCGCACAAGGATATGGTCTCACAAGGGGTCTGAGGATCTCATCTCGGTACCTAATGGCAGTCAGGCTACAGCCCTCCAAAGAAATGCCACCCCACACCATTACTGACCCAATGCCAAACCAGTCATGCTGGAGGATGTTGCAGGCAGCAGAACGTTCTCCACGGCGTCTCCAGACTCTGCCACATGTGCTCAGTGTGAACCTGCTTTCATCTGTGAAGAGCACAGGGCGCCAGTGGCGAATTTGCCAATCTTGGTGTTCTCTGGAAAATGCCAAACGTCCTGCACGGTGTTGGGCTGTAAGCACAACCCCCACCTGTGGACGTCGGGCCCTCATATCACCCTCATGGAGTCTGTTTCTGACCGTTTGAGCAGACACATGCACATTTGTGGCATGCTGGAGGTCATTTTGCAGGGCTCTGGCAGTGCTCCTCCTGTTCCTCCTTGCACAAAGGCAGAGGTAGCGGTCCTGCTGCTGGGTTGTTGGCCTCCTCCACGTCTCCTGATGTACTGGCCTGTCTCCTGGTAGCGCCTCCATGCTCTGGACACTACGCTGACAGACACAGCAAACCTTCTTGCCACAGCTCGCATTGATGTGCCATCCTGGATAAGCTGCACTACCTGAGCCACTTGTGTGGGTTGTAGACTCCGTCTCATGCTACCACTAGAGTGAAAGCACCGCCAGCATTCAAAAGTGACCAAAACATCAGCCAGGAAGCATAGGAACTGAGAAGTGGTCTGTGGTTACCACCTGCAGAACCACTCCTTTATTGGGGGTGTCTTGCTAATTGCCTATAATTTCCACCTGTTGTCTATCCCATTTGCACAACAGCATGTGAAATTGATTGTCACTCACTGTTGCTTCCTAAGTGGACAGTTTTATTTCACAGAAGTGTGATTGACTTGGAGTTACATTGTGTTGTTTAAGTGTTCCCTTTATTTTTTTGAGCAGTGTATATAATGTGTGTGTGTGTATATGTGTATATATATTCATAGAAAATCAACGCAGCACTCTTTATTCACACGTGTGCCACAAAATAGGCAACGTTTCAATCCCCTTCTGGGATCCTTCTCAAGCCAAGTATCCCGGAAGGGGATTGAAACGTTGCCTATTTTGTGGCACACGTGTGAATAAAGAGTGCTGCGTTGATTTTCTATGAATATACAAGCCTGTTGTCAAAGGCGAGACGCTTGCACCGGATAATCTCTAAAGTGAGTGCTGCCGGAATTCACATTATATATATATATATATATATATATATATAATAAAAAATTAAAAAGTCTACACTCCCCTGTTAAAATGTCAGGTTTCTGTACTGTAAAAAAAAATGAGACAAAGGGCTCATGCACACGACAGTATTTTGCGTTCAGCATACTGGCCGTTTTTTTAGTTCAGTATGCGGTACATATACTGAACCATTCATTTCAATGGTTCAGCAAAAAAAAAAAACTGTCTTCGTTTGCATTCCGTTTCAGTATTTCCGTACTGTAAAAAGATAGAACATGTCCTATTCTTGTCCGCAAATCACGGTGCTTGGCTCCATTCAAGTCAATGGGTCCGCAAAAAAAAACGGAACACATACGGAAATGAATCCGTATGTCTTCTGTATCCGTTCCGTTTTTGCGGAACCATCTATTGAAAATGTTATTCCCAGACTATTTTTTTCTATGTAATTACTGTATATGGCATACGGAAACACAACGGATCCGTAAAAAATGGACCGCAAAACACTGAAAAAGCCATATGGTCGTGTGCATGAGCCCAAAGAGAAATCATTTCAGAACTTTTTCCACCTTTTTAATGTGACCTATAATCTGTACAACTCCATTGAAAAACAAACTGAAATCTTTTAGGTGGAGGGAAGAAGAAAAAACTAAAATAATGTGGCTGCATAATTGTCCACACCCTCTTATAACTGGGGATGTAGCTGTGTTCAGAATTAAGCAATCACATTCACAAATCCTGTTAAATAGGAGTCAGCATACACCGGCCATCATTTATAGTGCCTCTGATTAACCCGAAATAAAGTTCAGCCGCTCTAGTTGGTCTTTCCTGAAATGTTCTTAGTCGCATCCCACAGCAAAAGCCGTGGTCTACAGAGAGCTTCCAAAGCATCAGAGGGATCTCATTGTTAGAAGATATCAGTCAGGAGAAGGGGACAAGAGAATTCCCAAGGCATTAGATATACCATGGAACACAGTGGAGACCGTCATCATCAAGTGGAGAAAATATGGCACAACAGTGACATTACAAGAACTGGACGTCCCTCCAAAATTGATGAAAAGATGAGAAGAAAACTGGTCTGGGAGGCGACCAAGAGGCCTACAGCAACATTAAAGGAGCTGCAGGAATATCTGACAAGTACTCGCTGTGTGGTACATGTGACAACAATCTCCCGTATTCTTCATATGTCTGGGCTATGGGGTAGAGTGGCAAGACGAAAGCCTTTTCTTACCAAGAAAAACATCCAAGCCAGGCTACATTTTGCAAAAACACATCTGAAGTCTCCCAAAAGCATCTGGGAAAAGGTGTTATGGTCTGATGAAACCAAGGTTGAACTTTTTGGCCATAATTCCAAAAGAATATGTTTGGCCCAAAAACAACGCCTGGTGGTGGCAGCATCATGCCAAGGGGCGGTTTTTCTTCAGCTGGAACTGGGGCCTTAATTAAGCTGGAGAGAATTATGTACAGTTCCAAATACCAGTCAATATTGGCACAAAACCTTCAGGCTTCTGCTAGAAAGCTGAACATGAAGGGGAACTTCATCTTTCAGCATGACAACGACCCAAAGCATACATCCAAATCAACAAAGGAATGGCTTCACCAGAAGAAGATTACAGTTTTGGAATGGCCCAGCCAGAGCCCAGACCTGAATCCGATTGAAAATCTGTGGGGTGATCCTAGGAGGGCTGTGCCCAGGAGATGCCCTCGCAATCTGACAGATTTGGAGTGTTTTTGCCAAGAAGAGTGGGCAAATCTTGCCAAGTCAAAATGTGCCATGCTGATAGACTCATACCCAAAAAGACTGAGTGCTGTAATAAAATCAAAAGATGCTTCAACAAAGTATTAGTTTATTCTTCCCTCCACCTAAAAGATTTCAATTGAGTTTTACAGTTTATAGGAGCATGAGTATAACCCAGCTCCCGTCCTGAACTCCCAGCACATAATGCTTTCAGTGTTATCCAATACATTCCAGAACTGTAAGGGCTACATAGCATCATAAATCAATATGAACCCATTCAGGACGGGAGCTGCGTTATACTCACGCTCCGAGACCGGAGTGAACAACTCGCTCGTGTGAAAGCGGCCTATGAAACCGTTGTACAGCAGCAAGAAAGAGACTTTTATTATTGCGTGCAACCAAAATCACAATATAACCCTAGCCTTAAAGGGACATTTTTTCCCCCTTGCATTCTACAATTTTTTTTTTTCAAATTGCTCTTTATTAAACATTTGTCAACAGGTTTTTCATCTACAGCTTTCTCTTACTCCAAAATATCCCTGAGCGAATGCTGGCCCTGACTTGGTATAGTAAGTATGTGGACGGTACCTTGTTACATTAAAGTCTATGGAGACAATTGCATTCTACTTATTTTGGCTTAAAAATAATTTTTCCAATTGTTCTTAAAAACAGTTTCGCCTCTACAGCTTTTACTTACAGTGCATTTGTAGACTGCTGCTTTTTTCTTTCACACTGAAGCCGTCAGCCCTTATCTCTGAACTCCTGACAGGTCATAAACACTCATTCAAGTGTATACCATCCACACACTTAGGCCTCTTTCACACGGGCGAGAATTCTGTGCCGGTGCAATGCGTGAGTTGAACGCATTGCACCCGCACTGAATCCGGACCCATTCATTTCTATGGGGCTGTGCAAATGAGCGGTGATTTTCACGCATCACTTGTGCGTTGCGTGAAAATCGCAGCATGCTCTATATTGTGCGTTTTTCACACAACGCATTCCCCATAGAAGTGAATGGGGCTGCGTGAAAATCGCAAGCAAGTGCGGATGCGGTGCGATTTTCACGCATGGTTGCTAGGAGACGATCGGGATGGGGACCCGATCTTCTTTAATATTTTCCCTTATAACATGGTTATAAGGGAAAATAATAGCCATCAGTTGGCATACGTTTTGCCGGATCACTCTGCCGCAAGTGTGAAAGTAGCCTTACATGGTTATCTCCGTTTTCTAATCCTATTCCCCCTCCCTCCCCCACCTCATATCCCAACATGATGCATATTTAACAATATGCAGTCTTTAAGCTCGATGACTGCTCCTCTGGGGCCCCCTTTCACTGCAGGAACCCATCTGCCCCACATCCCCCTTAACTGAGCCTCCAGGTACCAAGCACTGTGTTTGAAGGGTTTCATCATTTCCCCTATTTCCGTGTTGGTCAAGGAGCGACCCGCAAACTTCCTCCGTCTGGAGAAAAATCGTCCAGTGGCTTTTTCCTTATCTGTCCATATGAAGTAAATGCTTCCTAGTGCCCAATGCCATTTCTATGGTCGGGACGGAGGGCTGCAACCAACGTCTCAATATGCTTCTCAAGGGCTCCCGCCATGCATTGGGGACCGCAAATTGCGGATGCGGACCCATTCACGGAGATGCTTCCGTGGTGTTTCTGTCCGTGCCTCCGCACCGCAAAAAAATAGAACATGTTCTATATTATTTATTTTTTTTACGATGCGGATGGCTCACAGACCCATTCAAGTTGAACGGATCTCAATCCGCCCCGGCCGCCGTGCATTGGGGACCGCAAATTGCGGAACGGCCGTGTGCATGAGCCCTGGGTCTGTGAAAAACACGCACGCCATCCGTATTTCACGGATCATTAGGGGGAGATGCTTTGAAAACTATTTTTCAGCTGCACAATGTCCGTGAAACACGTTGGCGTCACTGACCACCTGCTCACTGATTTGCGCACAGACATGGACGTGTGAGGGTCGTATTGTTTTTAATTTTTTATGTGTCATCAAAAAATGACAGCGTTGTCTTCTTCGCCACAGTGTGAATGTGCCCAATGGCAGATTACTTTACAGACGGATTTGCTATGGTTGGTTTGGTTTGGGACCTGGGACCCCCCGCGCCTAACAGGATCCTTCTCCCCAGCCCTGTCTGTGCTGCTGGCTGCCGCCTTGGTCCGGTGTTTACTTCCGCTCAGCGTCACCCTTTATTCCGTCCCCCACGCCTTACGGCGCGTCCACTTCCGGTGTAGCGTCAGCCGCGCGCCCAGCCCGCAGGAGGGGGAAGCTATTAAAGCTCGGACACTTCCGGGGCTGCCAGACAGTGGCTGCTGACGGATATGGCGGAGAACGGTTGTGAGGTGAACGGCTCCGGCGGGTCGGTGTGTCGGAGGTGTACGGCGGCCCCCGGCGAGAGGGGGAGCACACCGGGCGGAGTGTCCAAGTGGGTCCGGCTAAACGTCGGCGGAACGTGTTTTCTGACCACACGGCAAACTCTGTGCAGAGACCCGAAGTCCTTCCTGTACCGGTTATGTCAGGCGGACCCCGACCTGGACTCGGATAAGGTACACGGGCTGTGGGGGACTGTCAGAACTGCGCCGGGTGTGAGGAGCAGGTCCGCTGGGGGGGTTCCGGTGCCGAGTCCCTGGAGCAGACCCCCAGTGTGACTGCCGCTCACAGCTGTGGGGTGCTGCCGCTGCCCTCACCCAGCAGTCACTTTCCTAGAAATGCTAATATTCCTGCATGTTTATTTTTGAGACCTTCTTGGGGTGTCAGTCCTGCCTTGTGCAGAATCATGGGCATCTCTACCAGGGCGGCAGCTGCTTTGGGGCTCAACAACTTAGGGGCACAGAGCGTGGGTGACTATGGCTCCGTTGTAAGGGGTTCCCCTATGTGAGGTGTACAGAGTTATTCTTGTGGGTGACGTCATTTATGTGTTTTTATTCCTGTGCTACTTTTTTTTGTTTGGTGTGTACTATCCCTGTGACTGTGTGCGGTGTCCTATTATCATGTCCCTGTATTGACACCATTGTGTACATTATCCACTGTGTACATCCATGCCGCGTGCACATTTGGTAGCTTTAAATTAAAGCTTTCGTGTTTTGAACCTGCTCCTGAAGGCAGACATGATGGTCTGGGGCCCTATTGCAATGTTTTTTTATATATATATATATATATATATCCCCAGAGAGTTGATTTGGAAAGGTCCTCTAGTCAACTGAAGACTTGAAAGTCTAGAAAGTAGGTCCTTGTCTCACCCATAGAGATCCACGTTTTTGGTGGGGTCTTCACGTGTGGCACAGGAGGAGGCTAAAAATAAATGCATTTCCTTCATTCGTCTGAGCTCATCAGGTGAGAGCGGAGCTGGCCGGGTGCCAGGCATGTGTAGGACATCAGCGCAGCCGCCATGCATCGCTTAGGAACTTCAGGGTTGTGGTTCAGGACAGTAAAGCCTCATTCACACCACCAGTGTTTTGGTCAGTGATTGTGCGCCAAAACCAGGAGCGCGGAGCCTCCAGACATGAGGGAAAGAGCCGCACCGGGTTTTGGGTCACAATCAATGATGGAAATCACTGACTGTGTGAATGAGGCTTAACTTGTATTCTGTAGCCTGACCCGCACCAGCTAAAAGCTATGACTGCTTTGGCGTTCAGCTGACTGGTCCTGTAGGTGTCTACCTGGTAGAGAGAGGCACCTAGGGCTGCATATAGATGTCGCTCATGGTTGGTAGTGAATGTGGCTGCCATGAAGCATCCTAGACTCCTCATTGAAACTCTATCACGGGGCAGTAGTTCTGGTGCCTGAGCTACTCTGAAACAGCTGATGGGGGGGGGGGGGGTGCTGGGTATGGGATCCCCCCCTCCCCATATCCTGGACAACCTCTTTGGTTCTCACATATGTCTGTTTTGCGGTCAGCAAGCCACAGATCCACAAAATAAAAAATGCTGCCCGTGTGTGTTCTGCAGTTCTCACTCCCTTCAGTAGACACTGCTATTCTCAGCGCAATGGGCAAGTATAGGAAGTGTCACCCGTGAGGCCAAATTCTACAACATCGGTCGGCCGTCCATGTTTGTTTTATGTGGTTGTGTGCATGAGGCCTTAAAGGATATGCCACCAGTGTCGGATAGGTTTGTGGGTCCCACCTATCTCCAGAATGGGACCCCCAAAGTAAGTTTAGAGCAGCTTCAGATCTGTGGCTGCCCTCCATTCATTTCTGTGGGACAGCTGGAAATGGCCAAGCACATGGTTCGCTCTCCGTTTTCAGGGCCCCGTTGTGGAGGTAGGCGCAGGTCCCTCCTGTGAGACCTACCCCTATCTTTGTTCGCATATCCTAGTAAAAAGCAATCAGTCCAAGATGACCCAAACCCTTTAAAGGGGTTGTGCACCTTTTAGGTCAGTTGGGGGGGATTTTCGCAGACCTGCAAAGGGTCTGACAACTTCCCGACACTGGCTCTGGGTTCATTTTCTCCGCTGTTCTGCTGCGCTCCCAGGATGTAAATTTCAATTTTGACGCCGATGCAGCCAATAGCTAGCCGCGACAATGACCTGTCCGCCTTGTCAAGTGACCATTTGATATTGCGCCTGGGGCAGGTCACCAGTGCAGCAGAGTCGAAACTGAAGTTTACATCCTGGGAACACAGAGGAGCAGCTGAGATGGGGGAGAGAAGGAGCTGAGAAGCAGGTAAGTATTCTTCCCGTCACAGCGCTGCCCAACATGGGGATTGCCACCCGCTCCCCTAAAGCCGTTAAGCTGAGAAGGAGTGTTAAGTTTAAAGGGTTTTCCAAGACTTTGGTGAGTGACACCCAGAACCCTTGCCGATCAACAGGTGCCAGCGCTCCTGTGAGCCTGTCCTCCATGCTTGGCAAGCACAGCGCTGTAAATTGCATAGTGAATGGGGCTGAGCTGTGCCTAGGCCACATGACTGATGAATGTATCGTCGCTAGCCTAAGGAAAGCAGCGAGAAGGCCTCGGAACTACTGCAATAGCTGCTGCCTTCTCGAACAGCTGATCGGTGGGGGTCCGACACTGATCAGATACTGATGACCAATCCAGAGGATAGGTTGTTTTAAAATCTCAGAAAACCCCTTTAAAGGGAACCGGTCACCGGGATTTTGTGTATAGAGCTGAGGACATGAGTAGCTAGATGGCCGCTAGCACATCCGCAATACCCAGTCCCCATAGCTCTGTGTGCTTTTGTGTAAAATAAACAATTTGATACATATGAAAATTAACCTGAGATGAGTCCTGTATGTGAGATGAGTCCTGTGTGTGAGATGAGTCCTGTGTGTGAGATGAGTCCTGTGTGTGAGATGAGTCCTGTGTGTGAGATGAGTCCTGTGTGTGAGATGAGTCCTGTGTGTGAGATGAGTCCTGTGTGTGAGATGAGTCCTGTGTGTGAGATGAGTCCTGTGTGTGAGATGAGTCCTGTGTGTGAGATGAGTCCTGTGTGTGAGATGAGTCCTGTGTGTGAGATGAGTCCTGTGTGTGAGATGAGTCCTGTGTGTGAGATGAGTCCTGTGTGTGAGATGAGTCCTGTGTGTGAGATGAGTCCTGTGTGTGAGATGAGTCCTGTGTGTGAGATGAGTCCTGTGTGTGAGATGAGTCCTGTGTGTGAGATGAGTCCTGTGTGTGAGATGAGTCCTGTGTGTGAGATGAGTCCTGTGTGTGAGATGAGTCCTGTGTGTGAGATGAGTCCTGTGTGTGAGATGAGTCCTGTGTGTGAGATGAGTCCTGTGTGTGAGATGAGTCCTGTGTGTGAGATGAGTCCTGTGTGTGAGATGAGTCCTGTGTGTGAGATGAGTCCTGTGTGTGAGATGAGTCCTGTGTGTGAGATGAGTCCTGTGTGTGAGATGAGTCCTGTGTGTGAGATGAGTCCTGTGTGTGAGATGAGTCCTGTGTGTGAGATGAGTCCTGTGTGTGAGATGAGTCCTGTGTGTGAGATGAGTCCTGTGTGTGAGATGAGTCCTGTGTGTGAGATGAGTCCTGTGTGTGAGATGAGTCCGGGACAGGACTCATCTCAGGTTAATTTGCATATGTATTGGGGACTGGGTATTGCGGATGTGCTAGGGGCGATCTAGCTAACCATGTCCTCAGCTCTATACACAAAATCCCGGTGACCGGTTCCCTTTAAGCGCAGTGATTCTTCCGCTATACAAAGTATCTGATCTTTGTTGTAAGTGTTTCAGATTTTCGCTTTCTGCTCAGTGTGGTGTTTTGTTGGATTTTCTGTGTATTTAGCACCGTTCTGGTGGATACAAGTCCTGCCTCCTAAGCTTGGGTAGGAAGAATCTTTTTTCCGAAACCCTATGCTTCCCCCACATTGTAAAAGTTGTTTTTTTTTTTGGGTTTTTTTTAATCGGCGGCCTTGACGCGGTAACACTGCCGATAACCTCCTTGGTACTGAAGGGAACAAACAAAACTAGTGAAGTAATGCGGTCTATTCAGTAATGTAAATAAGTGTAAGGCCTCATACATAACAAATCGTGCTCTGTGCGCTCTGTGTTCTCCTCGGTTAGCTCTCGATCAGCTGCATTCATTGGGTATGTTCACACCTGCAGAGGTCGCACTACATTTTTTCCGGAAGAGTAATAATACTACTCTGACCATTTTTGAGGAGTATTTTTACCCGAGGAGGCGTATGAAAGTTGCGGTAATTCAAATACATAATAGGCCTACACTCGCTCACATCTGTCTGGAGCCTCTGTTGCAGATTCCGTCAAAAAGACCGGAAAAATGACAGGAATGGAAACTGAACGGACTCCATCATAGTCGGCGGAGTCTGTTCACCTCTGGCCTCACAGAGCATTTGTCATACGTTTAATGTATACAAAAAAATCTACATATGTTAACAGATGCCGTACTGTGGCATCCGTCACCATAGTTTTATTGTGTGCAAAAAAAGTATACTTTAGCCTATACTTTTTTTGCTGGACTTTGCAGGATGGAAAAATGTAGTACAATACTTTTTAAAAAATTTTTTTTTTTTTTTACAATGGAACTCTATAGTGATGGATGCCACAGTATGGTATCTGTCTAAGGCGTCCGTTAATGTATACGTTTTTTGTGTACATTAAACGTATGACAAACTCACAGATCCAGCACTTCTGTTATTTTTGTTCTGCTCCGTCAGATGAGCAGTGGAACAGAAACAGCGGTGATGTGAACGGGGCCTAAGAGGTGGTTATGTATTCAGGGGAACTGTAACCACCATCATTCCTTCAGAGCTGCAGACATGGATCCTGGCTACATGTGACAATGCGGTGGCCGCGGCGTGTGCAGGGCGTGCACTGGGTGTGTTTCTTTGCTCGGTGACTGGTGTATGTGAGTAATGCACAGGGTAAGTTCTGCCGCTAGGACAGTGCCGGCCCGCAGATTTAATAGTACAAACTACAAGGACTGTCCCATCAAGAAGACCCTTGTCCTGTGCTCGGGACCCTTCTGTATGGTGGGAGAGTTGGTGTAACTAGTTGGGGCAGCGCGAATTTACCCTAGACTCAGTGGGATGATGGATAGAATAAAGCGTTTGCGTAGCGTCTGTGCCTGGACCCTCTGGCCGAGCAGAGAAGCCCTGGACTTGGGAAGTGACTGCTCCAGGCTGGAGACTATTATATTTGGCCATTATTTAGAGAGAGCTGCGGAATGAGGAAGACAATCTGCTCTGTGTTGGTTGTAGTCCTGTCGTCTTGCGCAGCCTCAGATCTGCCAGAGCCTCTCCACGTGTCTCCCTGCCTCAAGAAAACTGCCCACCTCTCCACCGCTAGGTGTGACTGCGATTATCGGGTCCAGGCATAGCGCACAGTGTCAACTCCACTGAACCCCGCGGCAAATCCGGCACTGATGGGATTTAGTATCCAGAGGGTTATTAATAGAAATCCCGCGCTCTGCATCTTGTCACAAAGCTTACTGGCTCAAGTTGTAGGGGAAGGAGAGCGAAAGTGGTTTACATGGTGAAAACGTGACACCGCTGTCATACTTGTCATCGCTCCGTGGTTCCTTGGGCAGCGTGCGCCCCACTCTCCTTGCTATAGCAACTCCTGGGAGCCCGCTCCTCCTCCTTCCAGCTCCCGCTGGCTTCCCCTGCTGCAGGGGCGCTGTATCGCTCCGGCATTTGCCCAAACCAACCAATAGCAAAGCTCCTTGCTGTAAGGAGCTTTGCTATTGGTTATTGCAGGCAGCATCGCTGCGCTGCCTGCGCCGTTCACAGCGCGCTCTGCTCTGATGAAAAGTGGGGAAAAGTCTAAGGCGTATTGTTACGCCTTAGACTTAGACTTTTTCCTGGGAGTAAAATGGCCTGAACAGGAGTCTATGACGCTTGTACAGGCGTTATTGTGACCAGTGCACACATGGCTGACTTTCAGTGGCCTGTCGAAGACTTGCACTGCCTTGGTCCATTTTCTAGACCAAAGACAATCTTTCATGTCTGTGGGGCTTTGAAAACCATGGACGACACACATGCTTTCTAGGCTTATTCAGTTTTTGGTTTTTTTGCAGACCTCTCTGGGAATCCCTATTTTGTCTGCGCAGCGCACACAGCGGGAAATGGTTCGGTGCAAATAGGCCAACCTCCATGACAAACACACGATGCAGTGTGGACATGGTCACGGATGAAAGACTGGCACCAACATGTGAACGAGGGTACGGCCACACTGCAACACTTGTAGCGCAACAAAAGGGGTACAACTGCATTGTGGTCACAGCGTTGTCGCTCAACACTTGGTGTAATGATAGGCAATGGTGTTGCACTGTGACATGGACAGGGATAAAGGGCATCTCCAGTCCATATGTAAAATGTTGGGGTGCAAATGGTTAAATTGATTACCACAGATATCTGCTGTACTGGAAGGAATGTGTTGCCCCTGCAAAAAATATAGAGCATGTCCTATTGTCCACAGACAAGAATAGGCAAAATGCGGAGCGCACACGGGAGTCTGGTCCTAATCTTGTATTCTTCATGTTCCCATTTCATTATGGTCTTTTACTCTGGCAAAAAAATACCCCCCCCCCCCCCCCTATTCCAGCAAAGTATATGGCTGCAAAACTGGTGACGTTCACAGTAATGCATCTGCCGAAACTAGTTATACCAGGGCCCGTCCAGGGAGTGTAACTGCTTTGTGTAGACCTGACTGACTCCTGTGGTAGTGCACGCAGGTACAGTACCAGCCTCACCCCACTGTGTATCTTACCAGCTCGTAAGTGCTTGGTACCTTAAAGGGGTATTCTGGTTAGATTAAGGAAGCTCCTATTCACAGTATAGGTGGGGGTCCTAGTTTACAAGAACAGGGGCCCCATACCCCCTGCAGCCCCACTAAAATGAACAGAGCAGCTGGTCACACGTGTTGCCGCTCCGTTCATTTCTATGGGGATAGGGTACAGGGCCCCTGTTCTTTGTGATTGGCAGGGGTCCCAGCTTTAGACCCCCTTCGATCTATACTGTGGATAGGGGATAACTTGACCTAACCAGAATAGCCCTTTAAGGCTTCACGCACACGGCCGTATCTGTTTTGTGGTCTTCAAACCACAGATCTGAAAAACGCGGGTGCTGCCGTGTGCATGCCTCCATTTCATTCCGTCCTATCGTGAAAAATGAGCAGGACATACGAATGCAGGGTTGTGTACCATCTGTTTTTCATTGAAATGAATGGGTTCGCGTCCGATCCACCAAAATGAGGATCTGATGCAGACCACAAATATGGTCGAGGCCAAAGACTTTAGCTTACGTGGAAACGTTCTAGTGTGGTCTAGTGCCAGCAAGGTGGGGGTACTCGCTGCATCCGGACTAAACCATCAGATCCTTCACTTACAGGGAATTTAAATGATTGAAGGCATGAATATACACTCTCCTCTGGATAGTTAATCAGTATCTGGTGGGGGTCTGACAACTAAGACCACCGCCTATCAACTGAAAAGTGAGCCGGGCAGTAGTCGGTTCCATCAACAGGAGGGGTTTGTGTTTCTCGGATACATGACGTTACTTGCAGTTTGTTTAACCAGAAAGTTTAGCAGAATAGCGTGTAAGCAGAGGGGGCAGGTTGTGGGATCCACGGAGAGCAGACTAGGGACGATGAGACGCCGCCATGATGGCTTGTCCGGGAATAGGACCCACTTAGAAGATGCATCTAGCAGTGGAAGAGGCTAATGGCTTGTGGGACCAAGTGCACATACATAATTTATCCCCATCAGTACTTCTCCTGCGCACAACGCTGCATTAGTGTGTAGGACAGGACCATGACTGTTTCTCTTGGTAGTATATGGCGGCACAGACCTGGTCACTGAGCATCTGCTACCATAGAACAATGGGGTGCTGCAGAGTGAAACTTGGTTATGGGTCAGCACATGGAAAAGCAAAAGTAAACCTGCTCCCGGCCCTCTGTTCCAGTGCGGAGGGTCCTGCTCCTTCTGCTCCCTGGAGTGAAAACGTTCATGCATCGCTGTGGCCAACCACTGGCGTGTCCAAAAGTTTACACGGCAGGGACTGGGACAGTGATGGGCAGCCAGCGTAGGATCCCTGGTTGGCAAGCTCTGGTCCTGAATTTTAGAAGTTTTTCATAGACAGTACTGTAGGCCTGCGTGCGGGCGGGCTCCTCAGGTTGGGGGCCACTGGCGTGAGCTCGGAGACACCTTGATCTTCACAATGAAGCAGTGAGGTCTTTTACATGCAGGATGGAAACGTCTCCCCGCATCGGGGAAGTACTCGTTTAGATATGCAAAGCAGACTCTCGTCTTTGCATATTTCCGACATGGGGATCTATTTGGGGACGTGCGGCTTTGATTGAACATTGAGTCGATTTGGGACTCGTCCTTTTGTGCGAAGGCAAATTGATTCGAGTGATTTGCCTTTGAAAGGGTTCTGGCTCAAGGCCTAAGAAGTGGCTTATGTGACGATCGGGCGCGGTTGCTATATCCAGCGGTGCGTGACCGTGTGCGACGTTATCTCACTAATGTGACCGCTGATATGGCTGTCTCGCATAATTTCAGTATCTGAGACCCCATATATTACACTCCTTCAGTAGTTTGGCCCCTGTACTGCTGCACATACTGTTCTGTCTAGTATATACCAACCTGTAGGCATTGTCATATCCTAGGAGCGCTCTTCTGTGGGGTCTGCGGTACTGTAACCTAGTGGGTGCTGTGGTCTTCTATTGGGGGCTGAAATGGTGTTAGCTGTATGCCATGTGGTGTGGACCTCTCAGCTCACCGTACAGGCGTATATACACGGATCTAAATAGATCTGTTCACCCAACTGAGGCCTAAGTCGCGTATTCCGGCCAGGAGGCTGAAATGACCTCAGCAGAGTATAGAAAAAAGCTGCAGGGACCTATACACCATATGCCTTGGTATGGCTGTACCGTGCTATAGGCCGGAGCTTTATAGGACCGATATCAGGAAATCACAATGTATACCTCCAACCAAAGGGGCGACCACAGTGTGCACATTGCCTGACTTTTAGTTATAGAGATTCCCGTCTGGACTTGTCAGCAGGCTATGCCATAAATGTCTAGTAGGTGATGTTCCCATCTCTGGGACAGCTCCTAGGTCAAGAACGTGGCCTTTATTGAAAGGAGAGCATGCTGCACATTCGTGGCCACTCGCCACTATATGAGATTTCTGAAAATGGTTGAGCGCACAATGCCATAGGGGTGAATGGAGGGGTGGCTGTGCATGTGTGGGGCTTGCGCTCCATTCGTTTCAGGGCCCCTTTTCTGGAGGTGAGAGCTGCACCTATGGGACATTTATGGCATATCCTATTGTTATGCCACAAAGGTCCTGGATAGGAATACCCCTTTAAAGAGCTTGTCCTGCTGGTAAAAAATAAAGTTAAAACGGTTTAAGAACAGTGATGTTCGCCTACCGCTCCCATACGGACACTTTCCGCTCTCCTGGTCCCTGTGAACAAACAGCCAGTGAATGGCTCAGTAGTCATTTCTACCCTGCACCGCCACAAGTCAGCTGTTTTTGGGCAACCGCTGCACACCATACGCTGGACTGCATCTGTCCGCTGTGTCGTTTCTGGCGCCAGCGTACTGCAGCTTATGTCCCATTTAGGCTCCATTCACACATCCGTATGTGTTTTGCGGATCCGCAAAACACGGACACCGGCAATGTACGTTCCGCATTTTGCAGACCACACATCGCCGGCACTATAATAGAAAATGCCTAAGAATGGGGCATCTTCTATTTTTTTTTTTCCGAGAACGAAATTGCGAACCTGGAAGTGCGGATCCGGGCGGCACATCGTGTGGCTCCATAGAAAGGAATGGGTCCGCAATTCCGTTCCACAAAATGCGGATCAGAATTGTGGACATGGGAATGGACCCTTACTCGAATGGTAGCGGAGCTGCAGTACCCGGACACAGCCACTACACAGTGGATGGTGCTGTCCGCCTCCTGCTTCATCCAGCGTATAGCTTCTGACACCGGCGGGTGCCCGAAAAAGCTGATCGGCGAGGATGTCAGGCGACCTGAAATTGATGACCTATCCAGAAGACCCCTTTAATTAAACATTAATTATGGGCAGTGGACTTGTGTCCACGGCGGGTCCACGTGGCGCAGCTGGTGCACGATACCGGTGTTTGTCAGGCTGCTAGCATTATGATTACTCTCTGTAAGTGTCTGCAGGGTACTCGGGGGAGACGCCACGTCTGGGGAATACTCCATTTATTTAGATGCCCTCAGCAAGATGTTAGCAGCCGCTGAATTAAAATAATATGAAAGCATCTGTTCTCCTGGACTAATTTCCTGGCTCGTAATGTGTCGTAAGGTATCTACTGTATATAAATTCTTCTTAAAAAAATAGAATATTTGGGCCGTGTGCATATGAAGAACACGTGAAGGCTGCGCAGTGAGATGGGACGAGATATCCAGCCGTCCGTTACATGTGGTTTCCGATCACAGACCAGTCTCAGATCCTCTATTGATAATGTGGCACGAGGCTCGATCAGGGCTGTCTCCTGGATGGCCGTCTCTTTCCAGTCTGTCTCCTGGATGGCCGTCTTTCTGGTCTTGACATGGAGTGTTTTAAAAAAATCTGTGAAAATAGGTCTTCTCATTGCCTGTCTAGGTCTCTTCAGACCTCATCTGCTTCTGCAAAAGCTGGATGACAGCCAGTATGACCTCTGTTAGTGTCGGGTGTCAGCCTGCTGTCCTAAATTACTCCACTGCTGCCATTCTAATGAATAAAAGCACCTGACTGCAGGATCAGCCTGGTAGAGTTGACCCTTCTGGTTAAAATGTTATAAGATGACTTTTACCCTTATGCAAATTAGGGATTCGGTGTGCCGAGGGGCACACGGAAGTCCTGTTCTTATAACACTGTTGTGCTTTTCCGCTCTTACTCATACTAGAAGTTTTAGTACAGGTAGAACGGGGCGGGAGTGTCCCTTCACAGTCTAACATTATCCTGTCAGAGCTGCCAGTGTCAGACTGTGCAGGGACACGCCCCCGACTGGTATCACCCTTCTGGACCTTCATTGCAAACTGTTAGCAATTCATTCATAACTTATAGTGTACAGATATTACTCTGGCCTCATTCAGACTGGTGATCAGTGGGCTCTATACCATCAGTCTCTGGACAGGGCCACACGTAGACATTAGCTGTACGGGAAGGGCCAGCATTGCCTGCAGGTTCTGTGAGCAGTCTGATGCCGCTTCACCATCTTGCAAATTAAGTTTCCATTAAATTTTACAGAACTTCCTTGTATTCAAAGGACTGGGAAACTTGCAGATTTGCATGTTTCTCTGTACTTTTCTATTATGTAAATTGTTGCTTTCATACTTTGGTAACTACCGCCTATAGGCACTGTGACTCGCCAGGTCCCTCACTTTGTATAAGCTGCGTCTTGACGTTTTCCACTGGCTAATGTCTTATATCTGCTCTCTTTCCAGGATGAAACGGGCGCCTATTTAATAGACAGAGACCCCACGTACTTTGGCCCAGTATTGAATTACCTGAGGCACGGGAAGCTAGTCATAAATAAAGACCTAGCAGAAGAAGGTGAGTGCCCGCTCTTGGCGATGACGTTATACAAATGCTGCTCAGTGGTCCCACAGACTGGCATTACATTCAAAAGGTGTTCCCATCTTAGAGCATTATGGCATATCCACCAGATATTTCATGAATGTCTGATAGGTGCAGGTCCCAGAAGTGGGACTCCGCATCTATCTCCAGAGCAAGTTCTCACATGACGTAAGAGGAGCCGGTCTTCACCGCGGCCAGTGATTGGCTGCGGCAGTGTCAAACTGGATGTTGACATGGTGGGAGCCCAGCCGAACATTGCTGGCCTGGAGGAGAAGGATCGGGGAGCCACACACAGGCAGGATATGCCACAAATGTGTGATAGATGCCGGTTCCACCTCTGGGACCTGTACCTATCTCTAGAATGGTGGAGGGGCCAATGTCCCTATACTGTCACATCCAGACTGTGGGAGGTGTCGGGGTATCCTGTGGATAGGTCCTAAGCGTCCCCTTTAATCAGTTATATATCCTTCAGTGCATTTTGGGAGCGTAGAACGCCTTGGTAGGGTCAATACTTCCAATGCTTGTTCCTGAAGCAGCGGAACCAGTTTGTGCTGAAGGCTTTCCAAGGCGTGACAGTTTCATGTGACATGACAGCGGAGCTGCATTGCCGACCTGTCACTTCCTGCTATTATCTCCTAACATGAGATCACACAGTGTGACTACTGTCAGGATGTCGCACCCGCCATTACCAAACACCATTTTGCTTTTGGCTGCTTTAAGCTGGTTTCACACCTGCAGCTGCTTCTAGGGCAGCGTGTTCCAGCGTTAGGACAGCCTGCCGGAGTTGTCCAGGTCCGGCACTGCCAGATACTGCCACCTGCCTAACCCCATTTACTATAATGGGGTGCGGCAGAGATATCTAACTGACAAATAAGGCGCAAATTGTCCCTGCAAAAACTGCTGCACTGTTTTTTTTTGTTTGGCATTCTCTGCTGGAAAAGCTGGCTGCAGGTGTTAAATTAATCTGTTTTTTTTTTTTGTGTTTCTGCCTTGGTGCTATTTTTTGAATAGGGCTCATGCGCACGTCTATGATCGGCCCGGGAACACAGTAAGCGCCCCCCCTGAATTTGCTGTCTGATAGTGGTTTTTAAGATGCAGTCAGTTTGTATCTTCGTTCAGTACAAGAGATCTGTGATCAGATATGGACTGCATAGACACCAGATACAATCAGTTCAGGGGCACCGCGGTTGGCCCAGGAAATCCGGCAGACACATGGCCCTGGTTTCCTGGCCTGATCCCAGTCGTGTGCATGAGCCCTTACCTGTGAATTTTTTACTGTTGCACCCACAAGGAGTCTGTCCTTCAGCACAGGGTGCACACAGTGCAGCATCTCTTGATATTTAAGTTTGCATGATCAGTAAGATTTTCCTCGCTAGACTTTTTTTTTTTTTTTTTTGCTTTTCTTTCTCTCAGGTGTCCTGGAAGAAGCGGAGTTCTACAATATCACATCATTAATTAAACTGGTAAAGGACAGAATAAGGGAGCGGGACAGTAAAACCTCACAGGTAAGGCGTGCTGGTGCAAGAATGTCTGCCCATATAGGAATAACCGGAGAGACCTTCTCCAGTCATCCCTTACAGGGGTTGTCCAGTCTTTACATTTATGGAATGTCACTAGGAAATGCCATCAATGTCAGGCAGGTGCAGGTCTCCCTTTGGGACCTGCTTTTGTTTCCAGAACGAGTCCCCGTCCCCCTAAGTGAACGGCGAGCACAACATGCATGCTCGGATGCCACTCCATTCACTACTATGGGACTTCGGAAAATAGCGGAGTAAGCGTGCTTTGCTGTTTTGGGAAATCCTGTTGCAGTGAGTGGAGAGCAGACGACCATTTATTTCTGAAAATAGCCGAGCCAGTGCACTTTGGCGGCTTCAGTTTGGAGTCCAGGGACCTATCAGACATTTTCCAGCATTTCTTAGTGATTTCATAAATGTTCATATAAAATCTCAATAAATAAAAAAATCTAAGCTTTTGCTATAGATTTGGGACCTTTACAGCCCTGGTAGCTTGGACTTGGGACAGGCAGTTCCTCTTGTAGGCCACAGCTGAGGGGTATTCCAGTCAGGAGCAATGATCTCCACATGGTAGCTGATGAATGCTAATTCTGGGACCCTCCGCTGATCACCAGATTGTGGTGGATTCCAAATTCTCTGCCCCCTCCATCGGCAAGACCACTGTTGGGAGCAGTTTGACTGTAGAGGTGGCCGAGCATGTGTCCTGCTGCCACGTGCAAAGTCTATTACACTGATGAAAATAGCGGAGCGGGTGACTTTGAATGGAGCGGTAAGGTGCGTGCTCAAACAGTGCTCCATTCTAGAGCATGAAGGGTGGGGTTCCAGCAGTCTCCCCTCTCACCTATCTAGTGAATAGCTGACAACTTGACTGTAATACCCCTTATAAAGAGGTTATAATGTAATAGAAATGGCGCCCCTGTTTGTCCACTGGCAGGTTCTGTTATTGCAACTGTTCGAGTGGTGCTGTTCGAAAGCAGCCAGGTTTTTCTAATCTTAGAGCCCCTTTAAGAACTACTATGATTTATATGATGAGGTGTGTATGATTTCCTCTGTAGCTGCCTGCAGTGTCTTCCCCCATGTGAACGGTGACTGATGCATTGTCTGTACAGGACTGCAGAGTATTTCAGCATCTGTGGCGCCTGTGAATCAGTTGTAGTCTCTGCGTTGCACATTTTTAAATCGACAGCAGATTCTTTACCCTTGACTAATTGTTACTCCAGGACTTAGGATCAGCCGGTGATAAGCAGGCTCCATCCAGGAGTTATTCTTAGCTGCCGCAGTGACTTTTGTATTTAAGTGTAAGGTCGGGTAGGGATATGGGTCAGTCTCGAGCGAGAGCGTTAGGATAGTGTCAGCGACACCTGCAAGGCCGGCGTGTCAACAGATAGGCTTACACGTGATATCTGCAGACAGTGACGGGAATGGCTTGGAAAAGGCCTCATTACTCGTTCCACAATCCTTAGGACACGCTGCAGCCTTATTTATTAGACGGGGGGTGAGCAGTCATTCCGTGCAGGATTTCCTCAAGCAGTTCTTCATTCTTACATGGGGGTGGTGTCCCCAAGTATTTCCAAAGTGGTTGTCCTGCATACAGTGCATCAGAGTACTTATTCCATCAGGGTTCTGTTCATTTAGTTTGAGCCTTACATTTGCTGTATTTTCTGGGAAAGTTCCTGGCATGTATGCCGAATGGATCCAGGTGAGAGGACTATGCTTGAACCTGGCCCTGTCAGTCAAGGAGGAGGAGGAGCAAGGGTGCACAGAGAGGCTTGGCCCTGCCCTCAGTGCACTTAAAGGGAACCTGTCACCAGGATTTTGGGTATAGAGCTGAGGACATGGGTTGCTAGATGGCCGCTAGCACATCCACAATACCCAGTCCCCATAGCTCTGTGTGCTTTTATTCTGTAAAAAAAACTGATTTGATACATATGCAAATTAACATATAAGAGTCATATCTTACTTGTGTGACCAGAGAAGAGTCATATTTTCAAGCTCTGACTCATCTCAGGTTAATTTGCATATGTATCAAATCGTTTTTTTTACACAATAAAAGCACACAGAGCTATGGGGACTGGGTATTGAGGATGTGCTAGTGGCCATCTAGCAACCATGTCCTCAGCTCTATACCCAAAATCCCGGTGACAGGTTCCCTTTTAACTGCTCATTTGCATTTTATCCAGAATAAAGCAACAGATAAGTAAACACCTTTTTGAGCTCGGCAGTCCCCTCCCCCCTCCTCGATTAACAGGGCTAGACAATCATTCAAGGGGGGTGCCCAGCTCAGAGGGTTGTTCAAAAAAAAAGCAGTGCTCTGAGGGCTCGGGACAGCTCCTTGGTTCTCGAACAGCTCCTTGGTTCTCGAACAGCTCATTTGCATATTAATAAACATGCACATCTTGGTGATGGACCTACCTACAGGCATGGCAAAGGTATCTTTAATCGCATGATCAACCCTACCAAACCGCATGTCTGGTTTAATTGGTCCTCTTTAAAGTGTAACCAGTCAGCTCTCCTGGTATGTCTAATTACTTATTCCCCAGTAATAATTCTGGAGTGTCTATCTTTAGAGCAGTCAAAGCAGGGTTAGACTGTAGGCACACACTACTCTGACAAAGAGATTGGTAACACCCAGTTAGTTTATTCATAAGTTTCTAGGGGGAATAACAGAGGGATGGCATAACTGAGATAAATAAATGAAAACACACTCTCTCTATTGGGAATACGAGTGTTTACTAAAATAGAACTGATTGTCCCTCTTTAAAGGTGTTTTCCAAGATATTTTTACTAATCGCCTATCCTCTGGATAGGTCATCGGTATCTGATCAGTGGGGGTCACACTCCGGACCTCCACTGATCAGCTGTTTCAGAAGGCACCGGTGCTTATAGTAGCGTTGCGGCCTTCTCTCAGCTCACCAAGCACAGTGCCGTATGTTGTACAGCAGCTGTGATTGGTATCGCGCTCTGGCCCATTCAATCACTGAGCTGCGCCTAGGCCACGTGACCAATGAACGTGACGAGGTTAAGCCGAGAGAAGGCCTTGGCACTACTGCAAGCGCCAGTGCCTTCTGAAACAGCAGATTGTCAGGGGAACTGGGTGTCAGGCACCCACCGATAAGATACTAATGACCTTTCCCCTTTAAAGGGGGTTTTCCCATCTGACAATGGGGGCATATTGCTAGGATATGCCCCATTGTCTGATAGGTGCGGGTCCCACCGCTGGGACCCGCACCTACAACTAGAACGAAGCGGGGAGCGATGTGACTGGAGGACAGCACTGCCACCACCAAGCACTGCTCCCATAGAAGTGAATGGGAGCGCACTGCGCATGTGCGGCCCATGCTTCTATTAATTTCTATGGGGCAGATGGAAATGAATGAGCCAGCGCTTGGCTATTTTCAGTGGCTCCATAGAAATGAATGGAGGGCGGCTGCGCATGTGCAGTGTGCCCCTCCGTTCATTTCCCTGCTCTGTTCTAATTTCCCACCGCTGGGACCAGCATCTCAGACAATGGGGGCATATCCTAGCGATATGCCCCCATTGTCTGAGATGGGAAAACCCCTTTAAGGTAGCCATACACCTTTTTTAAACGGCCATTGCCAAGTGCTCATTTGGCCAGCAGCTGTTCTTTCCCATCTCTGTAGATGCTCTGTTCAGTAGAAGTGGCTGATTCCCTTCTCTGGTGAGTTCTCACCCTTAAAGTAGCACTGTACTTTCAGTAAACTTTTGATATATCTTAGGGCCTTAAAACGTTGATCGGTGGGGGTCTGAGCACTGAGACCCCTACCGATCTCTAGAATGAGGGGAGAGTAGTGCTCCTTCTCCTTGCTGCACAAGACGGACCCATAGACTTTTGTCTTCCTGTCCTGCAGCGAAGAGAGAACATGCTAAGCAAGCGCTTCTCTCCTGGTTCTGGAGATCGGTGTGGGTCTCGGCACTCAGGCCCCCACTGATCTAAACTTTTGACGCCCCTATGACCTATCAGTACTGCACCCCTTTAAGAACGCAGCATCAGCATGTTGAAATTCAATATGCCCGATCCCTCACCCCCTGTCATTTTTTTTTTTTATGAACGTGAGCCAAACATCTGCATATTAGATTTTTTTTATATATTTTTTTCCCTTTGGTTACAGGCACTGTCTCCAGTGTCTCGTTCCTCTTTCCAGCCCCTTCGCTCTACAGCTTGCGCCTCTGAGAAGCAAACTATTCCAGCGCCTTGACTCGTAGCATCAACAATTTGTTCTACGACTGCTGGCATTTCAATAAACCCAGGGAACGAAAATGCACAAAATGTTCCATAAAAGGCAGTCCTCCGCAGCCGCAAATACTGGACAACGTTAACAAAGTGCCCTCAGTATATGCTTTATCTCCGCAAGAACAGACAAAACACTCATTGAGCTCAGATCATTGACGTCACCCAGATAATGAACCTCAGATTGAGCCCTGGCCGTTAATTCTGACCGCATCTGTGCCTGCGCTGACACCCACATCTGAAGATCTCCTCCACGTGGAGGAGGGTCCTTGTGCTGTGGGATGGTTAGGAGGGCAGTCAGATTTACAGGGGGATATTGGCAGCACGCAGGGCGAGTGTTACTTGTAGAGTAAGCTCAGGATTCCTTGCCGGGAAAGCTCATAAGCTAATTAGTGCTAAATGAGGCTGAGGTCTGCCTGCGAGAGAAGCTCTGGGATAGTACAAGATGTGGATGTGCCTTTATCCCTTTAAGAGTAGCCCCTTTAATTATCAATATACAATACGGGGCCTCATTTATTATAACGGGCCTTGTTGCCTGCACCAGCCAATCACCGTGCCTCTCCTAGTGGGGCCCGTAGCATGTCAACCTGTAATTATGTACAAAAGGGAAATTTCTCAATGTTTAAATGTACATAGTCGTCTATTCGTTAATTTAGTCATACATTTTGTGGAGGAATAATGGGAGGTTCTAAGAAAAGATGCCCCAGCATGGTGGTTATAGAGAGGAATATGCATTCACAGTGATGCATCAGGGGAGCCAACCACTCGTACAAGAGGAGATAAAAATGCTGCCTCCTTCTAGAAATGGCGCCACACCTGTCAGCGGTTTGGACCTGGTATTGCAGCTGTGCGCCACTGAAGTGAATAGGCGTGAACTGCAATACCCCACGCCACCTGTATACATGGGTGGCGCTCTTTGGGAGAAAACTGTTCTAATCCTGTACAGCCCCTCAGGGTGCTGCCACATATAGTTTTGTCCTGCATTGTAATGTTATCCATAGACTTTCAGGCAACATCTGTAGCTGCATTTTGCAAAAAAAAATTTCAAAAATTTCAAAAATGCAAGTCTTAAGACTACCTGCACATGTTGAGGATCAAGCTTTTTTTCAGCGTTGATTTTCATGCAGAAAACCCGTAGCAATATACAGTACCAGAAAAGTAAACTAGATTGGATAAATATTTTATTTTCCTCCTGTAGAAATCCACAGCATGTGTGTTTGTGCAGATTTCACCCTTTGCAATGCCAGGTGTGAGATCGGGGCAAAATCGCAAGTAACGCGTTCAGATTTTGATTTGAAAGAAACCGCCCCTGTGCGTATGTTCCCTTTAGGCCTGACTCTTGTGTCGTTGTGAGGTCCCGTTCTGACCTCCGCTCTTCTGCATGTTGCACAGCATTACACTGATTTTAGAATGCTGTGTGACCAACATAATGCTGTCGGTGTAATTCAGTAGATTCCAGGACTCTCAGGGGGACACAGCATTACAAATCAGTAAAATGCCGTGCGGAGGTCGGAATGCGACCGCACACTGACACGTGAGTTTCTTATCGCGTTGAACTCGCTCGTGTGTCTCTCCTTAATGGGCCTTATGAAAAAGCTTCTCATCACTTTAAATTCTAAGTTGGTCAGCACTTCCTGACAAAGTGAAATAAACGTGCAGACGCCCATATGCTGTGACTGCAGCACAAAGACAAATGCAGCATCAACGCGGGGGATCTGTGCTGACGTGTAGGCTTTTGACACCTTTTGATCAAATGGTGTGACCTGCGTCTAAAAATAAGCAGGTTAGGCAGTAGTGTGGCTGTGTGTAGTCTTGAGTCTTGTAGTCTTTAAGGTGGCCATACAATTTTGATTGCTGTCCTCCTGACCGCCCTGTACACATGCATGCTCACACGTTCTTAATGGAGAGAGGCGACTAAGCTGCTGCTCGATAGATCTCTGGCAGTGGCTTATCAGACCTATCAAATTTGGCACGCCCAATCATTCTTTGTCCTGAATAATCTATTGGGCCGCCAACATAAATATGAAAGTTGGCCAGCCCCCGCAGAGATCTGTTCAGCTGACGCCAATCTAAAGTGTTTGGGCCCCCTTACTGCCATCTCTCCGTTAAAAGGGCGCGGTCCAGACTACAAAGCTGCGCCTGCAAGTTCTAGAGAAGTGGAATTTTTGCTTTGTCTTGAAACAAGTGGGTTCCTTTAATAACTGTCCCAATATTACTTTCCCTTTTCAGGTGCCAGTCAAACATGTTTACAGAGTACTTCAATGTCAGGAGGAAGAGCTAACCCAAATGGTGTCCACAATGTCAGACGGCTGGAAATTCGAGCAGGTAAACTGGTAGAGATCCTGGGGCTTTGCATGTGGCCTCCAAATGGACCACGTTGGTGAAGTGACCACACAGCCTCGCCATCATGCATGTTCTTGGTAAACTGACTTTGGGGATTGTTCTGAAAGTTGAGGTTTTAAGTGGGGGTTTAACAGGTGACGCCAAATCTTGATTGGTGTCGGTAGCACTGTACCTGAATCTGACAAGTGAGCAATGAGCGGGCGTGACCTTGTATGACACATAGATAGCGCTATGCTTTCTGCACACGTTGTCCCACCTAGTTACTGTGCGTTTACTCTGGTTGCAGTTTGTCAGCGTAGGTTCCCTGTATGGATGCGGGCGGGATCATCAGTCAGAGTTTCTGCTCATTGTTTCAAGGGAAGTCAAAGTGGAGGAGACCAGCCTCCAGATGTGCAGCGGCAAGGTGTGTCCATTTCTGCACACTGCTCTTTTCCCAAATTTTTTCCTTTTCCGCTCCCCTATGTACACGTGCATGGCCTTGCATAGAGCCCTATGGGAATACTGCCACCAGGGGTGCAATGTCTGTGCCGCTGAACCCACCGACTACCTTTTTTTAAAATTTATTTATCTTTCTTTTTTTTTTCTTCTTTTTTTTAGCTTGGATATGGCACCTTCTCACTCAGTCTTATTTCCTTGAATTCATTCATGTACATTGCCTTTTACTTGGTTATCTTGTTTAAAGTCTAAGGGTAAGGTGTCCTGGCAGGTGTTGCCCTTCAGTGCAGGTTTCACCCCTATGCATTGAAGGGGTAAAATCGGTGCCGAAAATCCACGTCCTTTCTGCTGCGGATTTTAAAGTCTACATATATTGTACCTTAATTTGCATGTGGATATGTTCTGAATCTGCACCGCAAATCTGCAAAAGAGAAATCCTGTCTGAACTTTCCCTCGAAGGGGTGGATTTTTATCACTTACCCCACAGTGGAGAGGAGTCTGAACGGCTCTGCAGTCGAGCATGCATCCTGTTGCTCCATTTAATGTCTATAGTGCTGGTGGAAACAGCAGAGTACGCTGTCTCTCCATGAGCAGCTTGGATGTTGGATGGAGCAGCACGGCGCTTGCTTGACTCTATCCCTTGCTGTGGCTGCTGTAGGAGAAATCTCCTCTGCCTGTCTATATCCCATAAACCAGGGAAAAAAATCCACTTGGAACGCAGTGCTGTGGAAAATCAATAAACAGAAATAAGATGAAGATCCCTGTGTCTCGGAAGCCGTCGGCCATACAAGCATCAAGCCGTACATTTGAATCCAGCCTTTCCTTGTCCAAGTGTCTTTTTAGTAGATGTAGATGGACATGTCGTAGAGGAATGACTGTTTATAGTCACCATTGGAGGCCACAGTAAGTCCAATACTGGCCATGCAATGGAGAAACATCAGCTGAACCCACCCATCTGGTGTATGTGGGGTCTCCCGATCGCTCTTCCACAGGGGAAAGAGGGATTGGACATGTTGTATTTTAACGTTCCTGATGCTTTGCTCCTGTGAGGAGCGGCTGCCAGTGTGGGTCTGTCGGGCGGCCTAGGTCAGCCACAACTATACATGCCAATGTGTCAATCCCTTATACATTTTTAAGCAATCTAATCAAGTGAAATGCGTAATGTTACATTCTTTCTCAGTGCGCTTCCAGTAACTTCTTAATTGCCGGCGTTCGCTTTGTCCATGACTCATTATTTTTTTTTTTGCTTCATTTGTTTTCTCTTTAAGCTCGTCAGCATCGGTTCTTCCTACAACTATGGAAATGAAGATCAAGCAGAGTTCTTGTGTGTGGTCTCCAAAGAGTTGCACAATACTCCATATGGCACTACTAGTGAACCTAGTGAAAAGGCAAAGGTAAGATTTATGCCCTGGAAAGGGGGAGGGGGGGGGGGTGCTTCAGAAACAATGACACTTTATCCACGGGCCTGTGTCTGATATTGCAGCTTGGCCTCAATCAAGTGTATACTGCAATACCAGCCATAGACCAGACCCATGCTGTTTCTGGAGAGAAAGCATAATTTCAAATGTGATATAACGTCTTTAGAAAATATCTCCTACTCACTAAATTGGCTTAAAGCAATTAGAGTAGGTGTCAAAATTACACACTACAATTGCAAATTAGAGCCTACCATCAAAGGAGCTCTCCGGCTTTTTGATATCTATGGCCTATCCTCACGATGGGTCATCAATATCTGATCGGTAGGGGTCTGACGCCGAGCAGCTCAGTCCCATAGAAGTGAGTGGGGTGAACTGTAATATCAGGCACAGCTGCTATCCTGTGGACAGGACTGTGCTTGGTATACTGCGAGGGGGCTGCGGAGATCACCAGAGCTCCAGTGAGTGCCACACTCTTCAAACCGCTGATCGCCAGGTGTGCCTGGAGTTGGACCTCTGCTGATCTCGTATTGATAGCCTATCCTCAGGATAGGTTATTTATGAAAATCTTGGAGAACCCCCTTCAAAGCTATTTTCCTTAGGTTGGGCCATCAATATCAGATTGAGGGTCCTTCTTCCAGTGCCCACAGCTTATTAAAGGCCTGCAGACAAGTGTTGCGGCCTGTTCACCATTTACCAGGCACAGCACTGCGAGTTGTGTAGTGGCTGTGCCTGGTATTGCAGCTCTCCGCAGATCAGTCCTGTTCAAGTAAATTGGACTGGGCTGTAGTGCCAGGCACAGCTACTGCATGGTGTACAAAGCTGTGTGGTGAAAAAGTCGCAGCACTTGCACAGGTACTGCAGCACATTCAATCAGCTGATCGGTGGAGGTGTCGGGAGTCAGATCCCTACTGGTGGATATTGATGTCCTAACCTAAAGGTAGGCCATCAATATTGGTTCTGAAAATCCCAATAAGACGTGGCATTCTGCATTGACTGCATCCACGTGGCAGTTTCCATTTGGGTGCTGATGATACTTGAGTTCAATGTTCCTAGGTGAAGAATAGGCCTTAGAATGAAACTGCCTAAGACGTGCATCCAGAATAACCTACATGGCCTCCAGTGTCTTACATGATGCCAGTCATCATACAGCTTATTGAAACCCTTCGTACAGAAAGTTGTGGTAGTTGAAAAAGTCGTCCACCCAGAAGATCACCTATGCACTGGATAGGCGATAAATGCTAGACTGCTTGGGTCCAACAACTATAGTGATGTGCTCTGTTGTACCAGCTCCATAGACCTTAAATAAGAGGGGTGGTCGAGCGTGCAGCTCCTGCTGTGCCATTCAAGCTCCTCGTAGCCACGGTCTCGCTCCAGGGGGAACAGGAGACCTGGGTTTTGCTCTGGCGATCACTGGGGCTCCCACAGATCGAACGTTTGCCACCAATAGTGTATGTGCTTTGGAGAGGCTATCAAACAGGTCCAGATCTGTTGCTTTAATTAATGAACGCAACGTCCACCGATCCTGTATGACTGCCATCTTAATGGTTTGCTTGTATACAAAAAAATATACTTTCTTTCCGCAGTCTCCAACACTTATCGTAGAGCTCTTGGAATTGCCTTCTTTCTCTCCTGCTTTCTTCTCTTAGATTACATCAGACATACAGGTAGGGCACAGATGCTCACACAAAACGTCTCTTGCAGACAGCCATATAACAATTTATAAAAATGGGTGTTCCCATCTGAAACATTCCTGTAGGATATGCCATAAATGGTGGATAGGTGTCAGTCTCGCCTCTGGTATCCTTACCTATTGGAAGAAGTGCAATCTAGCAGACACCCCATTGACCAGTGGTTGATTTCCCATAGAGTTCATTGGAGAGGGCTGCATGCGATGGGTGAGTGTCAGAGTGGAGACTCCCAACTTTTGACATCATGTTCTGTCAAAAATATCTTGGGTGGGAAAACCACTAAAGGAATTATCCCCACTTCTCAGATGCAGCAGGGGAATCTAGCATTACACGGCAGTTATTGAAATGAACTGGTGAAGTGCCAGAGCTGCTCTTGAGCGGGTTCATAGAGGGGGGGGGGGGTCCCCCGAGCAGGTTCATAGAAAGGGGGGGGGGGGGTCCAGAGCAGGTTCATAGAGGGGGGGGGGGGGTACACCGAGCAGGTTCATAGAGGGGGTCCCCCGAGCAGGTTCATAGAAAGGGGGGGGGGTCCAGAGCAGGTTCATAGAGGGGGGGGGGGGGGGTACACCGAGCAGGTTCATAGAGGGGGGGGTACACCGAGCAGGTTCATAGAGGGGGGGGGACACCGAGCAGGTTCATAGAGGGGGGGGTACACCGAGCAGGTTCATAGAGGGGGGGGTACACCGAGCAGGTTCATAGAGGGGGGGGTACACCGAGCAGGTTCATAGAGGGGGGGGTACACCGAGCAGGTTCATAGAGGGGGGGGTACACCGAGCAGGTTCATAGAGGGGGGGGGGGGTACACCGAGCAGGTTCATAGAGGGGGGGGGGTACACCGAGCAGGTTCATAGAGGGGGGGGGGGTACACCGAGCAGGTTCATAGAGGGGGGGGGGGTACACCGAGCAGGTTCATAGAGGGGGGGGGGGTACACCGAGCAGGTTCATAGAGGGGGGGGGGGTACACCGAGCAGGTTCATAGAGGGGGGGGGGGGGACACCGAGCAGGTTCATAGAGGGGGGGGGGGGACACCGAGCAGGTTCATAGAGGGGGGGGGGGTACACCGAGCAGGTTCATAGAGGGGGGGGGGGTACACCGAGCAGGTTCATAGAGGGGGGGGGGGTACACCGAGCAGGTTCATAGAGGGGGGGGGGGTACACCGAGCGGGTTCATAGAGGGGGGGGGGGTACACCGAGCAGGTTCATAGAGAGGGGGGGGGGGGTCCCCCGAGCAGGTTCCCCAAGAGGGGTCCCGAGCAGGTTCATAGACGGGTGGTCCCGAGCAGGGGAAGTCTGACTTCTATACAACCAAAATGGTTTGTATTTTATACCACTTGAAAGGGTGTTTGCCCCTTCACACATTGTGCATATAACTTACAGTGCCATGGTCCAATAGTTGTAATTGATGGAAAGAATTTTTAGTTGTGGGCCCAACTGGCGATCTCTTGTGTCATATCTCCTATCAATGCACACACCTTTACATACACCTCTGGTTTGGAGACACCCAGGACAGTTCAATAGGAAATCAATGAATCTACAATTCCGTTACACTCCTTACTAGCAGAATAGTTCAAGCAGCTGCAATAGCCTTATAGAAGGACGACTGTAGGGTCGCACAGTGGTCCCTGCAGCCAGCCGGAAATCTATATGCTGTTATTTACTAGGCTTAGTCTGCAGCATTCGGACTAATGCTGCTGGTTTTTGCTTGCTGCATTCATTTATGTAAAGGAATTGTAGGGAAACCAGATCTGGAATATACATTACCCCGTGTATGTCTATACTGAAGGCCATATAGCATGCTTTACATACAGACTGTGCTCAGTGCGTCCCCTGCTTAGTGCATTTGTGCTTGTCTCATTTCTCTTCTTTCGTTTGCACTTACAAGCTGTTTTTGCTCCTTTTCTTTGCACATGCATGCTGCATGCTGGTACAGAGTGAGGACGAAGAGACGGATTACGATATGAATGACTCAGATTAAGTGTTAAGTCACTGGTGAGCGCTAGCCTTCCTGACTCCCCCACTGCTCCTCATCCCTCACCACTCTCCCAGTTTACTTGCCCTTTCTCCTTAGTGAATTGTTTAGAACCTGAACACATGCTGCACCATGGGAATAAACCGAGGCTCTAGTGCTGCGTCAAATTCACAGGGGACTATATGAAGTTGGATCACTGCTTTATATAATCGCTATGGACTCCTGTCCCGCCTAGTCACCCCCATCGACAATTCACCAGCGTTTGCTGTTGCTGTGCATCAGATCCTGAGCACTAAGCATATTAAAGAATTGTTTGGCGCTGTCAGTAGCTCACATGTCGGTGAATGTAGTAGGCATCAGCTTATGGCTGCTGGTCATGCGGGCACTGTGCCCATTCAGTCTAGTACCTGTGATCAGGCAACCCGCATTGTATCAGGCTGATGGACACAATGTAAGCTGCTGGCTGACCCCAAATCTTTTCGATGCGACTTTAAAGTAAATATCCACCTTTTTTTTAGCTCCAATTCGGTGCGGTTTATAATTTCTTAAATTTATCTATCATTGTTTCGAACTTAGTTTTTTCTGAGCCAGATCTCCTACATAGACGGGTAATAAAATCTGTTTCTTTGCTGCCACCATAGAAGGTGCCTTTGGGTCTTACTGCATACGGTTTTAGCTCCATATGTAAAACTCCCTCTAGTGCAAACTCCAGGCATCCAAAAGAGAACATTCTGGCTTCCTGCAGCTGCCACTAGAGGGAGCTGAAGTGCTAATAGCATACTGGTGTTTGCTGAAATCAATACTAAAGGGGTTTACGGGTTCTCGATATTGAAGACCTATCCTTGGGATAAATCATCAATATTACATTGATTTTAGGGGGTCTGATTCCTGGCACCCCTGCTGATCAGGCGTTCACTGTAGGCGCCAGAGACAGAACAGTGGAAGTAGACCGCTCCCTCCATCGTGTAGTTGCCGTGCCAAGTTATTGCAGCTCATCCCCTGTTCAAGTAAATGTGAGCTGAGCTGCCAATACACAGTGGACGGAGCTTTCAGTTTCTGGCTGCGGACAGCTGATCAGTGGGGGATCGAAGGTGTCAGAACCCCACCAATCTGATATCGGACTTATCGCGAGGATCAGTCATCAATGTCTAGAACCCGGACAGCCCCTTTTAACATTCTGGCTGCCTTCGGCCACCCATTAAAGGGGCTTATTTCATATTGCGTTTTCCTTAAAGTCTGTGCTGATATTTGGAGCATATATCCTAAAAACAAAGCTATAAAGATATAAGGAAATTGAGAGCAAAATTTCGGACAGATTTTGGGAAAGTCTTGTGCTCGAGGAGGGGGGGGGGGACATTAACTTTAAAATAAAGAGCAGAGTCCATTTGGCCAACAGCCTTTTCACTAATGGCTGATGACTCTTATTAAATATGGATGAAGTTTATATGTATTTTTAATTGGCTAATGGGGTTTAATGTGCTTATGTAGGATATTGCTGCCGAATGACAGGAAAAATAACTTTTCAGAAATGTCAATTATATTTATATATCGCATCTCTTGCTGCTGACAAACTCAAACCCTTCTTTCTTAAAGCGAATGTCTTGTTTTTTTCTTCAATTGGATCCAAAATGTTGTGACTTGTGTATTACAAGGCTCCCCCACCCCTTCCCCCCCACATAGACAATCAAATAGTCATTAAATACCGGCTTCCTGCAGTCACCACTAGAGGGGGCTTACTTCATACTGATTGGATATTAAAGGGATAGTTCAGCCACTTACATAAAAAAAAAAAAATCTGAATGCGAATAAAGAAATGCAAACATTGCTGACACTCCCTTCCCCCCTGACAGGGGGCTGCAAAGTCTATTGAGCATTAACTGCACTGTTGTCAGTCTTTTGCCCACCTGCACCTTCCAACATGACGTAGTCGACAGGATTGACACGAATATGGATCATGTGGCTAGACAACCCCTTTAAATAGAACTAACAGTATGCAGTACAGTCTTAAAGGGATTATCCAATGTCTAAAACATGACCCCAATGCCCCGGCCCCTCATATAGATTATACCTACCCTGCTCCCTCACCCCTGCGTCGCTCCTGATCCCTGCACGGCCGCCACTACATCCCCCCGTCGTGTGGTGATGCTAGGGAGGCTTGAGATGTAGTGGTGGCCATGCGGGGATCAGGAGTGGGGCAAGTATAATCTGAGGGGCCTGGGCATTTTGAGGAGGGGGGGGGGGGGGGGGTTAGACATTGGATAACCCCTTTAAGTACTCTACTGGTGGCTGCAGGGAGCCATATCATTTAACTGCATGTGCAGGAGATTTGGAGCTCTGTATTAGAAAAATTAAGTTCTACTACTACAAAAAAGTAATCTACGCAGAATCCTAAAAATGGTGGAGGTGAGTAACTCTAAGCGGTTCAACTCCCCTCGTTAATTTGATAATGACGCCCACGTAATTATTTTTTTATTTAACTTGGGGACACAGTTTGGATTTTAAGCCTTACGTCCTAATGGCCAAGGTTCCTGCCCTATTCAGGCAACCGAATATTCAATATATCCAAAGGATCGAATAGCCCATTTTTGGTGTCCTTATGGACTTGGACGAGGGATGTCACACACTTGCTGAGGCTGTGCATATCTCTGATAATGACCAAGCCAGGAGAGGTGTCTTTGTCATGCCATGTGTTCACACTGTGGTGGGTCCGTTTTTGCTGAATAGTTTAGCACAGTGATGGTGAACCTTTTTAAGACAGAGTGCCCAAACTGTAACCCAAAACCCACTTATTTATCGTAAAGTGCCAACACTGCAATTTACCCTGAATACCAATATAGTATATCTTCCATGTACTTTATCATTTAGCTATAATAGCCTGTCTGCATTCAGTGCGCTGCCTGTGCTGTTCATAGTGTGCCCTGCACTGATGAATGGCAGGAAAAGTCTAAAACGTATTGATACACCTTATATTTTTTCCATGGTGTGGGTGCCCACAGAGAGGGCTCTGAGTGCCACCTCTGGCACCCGTGCCATAGATTCGCCAACACTGGCATAGCAGATGTCTAATTCAATTTGCTAGAGCGTGGCTTTCCTCTGAACTCCCCCCAGTTCTAGGTTCTTACACCAGCAAAGTGTTCTCCTGTAATCTGTTATACTGTCTGGGGAGTAATTGCTGTTTATACCCTGTACACCTGAGCCATTGATGAAATCCTCAGCTGGCTAGGATGATGCAGTACAAGGCTTCAAGGATTTTTAATTAGGAATGTGTCAATCTAGTGGCCAATGACTGATCCAGATCATTGGTGCACAAGTCCTTTTACACAGGGCAGCTAGAACCCAAAGTGCCAATCTGCAATATAAGTCAAGCGCTCTCTGAAGTCCCATAGCAGTGAATAGCACGGCCACATCTCCATTCACCTCTATGGAACTAGCTGAGATGATGTGCTATTTTTTGAAACTCCCATGATGATGAATAGAGGGCTGCCACGCTTGCGCAGTGCACTCTACTTACTTCAGGGGGCCACCTCTGGGCCCAGCACCAATCTGACTTTGATAGCATATCCTAGCGATGTGCTATGTGTCTTAGATGAGACAACCCCTTTAATTATTTTTTGGAACCGTAAATATGAAAAACTTTTGGGGGATTTATTTTTATGGCTTTCACGGTGTGGTATAACTCCCATGTCTTGGGCTGGGTAGCAGCTAGAGGTATGGTCTTGTTCGAAAGTTGCTTTAAAACACCAGAAGCGCAGCATTAGCTCCACAACTTTAGGAGACATAGATGTTAGAAATGGGTTTGGGAGTGAAAGCAGCTGCTTTCAATTTCAGTTGCTGTCCCTTCCAACCCTTGTTCTAGAACTTAGACTGTCATCTTTCAAACAGGACCAGGCTCATAGCTGCAATGATGCTGAGATAGGAGGGGTTGAATCCTTCACCCCGCCATGTCTGTTTTAGTAAATTGTATTGTCGTTCCACTATATTCATACTATAAATTTATGGTTTCACTGCCAACTGGGTGGTATTTATTCCCTTTGTCAAAGGGACATGTCCCTGCAGAGTCTGCCATTGCCAGCACTGATTGGATAGTGTCAACTGTGGAGGGACATGCACCCAACTGGTAAAACCCAGTTGTCACTGTATTCATAAACTTCTAGTAGGAAAAATTGAGGAATAACACAGCATAGATGCTCCAGAATCATCATTTCATATGACAGCAGACCTGTCAGGAGGTGACCAGTTCTCTTTAACCAGAGGAATAATAAATCGGTTTCAGAGAACACAAGGGTGCTCATCTGTTTTCTGGGTCTAACTTTGTGGTACCATCTACAGCCCATCGACAAGACTGGATTGAAGAGAAAAAATACTTAAAAGCTATGGTGGCAATTTTGATTGCATTTGACTCATTTGGGGTTCATCATTTTTTTTATTTTTTTTATTAGTCTTTATGAAAAATATTGAGCCGTTCTGTCACAAGGGTTAACGGTTTTTCTAACTGTGACCGGTACTTTCACTTTCAGCCAGTAATCTAATAACCCTATCTCTAAATTACTAAAAGGTCATAAACAATATATACACACACACACACACACACACACTCTGAGTGTTTAAGGTCTGAGAGCAAACAATAAATATATATATATACACAGTGTTTAAGGTCTGAGAGCAAACAATATACACACACACTTTAAGGTCTGAGACCAGAGATAAGGAGCCATCAGAGAAAATGACTCCATATTTTTAGTGAAGACCATTTGAAAAAATGATTTTTACCTCATAATGGGTACAATGCAATAATTTAAAAAATTGCTCCTCAAAGGTGTACATGGCCTTTAAAAAGATCTCAGGCAGCCCCTTAATTGTCTGTAGCTTCATGTTAGACCTGTTGTAGTTGTGTATTTTTGTTACCTCATATTGACCCTTTTCTGCCATTCACTTCTATCCATAATATTGTCTTCCAGATCTTGCAAGAGAGGGGCTCCCGAATGTGAAGTGTCCTGTAAGAAGATATATATATTATATATTTTTTTTATATAATTTTATTCCAAGCAAGCAATGATCTGGCGGAGAATCTCCACTGTAACAAGCCACCACAAAATGTCTGCTTTCCGATTAGCGTTTCTTGGGCTGTCATGAATAACGTGTACTGTACTTGTGGTGGAAGCTTCAGTGTTTCATTCATGGGGACTTGGTGTTGAAGAACTTTGAAGTGGGTCTGTTCTAATGTATCTTTTCCCTACCCCTGTTTTTATTTTATTTTACTTTATTTTAGGACCTTTTTGTACATCAGTGGTATTACAGCCGGGGTGACCAGACCAGAGTCCATCCAACATGTTGCCCTCTAACATCCCTACACTTTGTACTTCAACACTACATATGACCCACGGTTTTTCTGCCACCTTTAAGTCCTGTCCAAATTTTAGGGAGGCCTCTTTCTCTGCCTGAGACTCTTAGCCAATCACTTCCTCTACCTGGGTTTTGTCAACCCACCTATAGGGATCAGCGAATGTCACATGTTCTCTGCGCTGGTGTATTGTTGCAGAAGGCTTCTTCCGTAGAAACTCTACTTCCTTGGGAAAAAATTGGGCAAACAGGTTTTATATAATTTTTATTTCTGTGACTATTATATTATCTTTCTATCGGACTGCATTTTGGCATATTGCATGTTCAGCAAGGAATGGATTATAAAACTTATTACAGGAAAATTTTTGAAAGTGCTTCTTTTCTCTAAAACGGTTTTGAGTACTTAAAGGGGTTGTCCCTTGAAGGCGACCTACCCCTTATCCACATAATAGTGGATAGGTGTCTGATCAGCAGGGCCTGACCACTGGGTCCCCTGACAATCCCAAGAACGGGGGCTTGTGCTCCATGTTTGAATGGCACAGCAGACACGCATGCGCCTGCCGCTCCATTCCACTGTATGGCATTGCTGGAGATGGCGTACAAGTGCTCGGCCATCTCCAGCAGCTCCATAGAGTTGAATGCAGTGGCATTTTGCATGTGACTTTTTCCTCCAGTCAAACGGGGAGAACAGGTTCCCGTTCTTGAAATCGGCTGGTCCCCCAGCAGTCAGCCCCTGCTGATCAAAAGCTTGTCCACTATCCTGTAGACATCTAGATCTCAGCACATCTTGAGATTCGTATAATGTTCTTCCACTATCACTTGCTTAGTATCGGTCTCATATAGTTATCTGCTCTCGGAGTGTATGACATGGAGCCCGTAACATTGACAGTAAGCCTTTTTGGATTGGGCAACTTGTAGTTGACTCCTCCGTAATCGCTGGCTCTTGTAAAATACTTCCTTACACTACAGCTTTTATTACGATAAGGCCCCATTCACATGACTATTTTTTGCGGATTGGATGCGGACCCATTCACTTCAATGGGACCTCTAAAAACGACAGTGTCCTGTCCACATCCGTATGTCCGTTTCTGGCAAAACAGAACACGTCCTATTTTTGGCAGTTTTGCGGACGAGTAGGCATTGTTACAATGAGTCTGCAAAAGAAAAACTGATGCAGCACAGATGTCATCCGTGTTTTTTTTTTTTTTAACAGATCCTTGTTTTGCGGACCGCAAAATGCATATGGTCGTGTAAAAGCACCCCAAGAGGACTGAAGTCCTAGGACATGTTTTTTTTTTTTTTTTCCCCTTAGTATTGTATTTTTTTTTATAGATTTTGGCTGCCTTCGACTGTATGGATCTATATGGTTAAGGAGGTGTTTCCCCTGGTCGCTCAAGACTAAAATGACCAATCAGGTCTGTTAAATACACCGCTGGCGAGCATGTCTTTGCGTGGGGAATGCAACAGCCCATATAATGTCCTCTATGGCAACCAGAGTTCAGCTTTCATTCCTGAAACTGCTGAGGAAAAGAACAGTTGTGATTGGTTGCTGTAGGTCAGTGATGCTCAACCTGCAGCCCTCTAGCTGTCGCACAACAACTCCCAGCATGCCCTAATAGCTGTAGGCTGTCCAGGCATGCTGGGAGTTGTGGTATTACAACAGCTGGAGGGCCGAGGGTTGGGCATTCCTGCTGTAGGTGATAAGGGGTTCATTTACTTTGTTGCAGGCATGAATTTTCAGTTACCTGCAAGGTGGATGATGGGACTTTAATTTAGCATGGTGTGACTGGTGGGGGAGGGGTGCCAGGGATCAGACCTTCTGTAGGAGGTTCTCACTGGTTTTATGTTATCAGGAAGGAGTCTGCTCCTAGTAGACTTTAAGGGGTATTCCAGTAACAAAGTTAATGGATAGAGCAGTGTTTCCCAACCAGTGTGCCTCCAGCTGTTGCAAAACTACAACTCCCAGCATGCCCGGACAGTTTTTGGCTGTGCGGGCATGCTGAGAGTTTTAGTTTTGCAACAGCTGGAGGCACACTGGTTGGGAAACAGTGGGATAGAGGATATCTGTTAGATTGGTAGGGGTCCCACTGATGAATCTGCAACAAAATTGGAGTTCCTGGATTCCCCGTGTATCAGACTGCCGGTGCTGGCAAACGACATCACTATCCATGGCACTCCCATAAATGGAGTGGCAGTAGCACACCATTCTCATGACTGCTGGGCTATCCCTGTGGTTGGACCCCTACCAATCATAACCGTTGTCCTCCATCCATTGGATAGGGGATAACTAGGCGCAATCGGAACAGAACAAGGTTGAGGGGGATAACACTGTCCAGGAGTAAATGTGGCCATACACATTGGATGAATCTAAGCTGAACTGTCTATGTATGGGATGATTTGCATACTCTCCCCCCGCCAGTGAAAGGATTGGGTAAGTTGGATTTCCACATGACCAATCCTTTATTCTCACAGAAGATATTTCCCCATTGAGAACACATGCATGCTCAGCCAAAATTGGCCTTGTTCACATCTGTTTGGAGATCCGGCAGGCTGTTCCAGCACAGAGCAGCCTGCCGTATCCTCTACTTCACCGCCGGATCCCCATTGACTGCATTGGGGGTCTGGTGGGGATCTGGACGATTTCCAGCATAAATGCTGAGTTTTAGCCAGACGGAAACCGTTGCATACAGCGTTTTTTTTTTGTTTGACTGAAACCCAGCATTTGTGCCGGATCTCTGTAATTGTGTTCTGAACGCAGCCTAAGGCCTCATCCACATGACCATTGTTTTGGTCCGCATCCGAGCGCAGTTTTTGCAGCTCTGTTGCGGACACATTCACTTCAATGGGGCCGCAAAAGATGCATCCGTCACGTAGCCCCGCAAAAAAAATATAACCTGTCCTATTGCCTGTTTTGCGGACAAGAATAGGCATTTCTACAATAGGCCTTCCGTTCCGCAAATTGCAGAAGGCACACGGCGGGCTTCCGTGTTTTGCGCATCTGCAAAAAACTGAACGGTCGTGTGCATGAGGCCTCATGTATGTTTCAGCCTTACATTTGCCGTATTAAACAGGAAAGCTCGTGGTGTAAATGTGAAATGTAATACTAAATAAAGAGTTCTCAGATCTTCACAGGGGTTGTCAGATTTAGATCTTGATGAGCTACCCTCAGGATGGGTTATCAGTATCCGATCGTTGGAGGTCTGACTCCCAGGACCCCTGTCTCTCAGCTGTTTGTGGAGCCTGTGGTGCCCAGGTCTCCTTCCCAGGCCAGTGGCATCATGTTCACTGGTCACATAGACTTAGGGGCAGCTCAGTCCCATTCAAGTGACTGGCCCGAGCTGCAATTCCAAGCATAGTCACTATACAATGGATGGTGTTGTGAGGAGTGAGTGTGTTTTAACCAACCTATGAGCCCCAGGTCTGCATTTAATAAGCTACATAACCATAAAATCACCGTCCTATCCGTAATGGATTTTTGGATTGTACTTTGGGCCTAACGACCATTAGTGGTCTTGGGAAAAGCTTTCTTCTAACCAGTTCCGCCTTATGCCCGCGGAAGCCCTTTCTGTGTGCATTAGAGGGTTTTTATGGTTGTGTTATTGAGGATGTTCTCCGGAGTCTTTACTTTCTAAATAAAAGAATGAAATCCTTAGGGGCTCCTGCTCCCTAGAAACCCTTCACGTGAGTTTCCAGTCTGATCTTAAGATGCCATCTCCTTCCTATAATATGGGACAATTGTCTACATACACCTGCATGGCACATGTCCTCTGCCACCTCCCAAGGTATGAAAACTTATACCAAAATTTAATTTAAAGGTGCTGTCCAGCCATGAAAACAATGTTTTAAAAAGGTTTAGAATTTTCTAAAATAATTGAAGTTGTACTCTACCCTTACCGATTCCATGCTGCTTCAGGTCCAAAGCTTTTTTGGGTCTCCTTCCTGCTCCCAGTCGCTGGCTGTGATGGCCCACGTGTCCATGTCTTGAAGCAATCTGGGTAAGGGGAGTATGACTTCATTTGTTTTAGAACACTTTATTATTTTTTTTAAACAATTTCTCATGGCTGGACAGACCCTTTAAAGCCACTGACTAAAAGGAGGTATTCCTATCCGAGACATATTGCTAGGATATGCTTTCAATGTCTGATATGGGTCCCACCTCTGGTACCCGCTCCTATCTCCAGAACGGGACCCTCAACGTGAAGGCGAGCTTACCACGCCTGCGCAGTCATCCCTCTGCACCCCAGCTGATCAACTATTTAAAGGGCCTCGAGTTTACCTTGGTCTGCCAACCTGTGTGCCTTGTAGCGGCAGTGTGGGGTACTGATTTGGGACTTGCACTGCCATTACTATATGTACAACGTGCAGGTATACTCAGTTATAAGCATTGACTACCCTGTGGCCCCTGCAAACAGCTGACCGGTGGGAGTGCAGAGTGTCTCATCCCCACCAATCTGATATTGATGGCCTGTCCTAAGGGTAGGCCATCAATGTGCTCATCCCAGAAATCAAATGCCTACCCTGTCCGACCTATATTGCGTATGCCAAGATATATTGCCTGCTGGGGTAAGATGATATAAGCCTAGGTATCTCTTCACTAACCTGTTTTGTAACTCTGCAGCTGTCCGGTTTGTGTCACTTGTACTTCACATGTTGTAAAGGGCTAATATAATCTTTGAAATTATACTGTATAATAAAAACTAATGAAGTAAAGGGCTAACCTGTAACTACTTTCTTTTGACTGGGGTCCAAATACCTGATCTTTTTGCTACATCGCTAAGCACTAGTATCCAGTTGCTGTCACTTGTGGTCCTTTCTGTCTTGTGCTATGTTGGCTGCCCATTTGTGCTAGTGGGGGGGCAGTTATGGAAACTGGCGCTGTAACCCCAATCCTAGGGTATCGGGGGGCCTATTACACCTTTGGTGGACTGTGACTTAGCTATTTTATAAATTATACCGGTTTACAGCAATGGCCACCGCTAGGACGCTTGCATGCCTTACGTGTCGTATTAATATCCGCACTGAACCCAGACTATATTCTGTGCATTGTGGGGGGTTTCCGCTCCTTTCGAACCACACCGACAATCTATTAAGTGCAGTTTTCCTTCCAGTTCTTCTTGTCAACTAATGGATTTTGTGAAGTTTTTTTATTTTTTTAACTCATTTTATCTAGTGATCTATAGTTCTGTCGGTGAAACCGTTCTGCGGGTGTAATTTGCAGACATGTCCTGAAAGCCTCTCGCTGTGAACTAATCCTGTTATAAAGTCCAGTGCACTTTATACTCGTCAATAATTCAATGGCTTCTTCAGTGTTGTCACGTTAAATTGTCTGGTTGTAAGCGGCTGTAATCTTCACATAACCTGGGAAATGCTTTAGGACTATTTGAACTAAGCCTCTGCTTTATGGCAGCTTATGTGTTGTAAAATCACTAGGGTTAAAGGGGTGTTCCAGTGAAACGAAAATGGTTGGCAGTGGGTTCAGAGGGGGGGCATAGAAACAAAACATATCTACTTGCCGCTGCCGTTCTAAGGCTGTCCAGGTCCTCTCTGGATGAGAGGCATTTCTTAAAAGGGGATAACTTTAACCAGAATACCCCATCAGATCGGTGGGGGTCCTACTGCTGGGATCACCACCGATCGCAAAAACGGGAGCTCCATACCCCCTGTAGCTTCCCTTAAAAAAAAAATTGAGCGGTCAGCCACTTCTTTAATTTCTATGGGAGTTCAGGAGATGGCACGGCACTCCACTGTCTCAATACTCTCCCCTCTGGTCATTTCAGGGGAGCTGCAGGGAGTACGGAGCCCCTGTTGGCTTGATCGGTGGGGGTCCCAGCAGTAGGACACCCATTGATCTGATAGTTATCTCTTTTCCTGTGGATGTTGGATAACTTTAAAGGGTAACTGTCATATTCATTTTTTTTTTTTTTTTTTTTTTGATTTGCTAGTTTATTACAGCTAGGCATGTATACCTGAGTTAGTCTGTCAATGATTGTCAAAAGATCTGTAATTACCTTATAATAACAGCTTTCATTAATGTCCTCTGTCCCTTTCCACTGCTTCCTTAAAAGACAGTTGCTATGGTTTGTCTGTCTCCGGCTAGGAAGACAGAGGGGCGGTCCTTCACACTGCATGCCTGCATTAGGCTTCAGAGAGGAGGCGTGTCTCTCAGTAATCCAATCTGATTGGCTGCCAGGGAGCTGCTGGCTACAGCAAGTGTGTGTGTGACCTGAGGGAATGCAGTTCTGGCTTCAGAGAACTGGCAGAGGAGCCATCTTGAGAAGGTCATCATGTTGTAAATGTTTATACAGCCGTAACTAAGGGGAAAACAAGGAAAACAGTGGTAAGTGAAGAAACTAAAGATTGCTTTATGCATAATGCTGCAGCAGCAGTAACATATGCTAAAATTGATTATTGGATGAAAACATGAGTTACCCTTTAACTGACCGGAATATAAAGGATATGGACACCTTTCAGCTGATAGGACTGAGATGATACTCTGCAAACAGATTTTTAACCTTTATCTCAAAAACAGCTGAGCATTTTTAATAAAGACCAATTAAAAAAGTAATTTACTCATTGTCCTGAAGGAGGCCATAGCTTTTAAGTGTCGAGACATGCACCAGAGGTAGAGGCAGCATTGGAACGGCAGTGGCAGGGGGATCAATGGAGGGGGGGTATATTGCTGCCAATTTTTAATTATCTGGAACAGCCATTTAAATGCCTGGCAAGGGCGAGTTCCCTCGTAGCAGCCTAAAAACCGCTGTGTGGTTTTCTAGGGTGCTGTTTTGCAAGTAAGCCTAGTTTTAGGCTATACCATAGCCGCTTACGTGACCACTCTCCCTGACTCCCGAAACCTAAATAGATGGCTTTTTACTTTGTAAGGCCTGCTGCATTGGCGTCTTGTGCTTTAGTCCTTTGGCTTCTCATCTCTTTTCCCTGGAGTTCTGACCACTAACATTGTTTTTCCTGTATAAAGAAGCATTCCAGGTCCAGTTATGGCTGTGAGGGGGCAGCACAAAACGAGGGATTGTTTTTAATGTATTTTCGATCCCTTTGTCCTGCAGCCATGTTTTTCCAATCCTGTACAACCCCTTTAAAGTACTCTTGGCACTGTTGCTCCTTTTGACCATCCAGCTGGCACATCAGGAGTAATTTAGTCGGGGGCGGCAGGGTGTCTGACCATCACTGATCAGATACTGATGCCTGATTCTGGGTGAGAATAGGTCATCGATATGCAAGTCTCAGAAAATTCTTTAAGTGCTATCTCACCATGAAGAGGGAGGAAAGGAAGGTTTCCTGTGAAGTTCTTGATTAGTGTTGAGTGAACTTAAAAAAATAAGTTCTGCGTCCAGGAACCATAACTGGATTCTTCAATAACCCAAACTTTGGACGCAGAACTTAAAAAAAACAAGTTTGCTCAACACACTTATTTTTAATAGGCGGAGGTCCTGCAGCTGAGATACTTGTCCTGAACAAGAGCATCGTGATACTACTTTTCAGCTTCGCTTACATGGGCATGTCTCCTGTAATAATTGATTCCTTCAGGAGTTTACAATGTTTGAAATACCCCATTGGTACAGTACTTTGTCTAAAAATAAAAAAATTCTGTCCATTAGGAATGGAGTAAGTGGAGCTATTGATTTGGTCTTGGCGTCACAGAGCCAGTGCCAACCTCTGTTCTTGAAAGCAGATCAGAGCTCTTGCTCGGTCGGAGTGAAAAATTTACAAACTCTTTCAAAGGGGTTAGCCAGGATTAGAAAAGGGCTTGCTCCCCTTCAATGTTTTAGCAGTAGGCTGTGCCTGTAATGCATCTCGGCACACAATCCTATTTTTGGTCTGCTTCCACTTTATAAGGGTACTTTTCACACTTGCGTTAAAGTTTTTCGGTATTGAGTTCTGTCCTCGGGGCTCAATACTGGGGGGGGGGGGGGGGGAGAAATCTGATAAGTTTTATCCTAATGCATTATGAATAGAGCCCAATCCATTCAGTCCCTCTTACATTTTTTTTGGGATGGAGAAAATACCGCAGCATGCTGCAGTTCTCTCCGGCCAAAAATCCTGAACACTTGCCGGGACGCCGGATCCAGCATTAATTTACATTGAAGTGTATTAGTGCCGGATCTGGCATTAAGGGGGTTCTGCACTTTGTTTTAACTGATCTATCCTCTGGATAGATCATCAGCTGCAGATCGGTGGGGGTCTGACACCCGGGACCCCTGCCAATCAGCTGTTTGAGAAGGCAGCGGCGCCATGGCCTTCTCACTGTTTACCGCTGGCCCAGTGATGTCACGACTTGTATCAACTAGTGTGGGTGGGGATAAGCTCTGGTCACTTGAGAGGACCTTACCCCCGCCCACGCTAGTTGATACTAGTCGTGAAGTCAGTGGGCTGGTGGTAAACAGTGAGAAGGACGTGGTGCTACTGGAGCGGATGATGTATCATCTGGATAGATCAGTTAAAACAAACTGCAGAACCTCCTCAAGTGTTCCAGCAAAATGGAGCCCGCTTTCTGGTCTGTGCATGAGCAGACCTTTTACAAATGCAAAAAATACCGGCTCTGTTTTTCCAGCTGACACCAGAGACACGTGTCCAGTATTGCAATGCATTTGTGTCTGGATTGAGGGATCTGACAGGTAGCTCCGGCGATGGCACTGCCTGCCGGAATCCTCTGCAGCAACTGTGAAAGTAGCCTAAAAAGGATTAATATTTTGACAACGTGTGATCAGTCGGTGTCAATCATTGGCTCCATTCTAGTCTAGTTTTTATTTTTTTTCCCCTCTCAGGCACAGTGTCTTGTCTGTCCCTGCTACCGCAGTTCCTACATATCCTGTTAGGCCCTGGGATAGAGGACAGACAACCACACATCAATAGCCTATCCTAAAATAAAAATCCATGATGTTACCTGGGAGACGCATGTAATTGATTGTGCAGAATTTGCATGAATACATCTTATGACTCCCCCTGTCATTGTCAGGGTCTTGTACCTCTTTCACACGGTTCATTCAGTCCTATAGTGTCACTTACTGTACAGGAGAGATGATACATTTTGGTTGAAATACTTGAGGTGATTTCAAATGGTCCTAATCCTTGGCATATTGGCCTTTACAAGGAGCCCACCTTCCCTTCCATGTATTTAACTTTTGTATATTGTACAGAGTTTCTCAATATTTTATTAGAATGCTGCAAACTCTATATGGGAAATAAAACCTGCTGTCTGAAAGTCTGGTGTCTGATTTCTGTCCTCCAGTGTGAGACTTTTAGATCTTCCCTATCGATGCTGATATGTTAACCGTTCTGCCCCCAGGGTGTGTTATATGTATATTATTGCTTTCATCATCCCAACCCCCAAACAATAAATACTTCCTTTCAGTCTCTTCTATCTTGTGTAAATGGGTTCAGAATACAACACCCTCTGGACAATGTGGCTTTTTTCCCCCTGACCACTGATGTTTTTTTTAAAAGGTCTTTCTGCTCCATATGAACAGTTGCATGGCCAAAATGCTTACTTTTATGTACCTCTAAACCCGTGCCTGGGTGGGATTTGTGTAACCCCTACCCCCTCTGCAGTCCGTTGTGTCCTAGCAGGAGTGAGACTGTTGGCCTGCATGCCTGTTCTCATACAGAGCTCCAATGGCCATAAAGGGGTTAATCCAGGAATTTGATTTTGATGACCCGTCCTAAGGCTAGGGTCTGGCTGCTGTGCTCACCAGAGCTAGAGTTCTGGGTCAGAAATATGTAGCGCTATAGAAAGCTGTTAAGTAAATCAGAATTGTGAATGTCCACAAACTAGCCGACAAGTTAAACCGAAACTCACAGTAAGTTACACTGAAATGCAGACTCCACTTACAGAACATTCCACAGCAAGGAGTTGGACAACAAGCAACATGTATCACCTTGCGACAGCTAATGGATAATACATTTATGATTGACGAGGGACTGAGCCCTACCACTGGTGCTCACGTTCTTGTCTTGGGCTTGACACAAAGAAATGGCTTGGAATGGGAGGGATTCACAGAGTGGGTGTTACTAGCCGTTTCTGAGATTTTTTTTAAAATTATTTATAACTGATGACCTATCCTCTGGATAAGTCATCAGTATCTGAAGGGCGGGTCCCCTGCTGATCGGCTGTTTGAGAAGCCACCGACGCTCACAGCAGCTTTCTGAGTGTGTATACCGCTAGCTGGATGATCACGTCTTTTATACAGCACTAAAAACATTGCCCGTGGTGCTTCGTGATATCACAAATTTTTTATTGAGGGCACATTCTAAGGCCCCCTTCACACGGGCGAGAATTCCATGTGGGTGCAATGCGTGAGTTGAACGCATTGCACCTGCACTGAAGCCGGACCCATTCACTTCCATGGGGCTGTGATTTTCACGCATCACTTTGATGATGTAATCGCGCGGTGATGTCAGCTCAGGTCCTGCTGAATGAAGATAGATTTCTATAACCCTGTTATAAGGGAAAATAATAAAATATACAGAACACCTAACCCAAACTTCAGTGAAGAAGTCCGGGTTTAGGTTTGGGTACCACAGTCAGTTTTTTTTTTATCACGTGGGTGCAAAACGCATTGCACCCGCACGATAAAAACTGAACATCGGAAACGCAATCGCAGTCAAAACTGACTGCAATTGCGTACCTACTCGCATGATTTTCAGTGATCGCAGACGCAACGCATCCAGACACGGTCTGCAAGGGGCCTAAGTGTTGTCCAATTTTCTTCCTGAACCCAGTCAGTCGATGACCAATTTCAGGATCGGTAATAAATATCAGCCTGGAAGGGATTTGACGACTCCGTGGCCTACAATGCCACATTCACCAGTCACATGGTCTTTCTGCAGTTCATTCAAGTTGCAAAAAAAGTTGGGGGTTAAAGTACTTTCACACTAGCGGCAGGACACCCTGTCGGATCTGTCCTGCCGCTATTTCGCCATTGACTATAATGGGGGCGGAGCTCCGGCGCAGCACAGCGAAAGGCCGCCGGACTAAAACTACGACATGTCTGACTTTTTAGTCCGACGGCCTCTCGCCGTGCTGCGCCAGAGCTCCGCCCCCGTCCCCATTATAGTCAATGCGGACGGAGTGGCGGCAGGGCGGATCCGTTACCACAGCTGTTAGCACAAAAGCAAAAAACAATGCAACAGCACTCCGCAAACACAAATAATAAAGTAAGTACAATCGTGCCATACTCACTATAGAAAATGTACTAATGCTATGTTATAAATGTGAGATTCTTGGCAAATACATTTTGTACAAAATGATTTGTGCCTGTCCGCCAACAAGGCGATCTCCTTAGGAGAGGAACCTACACTAAATACTACCTCCACTAGTGCCATAGTGGCACCCATTACATTTAGGGAATGCAGGTTACACATGCATGCTGAGCCCACTCTATTATACCTCTTACGGTGCCATGTGATTGAGCGCTGCAATACCGAGTACAACCACTATAAAAGATATGGCACTGTGTTTGGTTACAATAAGAAGGCTGCAGTTGCCGTCCGAGTGACACTGTCCCTTCAACTCGTTGTCAGGAGTCAGATCGTACTCATCTCATATCGACCTATCCTGAAGCTAGGTCATCAATATACAAGTCTAGGACCCCTTTAAGGCCTCATGCACACGACTGTAGTTTTGGTCCGCGTCTGATCTGTATTTTTTGCGGATTGCACGTGGACCCATTCATTTCAGTGGGTGCATAAAAAATGTAAACGGCACACAGAGGTCCATGGCCGTTCTGCAAATTATAGAACATGTCCTATTCTTGTCCATTTTGTGGACAAGAATAGGCATTTCTACTGATAAGAGTGGGAAAATTGCGGAATTTACACAGAAGGTATCTGTATTTGCTGGTTCCGTGGTTTGTGGACGGCAAAAATGGATATGGTTGTGTGCATGAAGCCTAATAAAGGAAATGGAGGGACATTTGAAAGATCCTTCTAGTGCCTCCTTTGGGCCCCTTTCAGACGAGCTAGTCCAACGCATCAGATTTGCAGCGTGAGTATGTGGCAGTGCCCGTCCTGACCTCCCAGCACTGACCAGGTCGCATAGCATTATACTGATTTATGATGGCTATGTAACCCTTACAGTTCTGGAATGTATTGGATAACACTGACAGCATTATGTCAGTGTTATCCAATACATTCCAGAACGGTAAGGGTTACATAGCATCATAAATCAATATAATGATATGCGACCTGGTCAGGGCTGGGAGGTCAGGGCGGGAGCTGCAGTATAATCATGCATGGGACTCGCTCATCTGAAAGGGGCCTTAGTCAAAAAAAAAATTGGTGAATGCAAGATATCAATCCCTTTCTTGAGACTGGATTAAATGTCCTTTATTTTTCACCACTGGGTTCATAGAGATATCGTATTCCGGTGTTACATAATACAACAAGGACAGGAAGAGAAAGCGTCAAACGCGAAGAAATAAGGTTTCGTACGAGAAGAGATTGCAGGATATGGTATGATCCCTTCTATATATAACACGGCCTCTTCCTGTGGGTTCAGATTTCAGGCTGGAAACCAGACTACAGGCACCTGGTTGGTAATGATATACGATGGATCCGCTTTGGGGTGGAAAATTGAAATCCGATAGTGGACCGGGACTTGTATTCGGGGAATATGCTGCTTACAGCTGATTGAGACATGCCGAGAATGAAGTATTTATGGCCTGCGTTCTTTAGTCGAATTTGCTTTCAGCAACCTTTATCTCAGGCGTCAAAATATGGCAAATTAAAGAAAATCTATCACAATGAGAGACCACCATGACGCAGCAGCCCCCAGTTATAGGGAAAGCTTTTAGACCCTCCTAGTGACTCGCTCACAGTGTAGAAGGCAGCAAGAAAATTGATGACACAACAGGGCTCATGCACACGAATGTCCACAATATATGGGCATCGGCCGCATGCGCTCCATATCACGGATGCGGACCCATAGACCATGTTCTTTTTGCAGTGCGGACTGAATCTTGTGGATTGTGGACCAATTCAAAGGAATGGATCCGCAAACAGCAGGCACAAGGCCGGTGCCCATGCATTGCAGACCGCTATTTGTGGTCCGTATCACGGGCCATACACGTTTGTGTGCATTAACCCTTAGTAAAAGACAGAACAATGTGCCTCCGTGATTTATAATGCCGAGCAGCTTAGTGTGGCTGGGGCTTCAACGTGACTGATAGTCCCGCAGTTACGTCACAGTCCTGGGATGTGAGATTTCCGCACAACTACCAGCCTAATAAAATCTTTTGCAATACCACCAACTAGCAATGATCTCTACTGGCAGCTTTGGGGCATATGAAGATGAATGGAACTCATTTTCATTTGAAAAAACTTTGGCCACAAATATGCAGTGTGTGAACATACCCTTAGAATAAACAATGCAGCAATATATATATATATATATATATATATATATATATATACACACACACATACATATACACAGTCAGGTCCATAAATATTGGGACATCGACACAATTCTAACATTTTTGGCTCTATACACCACCACAATGGATTTGAAATGAAACGTACAAGATGTGCTTTAACTGCAGACTGTCAGCTTTAATTTGAGGGTATTTACATCCAAATCAGGTGAACGGTGTAGGAATTACAACAGTTTGCATATGTGCCTCCGACTTGTTAAGGAACCAAAAGTAATGGAACAATTGGCTTCTCAGCTGTTCCATGGCCGGGTGTGTGTTATTCCCTCATTATCCCAATTAGGCCTCATGCACACGACCGTTGTTTTGGTCCTCATCCGAGCCGCAGTTTTTGCGGCTTGGATGCGGACCCATTCACTTCAATGGGGCCGCAAAAGATGCGGACAGCACTCCGTGTGCTGTCCACATCTATTGCTCCGTTCCGTGGTCCGCATATAAAATATAACCTGTCCTATTCTTGTCCGCAAAACGGACAAGAATAGGCAGTTATATCAATGGCTGTCCGTGCCGTTCCGACGGACGCCATCCGTGTTTTGCGGATCCGCAATTTGCGGACCGCAAAACACAACGGTCGTGTGCATGTAGCCTTACAATGAGCAGATAAAAGGTCCAGAGTTAATTTCCAGTCTGCTATTTGCATTTGGAATCTGTTGCTGTCAACTCTCAAGATGAGATCCAAAGAGCTGTCACTATCAGTGAAGCAAGCCATCATTAGGCTGAAAAAACAAAACAAACCCATCAGAGAGATAGCAAAAACATTTGGCGAGGCCAAAACAACTGTTTGGAACATTCTTAAAAAGAAGGAACGCATCGGTGAGCTCAGCAACACCAAAAGACCCGGAAGACCACAGAAAACAACTGTGGTGGATGACTGAAGAATTCTTTCCCTGGTGAAGAAAACACCCTTCACAACAGTTGGCCAGATCAAGAACACTCTCCAGGAGGTAGGTGTATGTGCGTCAAAGTCAACAATCAAGAGAAGACTTCACCAGAGTGAATACAGAGGGTTCACCACAAGATGTAAACCATTGGTGAGCCTCAAAAACAGGAAGGCCAGATTAGAGTTTGCCAAACGACATCTAAAAAAGCCTTCACAGTTCTGGAAGAACATCCTATGGACAGATGAGACCAAGATCAACTTGTACCAGAGTGATGGGAAGAGAAGAGTATGGAGAAGGAAAGGAACTGCTCATGATCCTAAGCATACCACCTCATCAGTGAAGCATGGTGGTGGTAGTGTCATGGCGTGGGCATGTATGGCTGCCAATGGAACTGCTTCTCTTGTATTTATTGATGATGTGACTGCTGACAAAAGCAGCAGGATGAATTCTGAAGTGTTTCGGGCAATATTATCTGCTCATATTCAGCCAAATGCTTCAGATCTCATTGGACGGCGCTTCACAGTGCAGATGGACAATGACCCAAAGAATACTGCAAAAGCAACCAAAGAGTTTTTTAAGGCAAGAAAGTGGAATGTTATTCAATGGCTAAGTCAATCACCGGACCTGAATCCGATTGAGCATGCATTTCACTTGCTGAAGACAAAACTGAAGGGAAAATGCCCCAAGAACAAGCAGGAACTGAAGACAGTTGCAGTAGAGGCCTGGCAGAGCATCACCAGGGATGAAACCCAGCGTCTGGTGATGTCTATGCGTTCCAGACTTCAGGCTGTAATTGACTGCAAAGGATTTGCAACCAAGTATTAAAAAGTGAAAGTTTGATTTATGATTATTATTCTGTCCCATTACTTTTGGCCCCTTAACAAGTGGGAGGCACATATGCAAACTGTTGTAATTGCACCGTTCACCTGATTTGGATGTAAATACCCTCAAATTAAAGCTGACAGTCTGCAGTTAAAGCACATCTTGTTTGTTTCATTTCACATCCATTGTGGTGGTGTATAGAGCCAAAAATGTTAGAATTGTGTCGATGTCCCAATATTAATGGACCTGACTGTATATATATATATATATATATATATATATATATATATATACAGTACTGTGGAAATAAAAATGCTAGAAGTAGGAACGCTTTCAAAAATAGAAGTGATAATAGTTTATCAATTAACAAATTGCAGTGAACTAAAGAGAAATCTAAATCCAGTGAATATTGGGTGTGACGAGCCTCTGCCTTTAGCATCAGTTTTTCTAGGAACACTTGCAGAAAGTTTTTGAAGGAACTTGACAGGGAGGTTGTTCCAAACATCTCGGAGGACCACAGATCTTCTGTGGAGGTAGGCTTGCTCAGATCCTTCTGTCTCTTCATGTAAGGCTACTTTCACACTTGCGGCAGGACGGATCTGACATGCTGTTCACCATGTCGGATCCGTCCTGCCGCTATTTCGCTGTGCCGCCGGACCGCAGCTCCGTCCCCATTGACTATAATGGGGAATGGGGCGGAGCTCCGGCGCAGCACGGCGAAAGCCGCCGGACTAAAAAGTCGGACATGCAGGACTTTTTAGTCCGGCGGCTTTCGCCGTGCACTGCCGGAGCTCCGCCGAAATAGCGGCAGGACGGATCCAACATGGTGAACAGCATGTCGGATCCGTCCTGCCGCAAGTGTGAAAGTACCCTAATCCCAGACAGACTGGATGAGATCAGGGCTCTGCTGGGGCCATATCATCACTTCCAGGACTCCTTCTTCTGTATGATGCAGATGTTCTCAATGACATTGGCTGTATGTTTGGGGTTGTTGTCCTGCTGCAGAATATATTTGGAGCCAATCAGAGCCTGATGATATTACATGATGGATAAGCATCTGCCTGTATTTCTCAGGATTAATCCTGACCAAATCCCTAACGCCATTTGCTGAAATGCCTCCCCAAAGGTACCTCCACCATGCTTCACTGCTGCCTGTAGACACTACTTATTGTACCACTTCAGCCCTTTTTCTTCACATTTTGACTCATCAGTACAGAGTATGACTGGCAGGTGGTGGAGGTCTAGAACAATACAATTGACCGCACAGTGAAGACCCCATCGCCTCTACATATATGTAAATTCCTGTAAGATCCTCTATCTGTAGAAGGACCCTCCTGAATCAGGCAGTGTTCCCTTACTGGTGTGCCCCTATGACATAGCCCAAGGAGAGCTGACATTGCTATACTGTGTAGGAAGACATCCGTCTCACAAGGGGAATGGTAACACTAATTGTCAATTTATTCTCAAATTTCAAGGAGGAGTAACAGAGGAACGTCACAACAGGGGGGTGCATTTTGGCAGATCTGGGGCCTCTATCGCACCACTAAGCCCCAATCTCAGTTCAGCAGTTAAGCCTGGGCACTACTGCTCTACAGATGGGCATGGCTCCCCTCCACCAATGGGCTCCTGTGCAGGTGGTATTTCCACCCCTGGTTTATTCATTTTATTTTATTTTTCCAGTCAACTGCTTGTAACCAGCAGGGGGCCCCCTGATCTCTGGTAAACCAAGCACTTGCTTGGTTTACATGGTGGTAAAGTCTTCAGGAGAGGAGACAGGTTCCCTTAAAGGGGTTATCCCACTTCACATTTTCATACTTACCTGCTGCCAGCGCGCCGTTCACTTCCTGGATTCTGGCTGGGGGCGGGCTTCATCTTGATTGAAGTCTTCTCCCGGCTGGGCCGCTCGCTGTCCTGAACGCGCACGCTGCCACGCATGCGCCATGGTGACTTATTCCTGGCTAGTATAGTACAGAGTCGGCGTGTGCGTTCGCGGATCTGTACTATTCTGGCCCGAAAGAAGTCACCATCGTGCATGCTTGGCGGCGTGCGCGTTCAGGACAGCGAGCGGGCCAGCCGGGAGAAAAGTCTTCTGCGCAAACGCGGCCACCGGGATTCCGGATAAGAGCGGTGGCCGTAACCAGGGGAGACTGAATTTTCTCCAAAAAGGTGGGAATTGGTTAATCAAATATATTTACAAAAATTATCACTGTCAAATCATTACCAGATTTATCAGTGATCATTATGATGGGATAACCCCTTTAAGGGTCCATTCACACGTCCGTAGAATGGGTGCAGAAGGAATCCGGACCCATTCATTCTCTATGGGGCCGGAAGAGATGCGGACAGCACACAGTGTGCTGTTCGCATCCCGGTCTTCCGGTCCGTGGCTCCCGAAAAAAATAGAACATGTCCTATTCTTGTCCACAATTGCGGACAAGAATAGGCAGTTCTATGGGGGTGCCGGCCGGGTGTACTGCGGATCCGCAATACACTACGGACGTGTGAATGGACCCTTAAAAGGGGCTGTCTACAAGATTACAAAAAAATGTGGGGCACGGGCCGGAGATGGCAGAAAATAAGCATTGAATTGTGCTGTCTTTCTGGTCCTCTTTGCCAGTGTTTTACAGGGCTTCGGCACTGACATTACAGCGACATGACATCAGAGCTGCCGAGGACCAGAAAGGCAGCAATGCATCAGCAGGTGATTACACAATGATTATTCTGCCTGTGCCGCACTTTTTCCTAATCTCGAACAACCCCTTTAAAGCACATCTGTCAGCAGATTTGTGCCTATGACACTGGCTGACCTGTTACATGTGCGCTTGGCAGCTGAAGGCATCCATGTTGGTCCCATGTTCATATGTGCCCGCATTGCTGCGAAAAATTAAGTTTTAATATATACAAATGAGCCTCTAGGATTGGCTCTTTATACAAATTGCAATCGAATTATTAAAATAAAAAGGTAAAACAATTATAATATATATATTTATATCACCCCTTTCCCTAAAATAAAAATGATCAAAAATAAATATATATCATTCGCATCGCCCATTCTATTAAAATATAAAATATCAGAATATGGCAATGAAAAGAAAGAATACCTTTTTTCCAAAGTTTAGCTTTTTTTTTTGCCTTAAAATATAAGAAAAACTATACAAATGTGGTATTGCTGTAATCGTATTGACCCGGAGAATGAAAAGCACAAGTCAGTTTTACCGCCGTAAAAACAAAACCCATCAAACTGTGGAGGAATTGCATTTTTTTTCCTTCCAATTCCACCACTTTCATTTCAGTTTGTTTCCAGCTTCCCACTCCATCCTATGAATAGTAAATGGTGCCATTAGAAAGTACAACTTGTCCCGTCTTCATACAGCTATGTGAACGAAAAAATAAAAAAAAGCTAAGGCAGGGAGTAAAAAAAAATATATATATATATATATATATATAATAAAAAATCACCCTGTCAGGAAGGGGTTAAATATGACATGGAAACTCTGCAAATATACAAACTTTTTGCATCGAATAGCAATGATTCCTGATGCTACTATACAGTAAATAGGGATATCGTAATTAGGAGCCACAGTGACACAAATTTACTAACACAGATCGATTGATATGCTCCATAAAGAGACATTTCCAGGTTATGAGGGTAGAAGGAAGTTCGCACGCTCAAAATCCGAGACAAAGGGGACAATTGGGAGGTGTGCGTCTACTACCTACATGTCGTCAGCATTAAAATGCTGAATTTCATGTATAACCTGCACTTGTTAATGGCACAGTAGATCATTCCAGTTATCACAAGCACACAGTGCGCCCTCTGGTGTTAAAATATCATACTGCATAGAGGAGGCTAGTTCAAAGGACTTGGTGAATGTCTTCTTATTACCTGGGTTCTAACAGATAAAAAACATGACTATTTAGTATTATTCCCAGACTTATAATTTATTCTACAGCAACTTTTACTTCCCCGCACAGCCATCAATCTACTACCCCTGCCTAGACTAAAACCAACTTAACAGGGTTACCCCATGACTGATGTAAAAACTCAAAATCAGACATCAACCAGTCCTGTACCTCACATGGATCCAGAGATCTCCCCATTCATTGCTCTGCTAGATTTATATCAAGCTGACAGCTCAAGGGGAGTGTCTTTTCTGCAGCAGCTCAGGGGGCGTGTCCATGCTCCACCTATCACAGCTCAGGAGGCAGTTGAAGGATGAAACTGAGCATGTGCGACCATCTCAGTGAGCAGGTCAAAGAAATAAGAAAAAGAACAAAAACAGCAGGTGGCGCTATACAGATACATTTTATTGAATAACTCAGTGGCTATGCTAAATTTTTAATTACATCCAGTTACAAAAGTGTTCAGATCCAGGTGCTGGTTTAAAAACTGTAGAATATTTTTTGCAGGACCATCACTTTAAGGTGCTACTTTTTTTTAAAGTATACCAACCTACTGGTTGTTGGGTTAAAGGAACTCTGCCACAGGCATACCTTAATATGGAAATGACTTTAAAAGAGACACTTTTTATAAACAGGGGCTGTGCAGGGGGTAAATATTGATGACCTATCCTAAGGATGGGTCATTAATATCAGATCAGTGGAGGTCTGACTTCTGGCACCCCCGCCAATCAGCTGTTGGAAGGGATAGTGGCGCTCATGCTCAAATGAATGGGATGGTGCAGTTGCAATAACACTGCGCTGCCACTACAAAAGAGACGCCACGCAGGTAATTTTGAAGAAGGAGTAGTAGTGCTCCCACGAGCGTTGCTACCCCTTTAAACAGCTGATCGTGGGGGTGCCAGGAGTCGCGCCCCCCCCTCCCCCACCAATCTGATCTGATATTGATGACCTATCCTGAAGATAGCTCAGCAATATTTACCCACTGCACAATTTATTTATTTTTTTCCTCTCTGCACAACCCATTTAAGGATTCCCAATTCTCCAAAATATTTTTTAGAAATCTGCCCACCAAGTCTGTTATACTATTTAGGCTGGGTTCACACTTGGCGATATGGGGCTGATTTTCAGATGTGCCAGATCTGCAGCATTGGGCACTGCCAGCAAAATGGATAAAGTGTTTAAGAACTCTCATCCTAAGGGCTCATTCAGACGGCCGTAGCGTTTTGTGGTCTGCAAATTGCAGATCCACAAAACACGGATACCAGCCCGTGTGCCTTCTGCAATTTGCGGACCGCACATGGCCGGCGCTATGATCGAAATGCCTATTCTTATCCGCAGGGGGGCTGCAGAATGGAACAACGGATGCGGACAGCACACGGTGTTCTGTCCGCATTCGTTACGCATGAATGAGCCCAAACACTGTGTAAAAAAAATCAGCAGCGTAACTTGACCCGCGATGTGGATCTGAAATCTGCAGACTGCCTTTGGCAATGAAGTGAAGTGCGTTTTTTGTCACAGATCTACATCATAACCCACTTTTCCTCTGTTTGTTAGGCCTCATGCACACGACCGGTTGTTTTCCGTTCCGCAAAATGGGGTTCCGTTGTTCCGTTTCCGTTTTTGTTTCCGTGTGTCTTCCTTTATTTTTGGAGGATCACCAGACATGAAGGAAAGTAAAAAAAAAGTCTAAGTCAAAATTGGCATGTAATTGATAGAAAAAAAACGGACGCGGATGACAATCTTGTGTGCCTCCGCGTTTTTTCACGGTCCCATTGACTTGAATGGGTTCGCGAACCGTTTTCCGTGATAAAAAATAGGACAGGTTATATTTTTTTTGGAACCACGGATCATGGACGCGGATGACAAACGGTGCATTAGCCGAGTTTTTAACCGACCCTTTGAAAGTCAATGGGTCCGCAGAAAATCACGGAAAACGGAACAACGGACACGGAATAAAACATGAGGCCTTAGGGTGCATTCACACAACCGTAAGTATTTTGCGGTCCGCAAAACACGGATACTGCATTTTGCAGACCGCACGTGGCCGGCGTTAGATAATGCCTTTTCATGTCCACGGTTGCGGACAAGAATAGGACATGCTCTATATTTTTTGCAGGGCAGCGGAACAGAACAACAGATTTTTTGCAGCCCCAATGAAATGAATGGGTACGCACCCGTTCCGCAAAATTGCGGTGCGGATCCATTTTTACAGTCGTGTGAACGCACCCTAAGTCTCATATGGACATACCCTAAATACACATCGAGCTCTGTAACTCCTCCCTTTTCACCTCCTTCCTGCCGTTCCTTTCCTATAGTAGTGAGACTTGAACCGCCCTCCCGAATGGGATGTCATTGATGACGTTCCATCCACTGGGGTACTGGCATCCCAAGCATCACTTCCATTAAAAATCTGGCGGCCCCAGCACCACTTGGTTGGCTCCGCAAGAAGAATAAATATGGCCAAACTACATTTGGAAAGTTATAAAAAAAATAATATAATAATATATATATTAAATTAACAGTAAAATAAAACAAAAAAAATCCTTATTTACCCTCATCGATCCTCAGCCATTTCCATTCCGATGCTGCTCTGCCATTCCTGGCCCTAGGTCGAAACCGGAAATGCCAGAAAAGGGGGCGCTGCTTTAGCTGCTGATATCTCCTGATCATTGACCCACATAATAAAATTATGTTAGTTAGGGCCCATTCACACATCTGTATGTGTTTTGCCGATCCGCAAAACAAGGACACCGGCAATGTGCACATCGCCGGCACTCTAATAGAAAATGCCTTTTCTTGTCCACAATTGCGGACAAGAATAGGACATGTTCTATTTTTTTGCAGAACAGAAGTACGGATCCGCAAATGCGGACAGCACATTCCAGCCCCATTGAAAATGAATGGGTCCGCACCTGTTCCGCAAAATTGCAGAACGGATGCGGACCCTTTTTGCGGACGTGTGAATGGACTCTTATACCACACAGCGAACGCCATAAATAAATTCCACAAAATAACATTAAAATTGCTGTTTTTTCTTTCTTTCCCTCCCAAAAATAAAATGATAAAAGTTATTTACTACACTATATATACCCCAAAATGGTTCCTAAAAAACCTACAACTAATCCCGCTAAATAAAAAATAATTTTGAAATTTTTTTTTTAAAGTTATGACTGCTGGAACATAAAGGGGGAAATATTATTGGCCCTTAAGGCTAAAATTAATTATGTCACTAAGGAGTTAAAAATGCAATTGTGTCCCGAGATCCCGTGAATGTGCAATTCACCACTGGGACCGGGCATACGCACTGTGATGACCACTGTGGGCAGCGACATCGCTCCATGCAGTGTGCATGCGCTTGCGGGATCTCGTCCAGTACACTAGATGACACAAGGGGCTTACAGGGCGGGACAAGCAAGAGGCTGGGGTTATCTGAGAAGAGGCAGAGCGGCCTGGGCACTTACAACCCGAACACCGCTCCTGGGCACTTACAACCCGAACACCGCTCCTGGGCACTTACAACCCGAACACCGCTCCTGGGCATTTACAGCCCGAACGCCCCCCCTGGGCACTTACAGCCCGAACGCCGCCCCTGGGCACTTACAGCCCAAACGCCCCCCCTGGGCACTTACAGCCCAAACGCCCCCCCCCCCCCCCCCTGGGCACTTACAGCCCAAACGCCCCCCCCCCCTGGGCACTCACAGCCCGAACGCCCCCCCCCCCCTGGGCACTTACAGCCCGAACGCCCCCGCCGGGCACTTACAGCCCGAACGCCCCCCCCCCCCCCCCCCCCCCCCCCCCCGGGCACTTACAGCCCGAACGCCCCCCCCCTGGGCACTTGCAAGCCCTCATTTGCATATGAATAAAACTGCGTTTTTGCTGCTGGTCAATGTCACAACAAAAGAACAAAAAGGTATCATTTGAATTATGTACATTTATGCTACAGCGCTACGTAAGCAGTGTATAAGGTGAAATTGTGGTGACAGACTCCCTTTAAGGGTATATTCACATGACAAAATATGAGACAGAAAAATCAGTCACAAAATCTGACTCCAAAAAAGCTGATTTTGGAGATTACACCCTGTTTTTGGCACTGATAATTATTGTTTCTTCTGCTTGTGAGGGAAAAATGCTGCCTAAAACACTGAAAGAAGGGACATTCTACTATACACACCATATGATTCACATTGTATATTTCCCATTGAAAACAATGGGAAGTTGTTTTGAAGCGTTTGGGGATGTGTAACATACCTTAGCTGTGTGAACATATCCTTGTACTTATTATTTTAGAAAGAGGGAAAGAAAAAGTATGAGTTGGACATCCCCATTAAATTGGTGGCTGTTCACTGTCCACCACCTTTGCAGCTCTTCTGAAACCAGAGCCTTGGAAGGAAAGTTTTCTGGGCAAAACTGACTGAAATACTGCAGAAGTACGACCACTGATGGCCTCCAGCCCTCGCTAATGTTATAAATACAGTACAGACCAAAAGTTTGGACACACCTTCTCATTCAAAGAGTTTTCTTTATTTTCATGACTATGAAGGCATCAAAACTATGAATTAACACATGTGGAATTATATACATAACAAACAAGTGTGAAACAACTGAAAATATGTCATATTCTAGGTTCTTCAAAGTAGCCACCTTTTGCTTTGATTACTGCTTTGCACACTCTTGGCATTCTCTTGATGAGCTTCAAGAGGTAGTCCCCTGAAATGGTCTTCCAACAGTCTTGAAGGAGTTCCCAGAGATGCTTAGCACTTGTTGGCCCTTTTGCCTTCACTCTGCGGTCCAGCTCACCCCAAACCATCTCGATTGGGTTCAGGTCCGGTGACTGTGGAGGCCAGGTCATCTGGCGCAGCACCCCATCACTCTCCTTCATGGTCAAATAGCCCTTACTTTCAAAGTTTTCCCAATTTTTCGGCTGAATGACTGACCTTCATTTCTTAAAGTAATGATGGCCACTCGTTTTTCTTTACTTAGCTGCTTTTTTCTTGCCATAATACAAATTCTAACAGTCTATTCAGTAGGACTATCAGCTGTGTATCCACCTGACTTCTCCTCAACGCAACTGATGGTCCCAACCCCATTTATAAGGCAAGAAATCCCACTTATTAAACCTGACAGGGCACACCTGGGAAGTGAAAACCATTTCAGGGGACTACCTCTTGAAGCTTATCAAGAGAATGCCAAGAGTGTGCAAAGCAGTAATCAAAGCAAAAGGTGGCTACTTTGAAGAACCTAGAATATGACATATTTTCAGTTGTTTCACACTTGTTTGTTATGTATATAATTCCACATGTGTTAATTCATAGTTTTGATGCCTTCAGTGTGAATCTACAATTCTCATAGTCATGAAAATAAAGAAAAATCTTTGAATGAGAAGGTGTCCAAACTTTTGGTCTGTACTGTACATGGCAAGCTTTCCACTTTTCATTCCTTCAGCTCCGAACATAAAGTGTCACAGGTGGGCCTATTGGCCGTGCCCATAGCTGTGCCACATAGATAACATCTATCCAATTAATGTGTGTCTCGCAGTCAGCAACCTTGGAATGGAGAGCTGGAGCGTTTTATCCCATTGAAAACAATGGGAAGCTGTTTGAAAGCATTTTGTGGCAACATACCCTAGCTCTGTGAACATACGTTTATATCGGTTACTATTTTGAATGAGTTGGACATCTCCAGTAAACTAGTGGCCGCTCACTGTACACCACATTTGCGGCCTTCAGAAGGCACAGGATTGGAGGGAAGTACGACCACTGATTGCCACCAGCCCTTTCTAAGGTTATAAATACATGGCACGCGTTCCACCTCTAGTTCCTTCAGCTCTGAACTTGAAGTGACACAAGTGGGCCTACTGGCCGTGCCCATGGCTGTGCCATGTGGTTAATAACATCTATCCAGCTGATATGTGTGTGTCTCGTCAGCAACCTTGGGATGGCCGGCTAGAGTGTTTTATAATGCACTGATCATGGATACATGCACACCCTGCTGTAAATAACAGGAATATTAGTCCCCGACAGTATATGCTTGTATACATGATTTGACTTCTGATATTTTTAAAGGGGTATTCCAACACAATCGAGTCCCCCTGATCAGATAATCATCAGAAAAAATAAATAAACGTGCTGATACTCACCTCTCTGATCTCCTGCCAATGCTGCTCCAATGCACCGGAGTCCCTGCAGCGCTCCACTTCCTGCTCCTGTCTCCACCCGGCAGGAAATGGCTGGGAATGACACTCACCCAATCACTGGCTGAGGTGGTCATCTCTGCAGCCGGTGATTGGCTGAGCAGCATTATTCACAGCCAGTTTTTAATGTGTTCAGACACAAAGTGGGGCGCAGCAGGGACCCCAGCACCGTCAGAGAGGCATCGGCAGGGGATCGTGAGATTAGTAGAATTGTTTTTATTTTATTTTTTTATCGCATTTGGGGGACTGATTTCGATTGTGTTGGAATACCCCTTTAATAATTTATATTAAGGGGTACACAGTTCCTTATAATTCTTTACAGGAAGGGTCTGCACTAGTTGAGGAGTCTATTACAGTGACCACCAGAACCTTTTTAAAAAGCAAAAAAATGAATCTAGGGCAATATAGTGTACACTGCAGCTGCTGAAGAACCTCTTCCTAATAAGATGGAGAAACTATACGTCAATCAGATAGTAGCACAGAAGACAGAACTTCATCTAAAAGTGTATTTGCCGTGGATTTGCACTTTTCTGACAATCTGATCAAAAATTATCCCCGCCAAAACCGAGGCAGGAATGAAGACGTTTAACCTTTTTTTTTTTTATTCCAATCCCACCATATTTTATACAGTGTATTCAGTGCTGAAATCTATAGCAAAAAAAAAAATGATTACATTATCGAATCCGCACCATAGTTCATTTAATGCAAATTTCTCAGTGAGCAGATTTACAGTAGGGGTTTTTCAAGTGTTTAAAGGGAACCTGTTACCATGAAAATGCAGTTTAATCTGCCAGCAGCATGTTATAGAGCAGGAGGAGCTGAGCAGATTAATTTATAGTTTTATCAGAAATGATTCAGTACAACTTTTATTCACTTAAATTCCTGCTCATTCTGGGATTTGTAGTCCAGGAGGCGGTCCTATCAGTGACTGACAGCCTTCCCTCTATGAGGAGCCGGTCCTATCAGTGACTGACAGCCTTCCCTCTATGAGGAGGAGGTCCTATCAGTGACTGACAGCCTTCCCTCTATGAGGAGGTCCTATCAGTGACTGACAGCCTACCCTCTATGAGGAGGAGGTCCTATCAGTGACTGACAGCCTTCCTTCTATGAGGAGGAGGTCCTATTAGTGATTGACAGCCTACCCTCTATGAGGAGACGGTCCTATCAGTGACTGACAGCCTTCCCTCTACGAGGAGCCGGTCCTAATTATCAGAAAAAAAATAAACGTGCTGATACTCACCTCTCTGATCTTCTGCCAATGCTGCTCCAACGCACCGGAGTCCCCGCAGCGCTCCACTTCCTGCTCCTGTCTCCACCCGGCAGGAAACGGCTGCGAATGACACCCACGGTCCTATCAATGATTGACAGCCTTCCCTCTATGAGGAGGCGGTCCTATCAGTGATTGATAGCTATCTGTGTATACACCGTCATAGAGGGAAGGCTGTCAATCACTGATAGGACCTCCTCCTCATAGAGGGAAGGCTGTCAGTCACTGATAGGGCCGCCTCCTCATAGAGGGAAGGCTGTCAGTCACTGATAGGACCACCTCCTCATAGAGGGAAGGCTGTCAGTCACTGATAGGACCTCCTCCTCATAGAGGGAAGGCTGTCAGTAACTGATAGGACCGGCTCCTAGGCCTTCCCTCTATGAGGAGGCGGTCCTATCAGTGACTGACAGCCTTCCCTCTATGAGGAGGCGGTCCTATCAGTGATTGACAGCCTTCCCTCTATGAGGAGGAGGTCCTATCAGTGATTGACAGCCTTCCCTCTGTGAGGAGGAGGTCCTATCAGTGATTGACAGCCTTCCCTCTATGACGGTGTATACACAGATAGCTATCAATCACTGATAGGACCGCCTCCTCATAGAGGGAAGGCTGTCAGTCACTGATAGGACCGCCTCCTCATAGAGGGAAGGTTGTCAATCATTGATAGGACCTCCTCCTCATAGAGGGAAGGCTGTCAATCACTGATAGGACCTCCTCCTCATAGAGGGAAAGCTGTCAATCACTGATAGGACCGCCTCCTCATAGAGGGAAGGTTGTCAATCATTGATAGGACCTCCTCCTCATAGAGGGAAAGCTGTCAATCACTGATAGGACCGTCTCCTCATAGAGGGAAGGTTGTCAATCATTGATAGGACCTCCTCCTCATAGAGGGAAAGCTGTCAATCACTGATAGGACCGCCTCCTTGACTTCAAAGCCCAGAATGAGCAGGAATTTAAATGAATGAAATACAAGTTATACTGAATCTTTTCCCATATCAATATGCTCAGCTCCTCCTGCTCTATAACATACTGTCTGCAGGTTACTTTGCATTTTCATAGTAACAGGCTCCCTTTAATACTGATCCTCAGGACTGGTCACTAGTACCTCATTGGTGGAGGTCTAACACTTGGCACCCTCGCAGATCTGTTTGAAGTGAGTGCCTTGGCCTCCTTGGAGCTTACCATGTACTGCCATGATTATTGGATAGCAGCTGTGCTTAGTATCACTGCTAAGGCCCATTCACTTGAATAGTGCCGAGATGCTCCTAGACCATGTGACCGATGAACACGACATCATTGGCCTAGGTCTAGGAAGTAGAGCGCTGTGGCCTCTTCAATCAGCTGATCGGCAGTGGGGCTGGGAGTCAAACCCTAACCGATAAGATACTGATGACCTATCCAGAGGATAGGCCATCAGTATTAAACATTTGGGGGGAAAAAAACTTTAACATCGTTTTTCAGTGAAAAAAATAAAAAAATAAAAGGACGAATACATTCATTCTTGACATGGTTTTAAAGCAGAAACTGCAGAGGGAGTCTGTCTGCGGAGTAGCGTCATTGTCAGAGGTTATAATAATAATTAGAGATGAGTGAATTTCAGGTTATGAAATTCGTTCACTGGTAAAAGGTGAATTGCGTTATGGATTCCGTTACCACGGACCATAACACAATTCTATGACGGAATGCATAACGGAACGCCTTTAGAGGCATTCGGTCATAATAGAAGTCTATGGGCTGCAAAACGGATCCGTCCCATTTTCGTTATGCAGGGGAGTCCTCTCTGGGATGGATCCGTTATGCAGCCCATAGACTTCTATTATGAAAGTATGAATAACGGAATCCCTCTAAAGGCGTTCAGTCATAGAATTGCGTTATGGTCCGCGGTAACGGAATCCATGACGCAATTCACCTTTTACCAGTAAACGAAGCGTGAACGAATTTTAAAATATGAAATTCGCTCATCTCTAATAATAATCTTTATTTATATAGCGCCAACATATTCCACAGCGTACAAACAGTCATAAATAACATAGCAACAGACAAGTCAATAATTAGAACAAAAGGAATGAGGGCCCTGCTCGCAAGAGCTCACAATCTATGAGGGTTAATCTGCAGTTCAAACCACAAATCCGTGGCAGAAATCTGCATTTCACAGCAAATACACAGCAGATTTTTCTGACGTGTATTTTCCAACATTTGGATTTGGGGGGGGGGGGGGGATATCTCTCCTTGGGTAGAGAGCGCCTTAATCGGCCTGAGGAGACGTATAGGCCATTCATGCTCTTCTGGAATTCTGGGAAGAAAGTGATGCAAATGAGCTATTAACAAGCTCTGCCTCTGATGCCACCAGATGTAAGGCAGCTATCCTATAAGTCAGTGTTTGATCCGTTAAACAGGCCTTGAGACATGACTTGGATATTAACTAAGCCAGCATCTCATCTGCAGACAGCTGTTTCGGGGACGATTGACCCTCATCAGTGCAGTCTGGATATCCCGGATGCTTCTGCAGGAAAAGTGAAGCGGTGCCTAAGGACCGATGTGCCCTTACTTACCTTACCACTTGGCTCGAGCCATTAGTGATGAGCGGCATAGTCAATATTCGAATTCGCAATATTTTGCAAATTTTGGGCCGAATATTCGCCATAATTTTTGCAAATTCGAGATCTCCAGTCATTGTTTACTTGATTGCGAAAATCGGCAATGTAATATATTCGCGATAAATTTGCGATTAGAATGTTCAACACTATTCGCGAATACGAATATATAGCACTATAGTCTAAGTGTTCGCGAATCCTCGAAGTGGCGATATTCGCGATTAAAATTCACCATTCGAATATTCACACTCAACACTTACGAGCCATCCCAACTTGTCCATTGCTCACAACACCCGACGGAGAATGCTAACTTTTTTTTCCCCAGTTGTCGGCACCACGCCTCCAATCAGAAAGCGACGTTTCTACGCATCTCTCTAACCAAACCCTGAAAAGTCTCACAAACAGAGGAGCAGATCGGATCCTGGCAGCTGCTGCGCCTGTCACATTATTGAAAGAAATCCCTATAATTGGGGCTGATGTACAGCATGAGAGGAGCAGATGGCGTCCCCATATTTGTGTAGCGTGTTACTTGGAGCGATCCCGCGCAGAGGTATTATCACAGTGCGACAGTCATTCTCCATAATGGAGGCCGGTAATTGCATCTGACAGCCCGCGCCGTGTCTTCTTGTCATTCTCAGGCTCCAGCGGTGATCAGCGCCTTCCTTTTGTGAACGATATCAAAGCTAATTGAAAGTAAGCAGGAGCGACCACTCCGCCGACACAGATCCCCCGTCGTAGGTCATTTCTACACAAGTGGTAGTCGGTGGGTGGGGGGCAGGATCTGTACGCCTTCTCTCCTCTGCAATACTTCTCATGGAAATCACTCAATGTTGTAGTTCTGTTACATTTTAGCAAACGTGAAATGATAAAATAAGACGTTTTTCTTTTTATTATCATTATTTTTGACACGATTATAGAGGCCACAGAGGGCAAGAGAACGGACGTCTATAGGACAGTGTTGTGGGCGTGCTCTGTGCAGAGGTCATTGTGCAGGGAGGGGGAGGAGCGGAGCTGTGACACCAGCTATCGTCCATTGTAGCTCCTTCAGCCTCATAACAGAGGTGTTACCTTTCATTCTAATCCCCCCCGTGATGATCATGAAATGGCTGCTGCCTCCTGTGTACGTAGACAGTACAAGCTGAAAAAAAACTAAAAACATCTCTGTAAAATTGGGGTGGAGGGCGGGGGGGCTCAGTGGCTGGTGTTAAAACATTGGAAAAATTCTGGATTATTTTTAATATAATTACAAATATTTTAAAATATATTTAAACATACCATAGAGACAAAAAATGTATATTGTGATTATATACTCCATCAAAGGGGTTTTCAGTGATAAAATCCATGCATTTGGGTTCAAAACCTTTCCCCTTACCGATCCAGCTCTGGTCGCCCACCACATCATCTTTCCGTATGCACTGATGTGCAATGGCGGCTACGTCTATTGGAGCCAGCGATCACGTGATCACCAGGTGGCATCGGCATGGCAGAGCTGCTGGGTGTGAGCAGACCCAGATCAGCTCTGCCACGGCAGGGTCACCTTTTTCCTGTAACTGGGATGGATGCCCCCGTTACTGTGGGAAAACTGCAAATAAAAAAATAATAAAAAAATAAAAAAGTGACAGACAAAATATTCTTTTATAAGACCTCATGGGAAATATATTACGTTAAAAAGTAAAAAAAAAATCCACAAAATGATGCACGTTATGTACTGCAACAACCGAAACAAAATAGGGAACCCATTTTAATACTAACACTGGAGCCGAAACCCAGTGGCAGGGATCAGGTTCATAGGGTCACCACCGTTGGTCCAAACACTCTGTGAGGTCTGTAAAAAAAAATATATATATATAAAAATGTATAAATAAAAAAAATAAAAATTGGCTTGAAAATTATTTTTGGTAGCCCAAGGGGAAAAAAAAAAAAAAAGTTTTAAAACCAAAATTGCATAAAAATTTGTCTGGTAATAAGACTGAAAAAAAATCTGGTCATTAGGGAGTGAAATGAGTAAAAACCTGGTGATACTTCTTATATCAGATCCAGCAAAATTGTGTGTATAATTGCGGAGTTGCTGTGTAACACAACCGGCAGCAGTCTTTTGCCATAAATGTTAGTATCACTGCCACGGCCGGGGATTGGGCTGCAGCGATCACATGGATGTACAGCATGTCACCACTGCAGCACAGAGGATCACCAGCATCTGAGAACCGTATGGCTTAGGATTTAACTGCTAATTTTATCACATTGCCTACTGTTAAGCTCGGTGTATAAAACCCGGGACAACCCCTGTAGTTATACTATAATAACCCATTTAACTATTCTAATTATAACCTTATTAAAAGTTACTAATAACACATTATATTTAAAGATATAAGTGTCATTATTTGCATTAAATTATCGGAATTATTCATTTATATCATTATTTCAAATATTTTTTCCACTTAGTATTATTTGTATTTTTTTTTTACTCTCTATATTCATAATTTATTATAACCATTATTACCGCTATGGGTTCTATTCACCCTGTATAACGATTAGCATTGTTTTCACCATTACTATTTTTAATTCTTTTAAGGATTTTTATTTTAAGCAATTGTTTTTTTCACTTTAGAATTATTTTTTACTATGATTAAGAAGTATTTTTTTTATTATTTTTAATTTTATGCTAATTATTATTATTCAGTATAGAATTGTTTTTATTATTTTTAAGTCTTTTAGGATTTTTTTTCTATTTTAAACTAATTATTATTCCCTATTATTAACGAGTATTATGAATTAATTATTTTTATTTTATGCTTATTTTTTATCTTGATTAACTTATGAATTCTCTTCTGGAATATTTTTTCTTTATTTTAATTATTCACTTTTTAGAATTATTTTTGCCATTATTTAAATATATTTATTTTAAGCTAATTACTATTCACTTTAGAATTATTTTTGTCATTTTTAAAATTTTTATCATTTTTTATTTTAAGCTACTATTCACTTTAGAATTATTTTTTATATTAGTTATATATTTTTTATATATATATATATATATATATATATATATATATATATCTTTTTTTTAAAAAAAATATTTTTTGTTTAAGCTAATTACTATTCACTTTAGAACTATTTTTATTCCCAAGTATTATTATTTATTTTCTGGATTATTCTTTTAGGCTAATCCTCAGTGTTCCCTTTCGGCCTCCTGCCCATTGTTCTGGCTCAGCAGTCAGGGAGCCTCCATGGATTTCAGCTCACATTACATTACTTCCATCAGGCAGAACTTAGGGACCATCTCCACTCCTCCGCTCTCCTCTCTCCAGCACGGACAACGTCTTTGTTACGAGCCCTGTCATTGGTCAGCAAGCCCCCTCTCCGCCCACTCTCTTCTAGTCCCACCAATCAGAGCCGAGCTCTCTCCCGCCTGCGTTCTACTTTCCATTCCGTGTGGAGGAAAAAACCCTGAGCCATTTTAGGCCTCACGTCACAGTTCGGCGTCAATATACGAACCCCGGGCCTTTTATTCGATATATATCGATGATTAAACTCCTCTTCTACTGACATATCGCGATTTCACGCGGTTATCTGCTTCACGCTCTCTGCTGCGACTTGTTACACACTCCTTGAGGCCTAGTCCTTCGTCCCGACCGGCGCTTTGTAGACGGTCCCTTATTTTTAGAACGCGGCTCCTTTAAGTGCATAGCTGTCCACGGATTTGCCTGCAGAGTTTTTCCCCCTCTATTTCTTCTTTGACTATTAGCCGGCGCTGTACCGGTGCGATATCATCCGGTTTATGCCTGTTTTATAACCGGCCCGTTTTTAATGTTCAACTATAAACCGGCCACCGGCTGGGTGACAGGTGGTCCGCCCTCACCATAGAGCAGCGGACCCTTGTCATGCACACGGTGGCTAGACGGTATTTATTGAGTGAGGCGCCTCCTGCTGGGCGGGGTAGGAGTCGTCTGGGGGCTTTGGCGGGGTTTCCCCTTTTTGTGCAGGCAGCTGTGAGGGCAGCCGCGGGGCCGGGGTCCTTGTGACATGAGGTCTTATTTAGTCTGGGTCAGGTTCAGTGCTGCTTCAGGAGGGAAACTTCAGGGGCTTTGTCCCGACACAAAGAGCAGTCGCCGCCGCGGAGCCCGGATTGTCAGGGGGTGAAGCTACAGCAGGTGAGCGGCTCCCGGGGCCGGCGAGGAAAGGGTTTCTCCCGGCTGAGCTCCCTCCTCAGCACGGGCGGGGGCGGCGGTGGGAGGCCGCATCGTGACCCGGGACTGGCCCCCCTCCCCCCGCTGTAGGACCCAGCCTGTAGCCGTTACCGGCTGCCTCGTCCTGACCGGGGATGGAGAGGGGGGCTCCTGCCGTTGTGTTCTGTGTTTTTTTTTATTTTTATTTCCCCCTAGTCCCCGCAGCAGCAGCGCACCTCCCATTCATTGCTATGGGTGTCACAGGGTGCAGGTGGTCACAGTCCTGGACGTGGGGACCAAGGCTTCACATCCACATGGCTAGGGGGGCAACTTCCTCCCAGCTGTCAGTGCCCACATGGACGGGCTTTATTTAAAGGGATGTTCCATTTTGGGTAATTGCTTAAATAGCAATCCTGCAGGGGGCCAGTATTTACACCCCACGTCTTCATCGGTGACCCGCGGGGCGCCCCCCCCCCCTTCATCTGGATGGCGGCAGATGATGAGCTCAGATCTGATTAATATTCCTTTGTGGAATTGCTAGTTATGCGATTCCCTCTTACAAGGAGCTTTAGAATTCCCCAAAAAATATATATATATTATAAAAAAATATGGGAAAGTGAAGCTGAAAAGTTCAGTCGGTATAGAGGTCTCGGATGGGAGGCGGGCGCGAGCGGTTTTATTAGGGCGTTGCATGGCGAGCAGTTGCCTCACGGCTAGGTTCCCACCTTGTACACGTGGGAGCAGTTCTGATAATAGACTGTAGGTGGCGCCTGCTTTGTAGAAACCTAGTGAGATCTGTGGTGGCATCCTGACAACCAGGATAGGGGGCCGCTCGTCTGGTCCGGCGCCGATGATCGCTACACGATTTTATTTTTTTTTCCTTCGCGGCTAGTCGGCGACTATTCCTAGGCCCTGACGTTACGAGAGGAGGCCCTCGGTCGAGCGTTACTAGAGTCGGAGCAAGTTTACTGTAGGACGAAGAAGCCAGCGACTCCTCTTCACGGTGTACACCACTTTCAAGATCTCTCTGCTTGCTGTCGGTGAATGGAGATTGTGTCTTGATGGATTCAAGTGCAGGGCTCGTCAGAGGAACGCTTAAGGGCCTGAGTGGGCGGGGGCATGATGAGAGGTGTCGTCCTCCGCCCCCCCCCTCCAGGTTCTGAACTAGGCCTGAACGTAAATTCTCCTGAAGTTTTATAGTGTTGTGTGAATGCGATGGGGGCCGGGTTTCTATTCGGAGACTGCAAACTGTGATGTAACCTAAAAGTGTTCATGGGGCGTTTCAGAAGTTCTGCAACAGAAAATCTGTGCGTCTGAATAGTACGTGGGTTTCTGCAAACTCAATTCAGAAAATATCTGCAGAGTGTGAATTCGCCCCTAAAGGCAGTGATTATAAAAGGTCTCGAAAGTTCACTTCTCTACTCGGGTCCCAGTGACATCAACCCCCCCCCCCCATCTTTGGCTTCGACTTCCTGTTTAGGGCTCCTTCATTTGACAAATAGTAGCTGCTATCTGATTGGTTGTTGTGGCGAGCCTGCCAGTTTCTAGAAGTATTCGCCGTATCGACTGACTCTGCATAGACACAGGTGACCGACGGTCTGATGTACAGGGCATGCTCACAACTGTCCCCATCAGATAAGCAGCTGTCCCTGCACCTCCGGCAGCCACTGACATGACCATGTGCGGCTATGGGGAGGTCACGGAGCGGGCGGTGGGCCCACAGCTCTGCTTGCTTCGTCGATGGATCCTGCAGCTTCATGCTCCCGTGGAAGAGACTTCAGCACGTGGGCTGCTTTCTCCTGTAGCATGCCCTTCTAGAAGGAAGACGGTAGGGAGCTGGCCACGTGTCCCGGGCAAGCACCCATAGACATAAGTGGCTGGCTCCTGGCAGGAGGATTAGAAGGTAAGCTCCTCCGCTGTGGATGCCCTGCGCTTAGTCTCCATAATGAGTGGTGCAGCATACTTCCATGCAGGCTAGTCGTCGGGATGACCATGACCTGGGCAGGATGGCCGATGGGTAAGAAGATATTATGTGAAGACCCACAGCCTTGGAGAGAAGCTCTGCTCTGCTTTGTCGGCCTCTAGAAGTCACTTTATCATTGCAAGTGCTTGTCTATGCCCTAAACATGGCTGCCTATCGGGGGTCTGGTATTGAGACCCCCACAGCATTAAATGAACAGTAAGGAAAGCGCAGAAGGGTCATGGATTGGTACTTCCGTAGTATTCTGCAGCTGAAGGTTGGTGGAACAGAGTCAGAAGGATGGAAATGAAGCCTCTGGACTCCTGGTTGGAGATCTTGAGGAACGTCGCTAGTACATGAGAAGTGAAGGACAGACTGACCGAGAAAGAAGAAATGAAAGGCTTTACCTGACGGAGATGACTCTTCCTACACAAGTTTGACTTCTTTTGGGATTTTTTTCAAGCCTGGATCTTGCATGTGCTCCTCACGTCAGTAGGACAGTGCGTTCCCTCAGGTGTGGGCCCACATTAGCACATCTATGAGGTCAGTTCTTCTGACCCCTGAATCATGTTTTGAGTCAATGACCTCGATCACTTGACTTGGAGGAAGCTTATATTTTTCTTAATTGTCTAGTATAGTGAGAGGAGCCTCCTGACAAGGACTCGGAGCAGGAATTCAGGTCACCTGAAACCTACTGGTGAAAACGCTCTCCCCGTATGACTTCAGCTCTGTTGCATTTTGCTCCCTGGGCACCACATGCAGCGTACATTCGGCCCGCCATCTGCACCCTTAGACTCCCCCTTTTTTATTTACAGAGCTGTCGGCCAGGAAGGACCCAATCAGGATTTCGTGCAGCTCACGGTTGAGGTGACCAGTTCCCTTTTTAAATTTTACTGGTATTTTGATTCGACAAGTGAAGTCCTGGTTATTTGTGTGTAGACTTTCGATTCTGGTTACCCTTGGACTCGCTCCTGTTGGTCTCGCATCGAGCCGCGCAGTTTGATGGCAATCTCCTAAAACGCACCTGAGCACGTTCTTCTGCTGCTCCTACTGCCTGTGACAGCCCTAGGGGTCGTTGCCGCTCTGCAGGCCCAGGTTCAAATCTGACCAAAGGTAACATCTGCGCAGACTTGGTTTGCATGGGTTTCCTCTGAGTACTTCGGTTTCTACCTACACCCCAAAAACATTTTGCGACTAGTCAGTCTAAAAAAATAAATAAAGTGGATCCCTAAGTGGTAGTGCTGCCCAAAAAGAGCCAGGAAGAAATATTTCTAATGAGGTTTGTTTTGTGCACTTCGTCAGGTCTTGCTTAATGATCTTGGACGGAGCTGACGCCGGTTTTCCCTCCCGGGTCACCTGCCCGAGGTCCAATGTTAACATGTTTGCAGCGTTGTCCAATAAGAGTTTCAGGAGTTCTTAGAAGATGACTTGCTGTCAGAAAACCCATTTCGGCGCAGATTATGACCTGATGAAGGGAGCCGTGCTGAAACCGAGTCCCATGCAGCAGGGCCGCCTTCTGTCACTAGCTCTTATTTGGGCTCAGCCCTTTTTCTGACTGAGAATTGATTGTATTACCTCATTGTGGGGGCAGTAAAAAATAAAATAAAAAAAGTGCCGCCACTCCGATCCCTAGAGGGCCAGTACTGGTAACTTCACGGGCACTGGCTTCAGTCGTCACATGTGCATGAATAATACGTCGCTGCTGAGGCCAGTCATTTGATGAATGGCCTGTGACGGCTGCAGGTCCAGTGAGGATCAGGAAGGTGAGTAGATCCATTCTTTTGACTGCAAGAATAAAAGTGCGCACTAAGGAAGCGACGGTAGAGAACGTATTTATTGCAGGTGTGAATGTGGCTTATTGGCGCGTGTCATATTTATTTGCCTTGAGTTCTTTTACGTTGGGGGGGGGGGGGGGGGGGGGGGAGTTTATAGAGGAAACTTCCATCAAAGATGTGTATCTGGCCTAAGTCCTGTGCTCCGTTTCCCACAGTTGGCATCTTGGCCACTAGATGGTGATATGTAAAAGCTGATACTGTATGTAACCCAGCGCTTTATGTTACAGGAACCCAAACTATGTCTGGCATAGCCCTGAGCAGACTCGCACAGGAAAGGAAAGCTTGGAGAAAAGACCATCCTTTTGTAAGTTTCATTTATTAATTTCTAACCTGATGAGTTTTATATAACACTACTTTTATAATTTTTTTTTTTTTTTTTTCTCCCCCTATCTCTTAAGGGGTTTGTTGCAGTACCAACAAAAAATCCAGATGGCACAATGAACTTGATGAACTGGGAATGTGCTATTCCAGGCAAGAAAGGGGTAAGAGAATCATTTTCGCACAGCTTTCTGCATTACTTATGTAGCGTTAAAAGAGCAAACCCAAACATGGAGGCTCTACTGATGCCAAAAGATCCACAGACTGTGGGGGTCACTTATTAAGACTGACGTCTTAGACACCGGTCTTAAAGGAAACCTGTCACCAGGATTTTGTGTATAGAGCTGAGGACATGATTACGGCGCTCTAGCTTTCTGACGTCGGGGAGCAAGGAGGAGATTCGGAGGATGTGGGGCAGTGCAGGGCTCCTTCACGCTGGACTCATCTCAGGGACAGGACTCGTCTCAGGTTAATTTGCATATGTATCAAATCTTTTTTTTTTTATTTATTTTTTTATACACAATAAAAGCACACAGAGCTATGGGGACTGGGTATTGCGGATGTGCTAGCGGCCATCTAGCAACCCATGTCCTCAGCTCTATACACAAAATCCCGGTGACAGGTTCCCTTTAAGCCCCTGCAGTGGAACTGCTGAAGTTATGTAGAGGTTCTGGCTCCCTTGCTGGTGTAGATTTAGACCGTTTTCTACACCTAAGGGTCCATTCACACGTCCGCATCTGTTCTGCAATTTTGCAGAATGGGTGCAGACCCATTCATTTTCAATGGGGCCGGAATGTGCTGTGCGCATCCGCGGATCCGTGCTTCCGTTTCCGCAAAAAAATAGAGCATGTCCTATTCTTGTCCGCAATTGCGGATAAGATTAGGCATTTTCTATTATAGTGCTGGCGATGTGAGGTCCGCAAATTGCGGAATGCACATTGCCAGTGTCCGTGTTTTGCGGATCCACAAAACACTTACGGAAGTGTGAATGGACCCTAAAACAGGCACAGAAAATGAATGAGACAGGCCTGCCCACGCCAGGCCCATTTCTTTAGACCTGGGATAAGCCAGGAAACGTTGCAGATTGCGCCGCGAGGAACCTTTTGTGCCAAAATCTGCGCCAGAAATACTCCTAGTACAGGCGGATTTCTGTTAGTAAATAACCCCCAATATCCCTGGGTTGACATCAGTGCAGCAGGGGCTCCCATCCCATGTCTGAAGAGATCTGTGTCCATTTTATGTACTAGATCTTGCAGGTAATTTAGTCTAAAACGGTCTGCCTCGTCAAAGGCCATCATACATTTGTCAATCCCCATATTAATTTGAAGAGACTGTCTGTCTGGTAGTCATACAATAAACATTTTTGGAATAGCAATAGGTTTTGCTATACATGCAAGATCATGAGGGTCTTGTGTACCCCACTTGTAAAGGAGGCTGCCCTTGAGGCCAGCCATAGTTGAAAGGCTTTTCTCAGTATGCCTCCGAATCATCCCATGGTTTAAAAAAAAAAGTACACACCTCATTGATCCATGACTGTTCAGACTATGCCCAGGTCCTCGCTGCGCTCCATATCCTACTCCTGTCTGAACGTAGCAGGAAATGGGAATGCCATTGGGGCAGGTTATAACCTCTGTGGTATGCTTCCTTTTTTTTTTTTTTTTTTTTTTTTTTTTTTTTTCTTACCTGGAATAACCCTTAAGTTATACTTAAAGTGGTTGGTCATCGATATCAGATCGGTGGGGGGTCTGACACCTGGAACCCCCACAGGTCAGCTGGTTGAAGAGAAGGCATGTCCTGTGCCATTGCAGCCTTCTCTTCAACCCAAAAAAATTAAAATGCCATCTACATGCGGTATCTGAACTGTCTTAAAAGACCCAAATAAAAACTGATTCAGTTATAGATGTTGATGATCTGCATGTTTAATCTTAATGATCATGTGTTTGTGTTCTGCAGACCCCATGGGAAGGAGGATTATTTAAACTACGAATGCTTTTTAAGGATGATTATCCCTCTTCGCCTCCGAAATGTAAGTATTCGGCTCCTGCCATGCCTCCAAGTTTGGACATGTCGTGACTCCCCAATGATGTGCATCTTGGCGGGACATAGAGGAGGATCAGACATGTTAAATTTCCACATATTAATTCCAGGAGCGAACTTATAACTTAGTGACCCCGGAAAAAATAAGTGGCACAATTTTGTAGTCTGGTCCAAATTAAAGGAAGACGGGACCAACGCCAGTACTACCATATTGCAGCACATTATACCAGCCCAGCAAAGCCAAATACCAAAGGGCATCGCAAAATACTGCCCCAGCAGCACAAAAAAACTACCCGTGTGGTGGCAGTAGGCTTGAGCGAATTGAGCTTTGGGTCATGGATCCGAAGTCTATTCGTTCAGACACTTTGTTTTAATGCTGCCTGAGACCTGTCTCCATACAACATTAAAATGTATTGTCTCTGTGGAGGCAATATTAATTTACCCGAAGTCACATGAGACATTGGTGAATTAATTTTGTATTAATTTCTACATCTTTAAAAACACTTAAAATTCGTAATCCGAAGTTAGGTTGGTACCGAGGTACCAGCTGTTACCAAACCAGACTGCGGATTCCGAATTTTAAATGTTTTAAAGATTTATACATGAATACCGAAGTCTTGCGTGAGTTCGGATAAAGGCGAATTTTGCCTCTATGGAGGCAATACATTTTAAAGCTGTACGGAGGCAGGACTCCAGACTGCATTGAAACAAAGTGTTTGAATGAATCAACTTCAGATCTATGATCCGAAGCTCTAGTGGCCAGCTGCCGTGTTCTGTCCTCATGATGGCAATACAATTAAAGGGGTTGTCTGAGTTATGAAAAGAAATATATAGCACTGTAAATCTGATGGGCAGCAATATATAACTAAGCCAAGCAAGTTTTAGGTTAAGGAAAAAAATAAATACAAATTTATTTCTCTGGTTCTCTTCTGGCCCTTTGTTTACCTGCAATAACAACAATCTCTGCCCCTCCCCCAGCTCTGCAAAGGGAGTAAATAAGTCTGCCCTAAATTACATGTCTGCCTGCTGGGAGACTTGGCAGAATGTTGTATGTGTGGGACTACATGACACTGCTAATACACACAGGATTTCCCCCCCCCCCCCCCCATCTGTTGTGCAATGCTCTGCAGAACTCCTCTGTCAGCTCCTGTGCCCAGCATTTATCTCCTCACTGCCTGCAGCTACTCAGTAAGGGTACTTTCACACTTGCAGCAGAGGATTCCGGCAGGCAGTTCCGTCGCCGGAACTGCCTGCCTGATCCAGCAATCTGGACACAAACTGATGGCATTTGTCAGACAAATGTATTGAAATACCAGATCCGTCTCTCCGGTGTCATCCGGGAAAAACAGATCCGGTATAAATTTTATATATATTTTATTTGCATGCACAGACCAGAAAGTCGAGACCATTTTGTGCACAAATCATGATCAGAGCAGGGAGAGAAGCTGACATCACAGGTCATGTGACCCTCCGTGAACTCTGAGAAAGGAGCAACTAAGGATGCAGTAAGTGCATGGCAAAGCTGTTACATTTGATTAGTTAGAAACCTATAAAGAACAAAAAAAATAACTTTTACAACCCCTTTAATACAGTAATCTGGGACCTCCTTATACTAAATAATATAAAACCTTTATTTAATTATTTAAAACGTCTAACATTGATACAAAAAGTACTTATAATATTCAGTAGTCCAGGTACAGTAAAGGTTCAGATAGCTCTGGCTGGGTATAGCCAATTGTGTCTCAAATACATCAGTGGTGGTTTTGAAGTGGAAAGACAGCTTATCACTATTTGCCTAGGTGCTCTGACCCTATAGATACTAGTCTTATCAGCAGGGAGCACCTCAAGTGGCTGTCTTCGGAGCACCCGCCTGAAAAGAGCGACCCGGCCTGCTAGAACCTTGGTCCTGTGCTTACCGTATTTTTCGCTTTATAAGACGCACCTGATTATAAGACGCACCTAGGTTTTTGAGGAGGAAAATAAGAAAAAAAATATTTTTAACCAAAAGGTGTGCTTTTGGTGGATTTTGAACGAATGGTCTGGGGATGACACTTATGGGGGATCTGTGGATGACACTGTTATGGGGGGGATCTATGGATGACGCACTGTTATGGGGGGGTGGGGGGGGGGAATCTGTGGATGATGCACTGTTATGGGGGGGGATCTATGGATGATGCACTGTTAGGGGATGTGCACTGTGACACATAGGGCCATGAGGGGGGCCAGCATAAGATGCTATATGTGTGGATCACACACATATAGCATCTTATGCTGGTCCTCCTCATGGCCCTATGTTTCACAGCATTACAGTACTTTATTGTTTGTATGTTAAATATTTCTTTAATCCTGAATCAATCGCTCTCCTTTTGATAAACTAGCTGACACTGATGTATCGCCGGCCGCTATGCAGCACAGTGTGGCCGGTGATACATCAGTCACAGTGCGGGGAGGGAGGAGGGGCTGGAGGCAACTCACAGCGGGGCCCGGTGCAGTCACTGTAGTACACCGGGCCCCGCGCACAGAAGTCTTTGTATGTAAAATCTTTCATTAATCCTTTATACCGTAAATCGCTCTCCTTTTGATAAACTTTACTAGCCTAATCGCCTGCATCAGTACTCACTATGAATGTAGCGTGCGGTCCCTCCGGCGCGCATGACTTCATCCTGCTTCATTAATGAAGTGGGAGGAGCGTGACGTCAGTCACACGCCGGCAGGACCGCACGCTACATTCATGGTGAGTACTGATGCAGGCGATTAGGCTAGTAAAGTTTATCAAAAGGAGAGCGATTTACGGTATAAAGGATTAATGAAAGATTTTACATACAAAGACTTCTGTGCGAGGGGCCCAGTGTACTACAGTGACTGCACCGGGCCCCGCTGTGAGTTGCCTCCAGCCCCTCCTCCCTCCCCGCACTGACTGATGTATCACCGGCCACACTGTGCTGCATAGCGGCCGGCGATACATCAGTGTCAGCCGTGTAAAAAAGTCAACCATCGTTTTATAAGACGCACTGTCATTTTCCCCCCTCTTTTGGGGGAAAAAAAGTGCGTCTTATAAAACGAAAAATACGGTAATTACCCTGTTGCTTACTAGACCCTCATAGTCCCAATGCGTTTCGCTAGGTCCGACGACAGCCACTTGAGTAGAAGGAGGTCCCAGACCACTGTATTATCTACCACTCCCTGGGTCAAACTGACAATAATATATATCATTAGTCGGACGTGTATACATGATGGCAATACAGTTGAATTCAGGAGGGAGCATAAAGCCTGTATTACACCTGCCAATTTTTTGGCAGATGATCACTGAGTGTTCATAGTAATTCTCGTTAGCGATCATCTAGCAGTCTAAGGGCTCGTTCACACAAACGTATTTTGTGTTTCGTATATGGGCCATTTTCTGCGTTCCACATACAGTCCGTATACGGAAGCATTCATTTCAATGGGTCCGCAAAAGATGCAGACAGCACTCTGTATGCTGTCCGCTGCTCGTTTCCGTGGCCCCGCAAAAATTGAGTCCGAGCAAAACGGACAAGAATAGGCATTTCTATAATAAGCCTCCTGTTCCGTTCCGCAAATTGCAGAAGGCACACGGGCGGCATCAGTTTTTTGCGGACCGCAAAAAAACGGCACAGTTGTGTGAATGAGCCCTAATACTGTCGTCGATTGTCCAATGTACGAGCAAATGCTCGTTCATCGGGCAATCCAAATCTTTCGGCAGGTTAAACAAAAAATCATTGTTTGCACGCAGCAGATCGTGGTGTCTAATCGCAATCTGCTGCCGGCAGACAATGATTCAGTATAGAGAAGAGCGATGGTATAACAATTTATTTTATAGTTTATTTTTGCGGTGCGGACAGACCACGGACCCATTTAAGTTGAATGCCGGATGTTGCCCGTGCATGAGGCCTTAAAGGATAACTGTCGTATTATTATATATATATTTTTTTTTTTTTGGAGTATTGGATTGTGATGATTAATATCTCCTTGGTGGCCCTATTTAAACTTTTCACTGTGTATTCAATTACCCCTTAATTCCATTTTTGGTCCCTGTACTGCCTACTTTTACCTGTGCTTAAAATAGGTTTGCTAGGCATGGTCCGTCTATCCGCTGCGTGCAGGGTCAGATTACTGACAACCAGGGACTGTAAGTAAATGATTAAAGCCAGGTCCTCCCCAGCAGCTGATAACAGTGCCTGGGCTGTGTGCACTTCTCCCTGTCCCTGCGCTTGGCAGACGCTCCCTCACTCAGCAGAGCTGGAGAATGCAGAGTTGAACCAGCGCAGACCAGGGAAGGGAGATCTGCCATCTGCTCAGGGTATAAATGAAAGCAACATGTGGTAAGAGGACCCCTTTGTGCTGCAGGAGATTAACCCTTTGGGGGGAGGGGCTCTGGTTACTGACACTTTTGGGGGGCTATTGTGAATGGCTAGTGAGGGCAGGCGGGATAAGCCTCAGGGTGAGGGCAGTGGCGGCCATCTTAACTGAATAGTGAGATTGCAGTTTTATGCAGACTGGTTGCTAAGGGCTGAATCTTATTAAATATGGGGTAAGTCAGTCTAATAGTAACTGATTCTGGAATATCAAGTTATTAGTAACTACATATATGAAAATTGAAATTGCGGTCTAAGTGTGACAGTTATCCTTTAAGATCACTACCTGCCTGCTGGCTGTGAAGAGGTCTCAAGTGGCTCCCTGGGCATCGGCCCTCCGGGAGGTTTCACTGTAAGGTCTTTGGCCAGTCCTTTCCCGGTTGACCCGATGTTTCCACTGGAGATAAGCTAGCGTGTGGCAGTGACTTATTCCTCTCGCCCCGTTAAAACCTGTGTGTCTAAAGTGGTCCGGCTACAGGGTCTGCATACGGATTACTGCTTATTGACGGGCTGCAACAATAGAAAGTACTGGCGTGGCCCCAGCTATTAGCTGTAAACTGCATGCAGAGCCCACTGCCGATCCACATCATGTGATACAAACCTGCTTCTAATCTGTGTTCTCTTATTAAACAGGTAAATTTGAACCTCCATTATTCCACCCAAATGTCTATCCTTCAGGCACAGTGTGTCTGTCTATCTTAGAAGAAGATAAGGATTGGAGGCCAGCAATCACAATTAAACAGGTAAACCTTGCTTTGCGGCGGCCGTAGGAAGAGGATCAGGACCTTGGACGGACACTAACACCTTCCTCTCTGTTCACAGATCTTGTTAGGAATACAAGAACTTCTAAATGAACCAAATATACAAGATCCAGCTCAAGCAGAGGCATACACAATTTACTGGTCAGTATTAAAACTTTTTTTATTTTATTTTTGTAACTTTAAAAAAAAAGAAGAAATATTGACAATCACCTTTCTAGAATATAGTGCCCTACAGCTTGTGAATGATGACAAAGACCTCAACAAGGAGGGCGAATGTTGTAGTGATAGAGATGTTGGCGAAGTCCCCACTAGGGGTGAACGATTTGCGTTTCGGATCCAAGTCTGTACCGAAGCAGACTTCGGACTGCTGTATTTAAAGTTGTATAATCGAAGTCTTGTGAGACTTCAGACTTAATGAATTTTGCCTCTGCGCAGCGCATTCATCTTAATGCTGTATGGAGACAGGTCTCCATGAAGTTGGGGAACGCATTGACTTTGGATCTTGGATCCGAAGCGTGATTTGCTCACGCCCTAGTCTGCACATTTACTGGTCGGCAATCTTCATCTAGATCACGAGGGCTTGCAGAACATGCACATAGAGCATACAAATGGTAAATTCTTTGAAAGTCCTAATAAACGGATGCCAAAGGTTTGCCCATAGACCCACCCCCGGGGGTGGGGGTCATATCAATTGGAGATGCGCAGCCCAGTGGTGAGGAGAAACTTGCATTACTGGACTAGGACAGGGATCAGCAGCCTTCAGCACTCCAGCTGTTGTGAAAATACAACTCCCAGCATGCACACTTTGCTGTTCTCAATAATCCCATAGAAGAGCATGTAGTCTGCCAGGAATTGTAGTTTCACAACAGCTGGAGTGCTGAAGGTTGCTGATCCTTGGACCAGGGATGGGCAAACTGCGGCTCTCCAGCTGTTCTCAAACTACAAATCCCATCATGCCCTGCTGTCGGCTGTCGGCAGACTGGGCATACTGGGAGCTGTAGCTTTACAACAGATGGAGAGCATTAGTTTGCCCATCCCTGGACTAGGGGATACCATGCCAGAGAGTATCCACTAAGACCACGATGGTTGCATGGGTGCAACCCCAGGGAGGCAGGACACCACAGCCATATACCTCAAAGGGAATGAAATTTAAGCCAGATAACCAACTTTTAACACGGCCAGTCTCGCGCCACTCACCCCTGTCTATCCTGCACGGATTTGGTATCCAAGGGTTTAAGTAACCCCATAGTTGTCAGGTCCCGGGGTACTGTTCAGTATTTTACATGTAAGGGGAAGACTGCAAAAAAGCAGCTTTGCAGATGTTGACTTCTCCCACCATTTAGTGTGTACGGACCTGTGTCCCATTGCTGACGGGCTTCACACAGCAGTATTGCTGGCCCATCCTATAGTCTTCTGACTCCATTCCCTCTGCTTTAGGCCTCTTGCATGCAACCATATGTATTTTGCGGTCTGCAAAAAACGGATCCGCAAAAAATACGTATGACATCTGTGTGCATTCTGTACTTTGCAAAATGGAACAGCTGGCCCTTCATAGAACGGTCCTATCCTTATCCGTAATGCGGACAATAATAGGACATGTTTTGTTTTATTTTTTTCGTGGAACCATACGGTCTGCAAAAAAAAACGGAATGGACACAGAAAGAAAATGCATTCGTGTGCAAGAGGCCTTACTTGCTGATGGAAGGGAGTAGCACAAGACTGGGTCGGGCTACATGTTTTTTCTTTTGGATGCATTGATGCTGCAGAATAAAAGTTGCAAATGTGTGCAAGGAGTTAAAGGAGTCAGAGAAGAGATTTTTCAGTTGTGACGTTCACAACAGGTTTATCCAGATTTCTGAAAATGTTTTGAGGTCTACTGTGCAGTGCCCATGTCCCGGAGTGTCCTTTATGACTGGTTTAGGGCTGTTTTAATGGCCATAATGTTCCGACCTGCTGAGGGACTTGTGACTGCACGGTTTGCCACTGTAGAGGTCCATTTAGTGGCTGTAATTGCCGAACTCCCTAAGGGTCTCTTACTGATTGTTCATTGGTCATTATGACTGATCTGTTTTAAGACTGCCACCATTTTTCTCAGCAGGAGGATACTGCCATTGGTCTGTGGCCAAAATTAGTTTAGTAATTTGTTGGAGGAACCATGCAGAGAAATGTGGGTAGTATTGATGAGGAGCATTATGCGGTTGGTTTTTAGGTCCAGGTTATTGCGAAGAACATCATCCAGGTCTAGTGTCTGTTGGCTGGAGACATGCAGTTTGAGGTTCAGTTTTATGTGTGTTTTTTTTTAATTTTAATTACATTTTTTATTTTTTAATATGGGGAGAGAGAAGACTGCTGCCCCTAACACCTCTAGTGGTGGCTTATCTCCTGGGAGAGAGAAAAAACTATTTAGGCAAAAAATAAAAAATTTTGCCTGATCTTTCTCTCCCTCAAAATAGTCTTTTAGGGGAGAGACGAGCACTCCGTACACATTGCTGTATTTTTGGCTGAACCCACTGACAACCCAGTGTCTATGGGGTGCCCTGAGAATAGCCGTTTCTACCCTGAACATTACCTTATGTCCTCTGCTAATAAATCCTGCTCCACCTGTTCTATATCCCAGATTTATTATGGTCCATGTGCTTCTACTGTGTTTTTTAATATCTGCATTTTCTTTCTCCAGCCAAAACAGAGTTGAATATGAAAAAAGAGTCCGAGCACAAGCCAAGAAGTTTGCACCATCATAAGCTTCAGCAATGTGGCATCTTACAATAAATAAGGAAAAAAAACTAAAAAAAAAAACTAAAAAAAAAAGGAAGGGATTGGTTTGGCAAGAACTTGTTTACAAAAACAATTTTTTTTGCAAAATTGAATGACGCTAAATACAAATAAGTCACGTAGGGGAGGGGGTCGTATGTGTGCCATTTTATTTTTTTTTATATATTTTTTTTTTTCCATTTTTCGCCACTTGTATAGAGTTCTAAATTTGCTGAATATCCCCCCCGTTTTTTCATACAGGGTCTCTTCCTTCAGTCTTTTTGTATTTTGATTGTTATGATGTAAAACTTGCTTTTATTTTAATATTGATGTCAGTATTTCAACTGCTGTAAAATTATAAACTTTTATACTTCTATAAATCCACTAGTAATCTATATAGTTTTTTTTTTTTTTTTTTTTTTTTTGTTTTTTTTTCTTTGTTTTTTTTCTTCTTTGCTATCCGATGCAGGCATGCTTAAAAATATTTAAAAAAAAAAGTTTAGAACTATATCTAGCCTCTAGCTGGCTGTATTAAAAACCAATGTCATGACTTCTACCCCCTCCCCTGCCCCCCAAATTTTTTTTTTTTCCTTTTTTTTAGGTCTCTCAGAAACTAAGGTTGGTCATTGCAACCTAGTGCCTCCGATGTTCAGTCAGCCTCTTGCTTCTGCATCACTTCCTTTTGTGTTTATATGGCGTTCTGTCTGTGTTGCTGTTTAGATGAAAATAAACTGTTTATATAAAGGTTTTTGTTTCTTTTTATCTTTTTCATGAAAAAGGACCATACGTGGAAATCTTCTTGGCTTGTAAACTGACATTGACACTTTTACTTTCTGTGCATTCTGAAAAAGAACTGTGCATTTTTGTTTTCTTCGACCATCTAGGATACACAGATGATATAGCCTGGCATCTCGATGTAATTGGCTGACCATATACTGTATGTGTTTTGTAACCCCGAAAAAATAAAAAATAAATATGCAGATTTAAATAAACAGCAGTAAAACCAAAATTTAAACCTGGTAAGTATAATGCTGTTTGTTGGAAATCTGCCAATCACATGCACACTGTACCATCATACCTGATTCAAATAAAACAAGTCATTTGGAACTGACTGACTTTTGGTAAAGAAATTGGTTCTTTGTAGTCTTTTTATATATTTTGCGATTGGATGGAAGAGGCTGTTTCTTTTTCTGCTTTTATTCTTCATGGGGTTTAAAGGGGGTTATCCAACCCCTCGAATGCCTGGGCCCCTAACTCACAGGTTCTACTTGCCTTGCTCCCCGCCACCCGCATCACTTCTGATGCCTGCAGCTGCATCTCCCCGTCTAGCAGATCAAAACATAGTTTTCTGGGAATATATTCAGTTTAAGGGCTCATGCACAAGACCGTGAGCAGGCCATATGTCCCAGAGCGGCATACATCGTGCGCACAGCATCATTGATTTACTATGATACTGTTCGCATCGAGCTACCTTCGGGACTATTGTCCTGCACTCGTATGATCATATGAGTGCAGGACAATATTCCCGCGGGCAGCCCGATGCGCGCAGTATCATAGTAACCGATGATGCTGTGCGCACCATGTACGCCGGTCACGGACAGTATGTCTGAGGGCATACGGTCGTGTTCATGAGCCCTAACTTGTAATTTTATTAATACAAAATTTCTCCCCTATTCTGAGCTTAGTGGGCAGTGATTGACAGCATTCCCTATAGAAGTGTGTGTGTGTGTGTATACAGACATAGCTGTGAATGGGAGCAGCTGTGCAGTAACCAGGCACTGCCACTACACAGTGGATGGCGCTGTGCAGCTCCGGTGCCTCATTCTGGAAACTCCTCTTATAAACAGCTGATTGGCAGGAAGTCTGGAGTTGGACCTCTGCTGAACCGATATTGATGACCTATCCTATGGATAGGACGTCAGTCAGTACTTATGTCCCAGAGAACCTATATCTGAAGCAGTTTTCACCAGTGAGGCAGCCCTGCTCCAGACAACCATAGCGTAGCAACATCATCATACCCCACAGTGCTATGTACAAAAAGAACCACTTCTGCAAAAAAAGCAAGGCCTCGTTCAGCTGTGTTGGCGTTCAAAATAAAATTATATGATCCTGAATGTCAAGGTGATAAAATGCAAAAATTTGTCTGGTCCATTGGCTAAAAAAAAAAAGTCAGCCCTCAACTGACCTCGGGGTCATAACCTTTGGCACTCCCAGCGTGCTCCATTCACTTCTATGGGAGTTCTAAAAACGGCAAAGCAAGTGTGCATGCTGGGAGTTGTAGTTTCACCACAGCTGGAGTGCTGAAGGTTGTTGATCGCATTTCTATGTGTCCCAAGGCTTCTAAAATGAAAAGTAGAGTAACTTTTCAAATAATCCTAATGATGCATCTGCACGGTAACGGACCTGTGTAGTCTGATCATGCAAACGTACCAAGTTCCTCTCTTCTCCCCCCTACTTCATACTAACCTGATGAATGTATATGAGCAAGAAGTGGACATAATGGTACAACTTTTGGATTTGACTACACAATTTGTAGTCTGTTACTATAGAAACACATAGACCTACACAGAAAAAAAAAAAAACAACACACTTATTTTATTAAGACTATTTGCAATGTTGCTTCCTTTTTTAAAAAAAATTTTTTAGATTCCTGGAGACAATTAAAATAAATTAAATACTCTCAAAGTTGGACATAGCTGTTTAAAGGGGTTGTCTGGTTCAAGTGGGCAGTCTATAGTGCTGTTCTGGTTGGTTTTAGAGGTGGGTACCCACCTCCTAAAACAGCCTAGGGCAGTGCTATAGACTGCCTTCTTGAGTCGGTGATGTCACTGGGCTCCCTGCTAGGTGGAAGCCTCTGCCTAGCATAGTGCTGTGATCGGCTGCAATCTGTGAAGAAACCTGGCAGTAACTGTTTAGTTTCCCTGCAGCACCTCCATAGGTGGAATTAAGCATTAGGTTTTTTGCACATGACTGTATGACTTTTTCAGTATTTTGCGGTCCGCAAAAAATACGGATGACATCCGTGTGCATTCCGTTTTTTGCGGAACGATACAGTACGGACAAGAATAGGACATGTTCTATCTTTGAACGGAAATGGAAGGCATACGGAGTACCTTCCGTTTTTTTGCGGATCCATTGAAATGAATGGGTCCGTATACGGAATGCAAAAAACAACGTAAATGGGGGGAAAAAGGGGCCTTACAATGTGCCTGTTCCAATCAATAGGTTGTCTGTGCAACACAGGACAAGTCCTCCTGAGCGAGAGCTGCTCTTTGTAACTCCTGTCCAAAAGATGAGGATCCTGAACAGGGGCTGACCCCTTTATTAACTCAAAATTCCCTAAATAGGGCATGTGAAAATGGGTTTCCTACTCTGGACAACCCCTATAAATGGGATTTCCAGTTATGTTAGGTTATTCCCGATCCACAGAATAGAGGATAACTATTATAGTGGTGGGGGTCCTGCTGCTGATCATAAGAATGACGACCTATACCCCTCAGTGCCCCCCAAAATTGACAGAGTGGCCGGTCAGGCATTCCCTCAGTCGCTCCATTAATTTGTATGGGAGTTCCTGAGAAAGATGACTACAGTGCTCGGCAGCTCCGTTCATTTATGGGGTCCTCATGATCAGTGGTGGTCCCAGCGGTATGACCCCCCAACGATCTAATAAGTTATCACCTATCCTGTGTATAGGGGATAAGTTAACCGGAATGCCCCTTTAAATCCATCTAAAATTTTCTCAAGCAAAGTGCACATTGAGTATGAATTACAATGCGGATTCTGGAATCTTAGGCCTCTTTCACTCGAGCGTGACGGATTGCCTCCGGATGTGTTCAGGGTGCGTTCTGTGAAACTCCGTTTTGCAAGCAAGTTCAGTCAGTTTTGTCTGCGATTGCGTTCAGTTGTTAATTTTTTTTTCCCCTCCCCCACGACAGCACCATAGAGAGAGGGATCCACCCCCAGGGACAGGAAACCTACAGAAATAAAAGGGTGGAGCCTCTCTTCCCATTCAGTGGTTTCCTGTCCCTGGAGTGGGAGACCTACAGTGTTTTCCTTTTCAGGTCTTACCGTCGGTCTGGTTGCCTAGGAAGTTCCTAGAGGGCTGGCGGTTGCTGCCGGGGTCCATCGCGCTGCTGGGCAGGCTGAAAGGACCCTAGGATGCAGAGGTGCTCCAGGGGCCCTCCGTATCTTGCGGCAGGCATGTGGGTTACCTCTCAGGGAGAGCTCTGCCCCATGAAGCGCCAACGGGCGGAAGTAAGTGGTCATCCTTGGAGTCAGGGCTCTGCCACTTGGATTTCTGACGGAGAAGCCGGACAGCGTCACTTCCGGTGCACGCGGAGTGGGATGACGCACTTCCGGTGTTCGGCAGCTTCTCCATCAGAGGCGTGGAACGCTGATCGCAGCGGACTTCCGGTTTCCGGGTACCGGTTGTGACGCGTTCCTAGCGTGGACGCTGGGTTTCCTTTTTTCATTATTATAAAAAGGTGCAGGCCAGACCGGTCCTCTGAGTCTGTACAGGACGGTCTGTGCTGAATTACATGTATGAGGCCTACCTTGTAAGCATTTCTTACATGTGCTCCAAGATAGTGGCGGAAAGTTAATTATTTCTCTTTTCTTGCATAAGCGTATAGACTCCCTAACTTCTCCATTCTATCTAATGGAGGAAGAAAGAAGACAGGAATCTGCAGAGGGTGATGTGAATCCCATCCCGGTAGTTTATTGATCTTCAGGGGGTAAGTGGCTCTTTTTCCGTTTTGCCCTTTATTTATTACGCTTTGTGCTCTCCTTTTTCCAGCCTAAGATGAAGAAAGTGCTGGTTAAAAGAAAAAACAAAGAGTGTGCGCTATGCGGAACAGCCCTATCTTCTTCTTACGGGAAGAAATTGTGTCAAAGATGCATTGACAAGACCATTTCGGATGAGTCGCCATCCTTATTAGATAACATTAGGTCACTCATCAAGACGGAAGTCAAAAATACCCTCAAGTCAGACAGAAAGGCAAGAACATCCGTTAAAGATAAAGGTGCAAAAGCGGGCTTATCCCAGGAACTTTCGTCAGAAAACAGTGACATCACCAGGTCGTCTTCGTCTGGTTCTTCATCGGAGGACGAGTCCATGTCTAACATCTTTTTTCCCTCTGAAGACACGGATAAGCTATTAAAAGTCATTAGGTCCACCATGAACATTGAGGACGTTAAAGAAGATAAATCTGTAGCAGACTCTTTATTTCAGGGGTTACAGGAAAGGAAGGGCCGTTGTTTTCCTGTACATTCCAGCATTATGTCTTTAATTCAAAGAGAATGGAGAAAACCAGGCAAAAAAGTATTTGCCTCTAGGGCGTTTAAACGAAAATATCCGTTCGAAGAAGTAGCCTCCTCCTCTTGGGGGAAAGCCCCAAAAATTGATGTTGCCATTTCCAAAGTTTTAAAAAAGTCTTCTCTTCCTTTTGAAGATACTGGTATGCTTAAGGAGCCCTTAGACAAAAAAGCTGAAACCTTCCTTAGGGGTGCATGGGAGGCCTCTACCCTAGCCTTCTGTCCAGCCGTAGCGGCTACAGTCACGGCCAGGACCTTAGCTCTCTGGTTACAGCAGCTGGAGGTACAATTAAAAGATAGAGCCCCTAGGGATCAGATTCTATCCTCTTTGCCAACATTACAAAAAGCAGCAGATTTCTTGACGGATGCATCAGTTGATTCTATTAAACTCAGTGCACAGTCAGCCTCCCTCACTAATTCGGCACGCAGGGCCCTTTGGTTAAAGAGTTGGAGTGGGGGTGATATAGCATCCAAACAAAGATTATGTAATATCCCCTGCCAGGGAGAATTTTTGTTTGGTCCAGAGTTGGACGACCTTCTAGAAAAGGCGGCGGATAGGAAGAAAAGGTTTCCGGTCCCTAATCCTGCTGCGGTCTTTGGTTCTAGAAATAGGCAGTCCTTTCGTTCCTTTAGAGGTAATACGGGCAGAAGATCAGGCAGGGAAAAGGATCAGAGATTTAGATCCAGAAATTTTGGGGGGAAAGGTTTCCTATTCGGAAACTCTTCCTCTTCTAATAAAAAACAACCCCAGCAATGACGCCAGGTCAGAGGTGGGAGGAAGACTAAAGTTCTTCCAGACATCCTGGGAAAAGATTGCAGGACCTTGGGTCATGGATATCATTCATTCAGGTCTAAAACCGGAGTTCCATTCTTTGCCTCCGCAAAGATTTGTTATTACAAAAAGTATTTGTGTAAGAGGGTCTTTTCCTATAATAAAAGAAGTTTTGGGCCTTATCAAGAAAAATGTTTTGATTCCCGTTCCTCAACAAGAACAATCCAAAGGTTTTTTCTCCCACCTATTTCTAGTTCCAAAACCAGATGGTACACTCAGAACTATCATCAATCTCAGGGATTTGAACAAATTTCTGGTTGTCAAAAAATTCAAGATGGAGACAATGAGGAATACGATTCAGCTTCTTTTTCCTCATTGTTTCATGGCAGTGTTGGATTTAAAGGACGCCTACTTCCATATTCCAATGCACCAGAGATTCCAGAAATTCCTGAGAGTGGCGATTCCGATAGAGGGTCAGATTCGGCAATATCAGTTTCAGGCACTACCCTTTGGCCTGTCCATGTCCCCAAGGATATTTACAAAGGTAGTGGCAGAGATGGTGTCATTTATAAGAACCAAAAATATTTTGATAGTCCCATATCTAGACGATTTTCTAATTATTGCGAATTCTCGGCTGGACTGCAAGAAGAGTGTTCAGACTGTGGTTCAGACCTTTCAGGATTTAGGCTGGATAGTGAATTACAAAAAATCCAGACTGAAACCGGTAAAGGTACAGAGTTTCCTTGGCCTAGTTTTGAACTCAGAGACTCAAAGAACATATCTCCCAGAAGAAAAGATTACAAAAATTTGGAAACAAATCAAATCCCTCTCTTCCACCTCCCTGACTCTCCGAAAGGCCATGTCGGTCCTAGGTTCTCTGAATTCCTGTATCCCGGCGGTAGAATGGGTCCAACTTCACTCCCGTCAGTTACAATCAGAGATTTTGACAACCTTCAAAAAACAAAAGGGAACATTAGATGTCAGGATAAAGATCTCAGACACGACCAAGAAAAGTTTATCTTGGTGGCTGGTCAGGGACAATCTGGTCCGGGGAATTCCATGGTCCTACCCGGATCCTATTGTCCTGACCACGGACGCAAGCCCCTGGGGGTGGGGGGCTCACGTGCAGGGATACAATTTTCAGGGTCCATGGTCCCCAGCTCAAAAATCATTCTCTTCCAACCGGAAAGAGTTGGTGGCAGTCAAATTAGCAGTGAAAGCTTCTCTGGCCCTCCTAGGCACAGGCCACGTGAGGATTCTCTCAGACAATCAGGCGACAGTGGCTTATGTAAACCACCAAGGGGGGACAAGGTCGGTATCCCTACGGTGGGAAGCTGGAAGATTATTAACGATGTTGGAGAAACAGGTCAGCCATGTATCAGCTCTTCATATAAAGGGGAAGGAGAATGTTCACGCGGATTTTCTCAGCAGACACCCCTTAAAACAGGGAGAATGGTCCCTCAACTCCTCAATATTTTCCAGGATCATCAAGTCATGGGGCCTGCCGACCATAGATCTCTTCAGTACAAGCCTGAACAAGAAAGTGGAAATCTTTTGCTCTCTAAATCCAAGAGAATCCCCCTATGGGGTGGATGCATTTCTCCTGAAGTGGGACTTTCCCCTAGCATATGCCTTTCCCCCCTTCCAACTGATCCCAGCAGTCCTGAAAAAGATCAGGAAGGACAGGGCAAGGGTCATTCTCATCGCCCCCTTTTGGCCCAAAAGGGCATGGTTCACTCTGCTCCGGACCATGTCGGTTTCAGACCCCTGGATTCTGCCAGACCTGCCGAATCTGCTGTCCCAGGGTCCAGTCGTTCATCCAGCAGTCAGTGGTCTCCATCTGACTGCATGGAATTTGAGCGGAGATTATTAATTAAAAAAGGTTTCTCGCAGGAGCTCATCACGACCTTACTTAAGAGCAGAAAACCTGTAACTGTTTCCATTTACGCCAGGACTTGGAAAAAATTTATTGAATTTGGTAACCTTAACCCAAGGCATTTACCAGCGTGTGTTCCGATTTCCCAGGTTCTGGAGTTTCTACAGAAAGGCCTTTCCCTAGGTCTTGCTAAAAGTACTCTTAAAGTACAGGTCTCTGCCCTGTCAGTTCTGTTCGAACAGAGCTTTGCCTTAGATCCTTGGATTTCTAGATTCTTTAAGGCAGTTGATAGGATGACACCAGTCTTATCCCCTAGGGTGCCCCCGTGGGATCTTAACATAGTACTTAATTCTTTAACCAAAGCACCCTTTGAACCCATTGATTCGGTATGCATTAAATTTCTCACTTTCAAGCTGGTTTTGTTAGTGGCCCTCACTACTGCTAGAAGGATAAGTGAGTTACAGGCCATTTCCATCAATCCCCCTTTCACTACGATTCTCGATGATAGAGTTATTATCCTACCTGATCCGGCCTTTTTACCCAAAGTGTCATCTAAATTCCATAGGTCCCAAGAGATCATTCTTCCATCCTTTTGTGATCATCCAAAAAATGCTGGGGAAGTGGCTTTTCATGCACTAGATGTACGGAGATGCTTGTTACAGTATCTAAAAATTACGGAAGAATGGAGAAAGTCTTCTGCTTTATTCGTTCTCTTCTCAGGATCGAATAAAGGGAAGAAGGCTACCAAAAGTACCCTGTCTAGGTGGCTTAGACTGGGCATTTTACAGTCCTACTTGGAGGAGGGCCTGTCTCCTCCAGTCTCGGTGAAGGCTCACTCTACCCGTTCAGTTTCCACTTCTTGGGCAGAAAGGTCGGGGGCCTCTATTGAGCAGATTTGTAAGGCAGCCACGTGGTCTTCACCTTCTACTTTTTTCCGTCACTATCGTTTGGATTTACACTCCTCCTCTGATCTTTCCTTCGGGAGAAAGGTTTTGCAAGCGGTGGTCCCTCCCTAGGAAGGGTTCTTTTTCCTCTGTAATTCTCTCTATGGTGCTGTCGTGGGGGAGGGGAAAAATGATGATTACACTTACCGGTAATCGGATTTTCCAGACCCCACGACAGCACCCTTCCTAATTCCCTCCCTTGGTGATGGTTTCTGTATTCACATGGAGTAGCAAAAAAAAAAAAAAAAAAAATGTATGCGATTGTATATGCTGTTTAGCTCGGAATAATTAATGGTGTAGGAGTCCCTCTCTTGCTCTGTAATCCACTGAATGGGAAGAGAGGCTCCACCCTTTTATTTCTGTAGGTTTCCTGTCCCTGGGGGTGGATCCCTCTCTCTATGGTGCTGTCGTGGGGTCTGGAAAATCCGATTACCGGTAAGTGTAATCATCATTTTTTTTCGCGCGGGTGCGATGCGTTTTTTTTATTGAAGCCCCATTCACTTCTATGGGGCCAGGGCTGCGTGAAAAACGCAGAATATAGAACATGCTGCGTTTTTCACGCAACACGGAACTGATGCCTGAAAAAAAAACGCTCATCTACACAGACCCATTAAAATGAATGGGTCAGGATTCAGTGCGTTCACGTCACGCATTGCACCTTTGTGGAAAACTCGCTCGTGTGAAAGGGGCCTTAGGAACAATAGGGGATATTTATCAAATGTGTAAAGTAGAACTGGCTTAGTTGCCCATAGCAACCAATCAGATTCCACCTTTCATTTTCTAATGGAGCTATGAAAGATGGAATCTGGTTGCTATGGGCAACTAAGCCAGTTCTACTTTACACCAGCCCAACCCAGTTGCAATGATTCAACAATTTTCACGTCTGGTAAGTATAGCAGATTTATCCATGTTTGCATGTTTCTTTGCTCTTGGAGCAGGGTGCTGCCACATATACGCTTTGCTTAAACGATTAAACCAGATGATGCGTAACGGAGTCCGAATCGTTAAGAAAACTGATACAAAGTAGCATAAATCCTGTTAAAGCGCAGCGTGTGCCGTTTTGGTCTCCCGTCTAACAAGACATTTAAAAGAAACGTAACCAGGCAAGCAAAGGGTATGTTGCGCAATACTTTTTTTTTTTGGTTGCCATAGCAACCAGTATTATGGAAATTTACCGAAGGTGTGGGCGGAAGTATGTCTCAGCTCCATTCAGTCTAGAAAGGGAGAAAAGTCACTTAATGGTTTCGTATTTTGTTTTGTCTGTAAACGTCATGAACGTTGACACGCAGAGTAAAAAACAAACACATTTTGCATGTAGACGCGCAACTCCCTGATCCGCCGCGTGGATATGTGACAGGATGTATTTCACTGTTTACCAGATTCAAGGTGTTTTGTAAAAAAAAAGTGAAAGCCACACAACCGTAGAGCCTAACGGATTCATATACCTAAGGGACTGCGCAAGAGCCGTATACAGGGTAAGAGTAGATCTCAATCTAAACGTATCCTATAGGTGCCAGCTAAAGGGGTTCTCCGAGAATTAAGAAAAGGAAAATACTTTAATATTACGTTATTATAAATATATTCTCAAATACCTTTCATTAGTTATAACGGCTTGTTTTGTCTGCGGCGCAATCATCAAAGAAAGGAAAATGGCTGCCGCCCTATTATTACACAAAAAACCTGTCCTAATCACACAGCAGGGACAAGTTACTTCAGAGCACTGAGCTAAAGAGCTGGATACAGATGATAAGGTCTTCAGCTGAATCTCTGTAGGACTGGAGTTCATGAGGAGACATGAAGTACAGAGAGGATGGACAGGACAGACTGTGGTAATGGAGACTGCATACAAGTGCTGCTGCTCATTAGCCACATCTTCACCTCCTCTCTGTACTTTATGTCTCCTCATGAACTCCATTCTTACAGAGATACAGCTGAAGATCTTATCAGCTGTATTCAGGATCATAATCCCTGACAAGTAGATCAGAGAGGAGGATGAGGCAGCTCTTTAGCTCCGTGCTCAGAAGTAACTTGTCCTGCTGTGTGATTAGGACCAGTTTTGTGTGTAATAATAGGATGGCAGCCATTTTATTTTGAACAACCAATTAGAGAACTCCAGTACCATACATATGATGCACTGGGGTCTAGTGTGCAATACTATAACCCCCAAAAAGTTTGAAAAACACTCATATAAAATATATGCAGCTTTATTAATACATAAAATATACAGAAAAATAACTTAAGGCACACGGTCATTGGAAGACGGGGAACCCCGTGTAGCGGGGAATAATCCCCACCCTCGCACGTACCGCACTAACAAGGAGACAGACCAGAAAATCCGAAAATAGTCAACCACACACAATGGGTCCAATATAGAGTACCCAAACATAACATATAACTAGATACATATCCAAATAAATAGATGTGAATTGTATCCACTGCTACCACTGCCGTGTCAAAGTGACACGTAACAAACAATGGCCAGCCTACAATTACTGAAGAGCAAGAGGTCTGGTCACAGCTGTGTAAAAATATGCGCAAAGCAAAGGCACGGCAATGGTAGGTATACTGTGACAATCACTGATACATGATCACACACAAGACAAACATAGGAATATATCAATTAGGCCTCATGCACACGACCGTTGTGTGCATCCGCTCCGTCATTTTTCACAGTTTAGCGGAGGTCCCATTAATTTCTATGGAGCTGTGAAAAAAAACTGATAGTCTTCCGTTTTTTCTCCGCGTCCGTGATTCCAGTCCGTCAAAAAAATATAACCTGTCCTATTTTTGTCAGTGGAAAACGGAGGACGGACCCATTCAAGTCAATGGGTCCGTCAAAAAAAAAACGGATGCACAACTGCTATGTCATCCGTGTCCGTTTTTTTTCTACAAGACCTTGGTGCAATAAAATTACACTTTTCATTAACCTTCCTTTTTTTTCATCTGTCAGACAAAAAAAAAGGAAGACGCAAGGAAACACAACTGAAGCAAAATCGGACACGGACCACTGAAGCCAAATCACTGACAGTAAAAAAAAAAAGTGTGCATGAGGCCTTACCCATGAAGTGTGGAAGCGCCGGATGTCTGGTCAGAGCAGTACCTCGATGCGCGTTTCGCCAGGAAAAGGCTTCGTCAGGAGGTAGATCGTCAGGAGGTAGCCATTTTATTTCTCCTAATGATTGCTTCGTAGACAAAATGAGTCATTATAACTAATTAAAGGTATTTGGGAATATATTTATAATAAAGTAATATATTTAAGTATTTCCATTTTCTTAGATTCCGGAGAGCCCCTTTAACTTCTAAACCTATCCATATAGTGTTTAAAGCTACAAATATCCTGCATAATGTTAATAGAAAAATTTCTGGCTTCATGCAACCACCACTAGAGGGAGCTCCTCTCAGTGGTGGCTAGAATTTTAGTATTAACAACTCTAAAGTTGACCATACACATTAGATACATAAAGGCTGAACCTATTGATTTCAGGGCATCATCAAAAATATCTAATGTCTTTGGGGACCTCCAGAGGACAGATATCAGGGGAGAAAAGGCTCAGGTATGTTGGATTTTTGCATGCCGATCCTTTTGTTCCTGAGGAGACCAGGAACCATCAGAGATGAGCATGCATGTGTATGTGGGTGGGGGGGGGGGGGGGGGGGGGATAATCCTTCTGGTGGAGGAATAGGTTGTCTCAAGTCCTGTCACTATACCAGGGCCCTACAGGGTGTGTTAGGGCTCTAGGTTCCTGTGTCTGAACTTTCCTACCATCGAGGTCAGTTCATACTGATAGTTAGGCCCCTTTCACACGGGCGAGTTTTCAGCGCAGGTGGAATGCATGAGGTGAACGCATTGCACCAGCGCGATAAAAACTGAACAATGCAACGCAATCGCAGTCAAAACTGACTGAAATTGCGTACGCACTCGCTCAGGTTTCCCGCAATGCACACGCGACGCATCCGGAGCAAATCCGGGACGCTTGTGTGAAATAGGCCTCAGTTAGGACTTGGATTAGGGTTGTTCTAGGAGGTGACCTTCTCCTTTACCCTAGCTTCGAAGCCTAGTTCTTATCCCCTTTTCTCCTTCGCTCGGTGTGTAATTTCCCACCCACACCGCATCCGTGACAGACAGGGAGCTGCGATAGCGCCGCCCCCGTCATTGTACCCCTCAGATGCCACTTTCATACATGATCGCGGCATCTTAGTGTAAAACAGTGTAAAATAACATTTAAAAAAATGAAATTAAACTTACCTCCTCCATTTGGTTCGCGACAGGCTGGCCGCCGCCATCTTGCTTGAAGATCTGGCGCGAAATCTCGCGCGGCGCGACATTACGTCATCACGCACGGGATTTCGGCCGAGATCTTCAATCAAGATGGCGGCTGGCGGACCGTCACGAGCAAATGGAGGAAGTATTTATGAATTTTTTTGTTTTTTACACTATTTCAGGTTAAATCGATTCGCTTACACGAAGCACAAGGAAATTTGGCTTCAAGGCAAATCGAATTTATCCTGAAATTCGGATTGAATTCCACTTCGTGGGATTCGATTCGTTCATCTCTAACTACAGCTATACTGCCGACCACATGTTGTGTGTCGTCACTGCGCTCACTCACACATTTATTAATGACCTGCTTATAATAGTGCACTTCTCGTACAGTGGCCACTAGGTCTTTTGGCCACGTTGTTTGCCTCTGTGTCCTGATGTTGCCACACCAAAGATCATAGATGTGGTGCCAGGCCAGTCTCACTGGTACAATATCAAACCAGCTATTTTGGTTAGAAAACTTTTGAGCAATTCAGTTGGTGACGGCTATCTCACAGGCCGTGGTGTATCTCATGAGGTTTCCTCTTCCCGCACTGGGTCAGCAGGTCAAATCAATGCGGTAGCACTCCAATACAACAGCATCTACTGTATACAGCTTCCCTTGTCTGCTCAATGCCAGGTCTACTTCTAGATAAGAACACTACCTTTAAATCTTCCCGACCCAGCCTAACAGCAATATGCCCTCTGCCTGGGCCTGTATATGCTTCTCTCTCTGCAGACCGCGGTAAGACCACCGCCCTCGGGTCTGTTGTCCAGCCAGCTCTCTTCCTTAGACTCTCAGTGTTGCCATCCCCGACCCCTCTGGAGAGGATGGTGCTCTGAACACAGCCATTTTAGCAGAGGTGCACCCAGACACCAGAGGACGCGTGTGAAAGTGCTCTCTTATGTGTCTCTAGCAATCCGCGAAACTTATTAATTTAGTTACCTCCATGCAATCTAATGAACCGTAGGAAATACTTTTGGGGTGGTAGAGGTCCACCTTACCTACTATACCCCTGGGCAGCTACACATTATGGTATGTCCACACCTGTGTTCTGGCACCAGCATAGCCTTTTTATTAGGTCCTTCTCAAAAGCAAGGGTACAATGTCTCTGCCCCCCCCCCCCCCCCCACTCCATTACTTGACGCATTTTAGGGTTCCAAGGAAAGACCCTGTATGTGACCAGCCTCCCATGGAAAGGCGGCCAGGGCCATAATTCCAGCCGTCCTTCTGCAGGTCCAACTGGGAGGCTTCTGCCATTGGGTCAGCCATCACCATGCCACTGGACTGTGGTATATTATTTAGATTTCGAACATAACCCCAGGACTTCTGCCAAAAAGAAACAAGGATCACAAGTGCAGCAAAGACATAAAGTAACATCTAAATGAAAGTCAAGTCTTGCCAAGGAGCCCACTCTTACTGGTGCCTCCTTACGTGGTTTTTGGCACTCCAGCTGTTGTGAAACTACAAATCCCAGCATGCCCACCTCCTCTACTCTTCTCAGAACTGGAGCATGCTGGGAATTGTAGCTTCACAACAGCTGGAGTGCCGAAGGTTGCTGAGCCCTGCAGTAGAGGATCCTGTGGTACAATCATTGAATTACATAGACATAATAATAAAGAATCCAGGTTCTGGAGAAAAATAAACTAATAACGATACGTCTGATTGCAGACATTACCCACCTTTCCAGATGAGAAGTGAAGACTGTAAAATAATCCCAGCATACATTTTAATATTGGGCATGGACTGCGGATTTAGACATTAAATCAATGGACGCACGTTCAAAGTCAGCAGTCAAATGTAATTATCATGAGAGCAGCTGCTGAACTCCAATAGGGTAAAATACATTAAAGCTGAAATGTCAAGTTTTGAATGTAGTGCTAGATTTTAGCGCGGATCCTGCTGAATGGCAAAAATGTCAAATGTGAACTAATAAAAAAAAAATATCGAAATGTAATGAATAAAAAAAAGTTTAAATGGCTACTGAAATTGTGCTCAATATTCTGAGTCACAGCACAGCCTAGTGGATAAAGTTGGGAATGACACTTTACTCTTTCGAATTCTTCATCTGCTAGCCCGCAGCAGCACAAAGGCCTTTTATTACTCTTGTGTACAATATCCAGTTAAATGTTCACCCTGCAGCAGACAGGCAAAGCTTGTGTATAGTTAAAGGGGTAAAAAATGATCTAATAATATTCTAGTTTTACATCCAGAGGATTAAAACTGGTACAGACCTAGCCCTGCTGACAGCTATAATTGTATTCACACTGACTGGATAATAATCCACAGTGAACCAAACAGCCTTGAGTCCAGACTGATACATTTTACCTGCAAGTGATACATTGTAGCCCATTTTCAAAACAAGAAATCGACTGTTGCCACCGCTGAATAGCATTGCTTTGAGGGCTCTTTCACACTTGCGTTCTTGTCTTCCGGCATAGAGTTCCGTCGTCGGGGCTCTATGCCGGAAGAATCCTGATCAGGATTATCCTAATGCATTCTGAATGGAGAGAAATCCGTTCAGGATGCATCAGGATGTCTTCAGTTCCGGAACGGAACGTTTTTTGGCCGGAGAAAATACCGCAGCATGCTGCGCTTTTTGCTCCGGCCAAAAATCCGGAACACTTGCCGCAAGGCCGGATCCGGAATTAATGCCCATTGAAAGGCATTGATCCGGATCCGGCCTTAAGCTAAACGTCGTTTCGGCGCATTGCCGGAGCCGACATTTAGCTTTTTCTGAATGGTTACCATGGCTGCCGGGACGCTAAAGTCCTGACAGCCATGGTAAAGTGTAGCGGGGAGCGGGGGAGCAGTGTACTTACCGTCCGTGCGGGTCCCCGGGCGCTCCAGAGTGACGTCAGGGCGCCCCAAGCGCATGGATCATGTGATCACATGGATCACGTCATCCATGCGCATGGGGCGCTCTGACGTCATTCTGGAGCGCCCGGGGAGCCGCACGGACTGTAAGTATACCGCTCCCCCGCTCCCCGCTCCTACTATGGCAACCAGGACTTTAATAGCGTCCTGGGTGCCATAGTAACACTGAACGCATTTGGAAGACGGTTCCGTCTTCAAATGCTTTCAGTACACTTGCGTTTTTCCGGATCCGGCGTGTAATTCCGGCAAGTGGAGTACACGCCGGATCCGGACAACGCAAGTGTGAAAGAGGCCTTAGCAAGATACATTGCAACAGGTGAGGTGTTAGGTCAGTGCCGGTTGGATTTCAGCCTCCAGATGTCAACAAAAATGCCTCCATTTTGATAGGAATTAGAGATCTTGAAAATGGTGAAGAACTGAAACGCATGATATGTGTCATCAGGCTATTAGGCTAGGGTGGCAAGACAAAATATTGCCTGCCATGTGCTGGGAGAAGAGGAAGGAGGAAAATCATCTCTCTAAGGCCTCATGCACACGGCCGTTGTTTTGGTCCGCATCCAAGCCGCCATGTATGGTCGCCATGCCCATGTTGCAGACCGCATATTGCAGTCCGCCATGCACGGGCAGCAGCTGTGTGAATCCCTTATTGCGGTCCGGACCCGTTGACTTGAATGGGTTCACGATCCACAAAATCCGGCAAAAGACATGACACATCTTTAGCGGTGCGGACCAAAAATCTCACGGAAGTGCTTCTGAGTGCTTCAGTGGGTTTCCGATCCGTACCTCCGCTCCACACCACGTGCCGTATCTTGAGGATTGCGGACCTTTTTTAAGTTAATGAGTCCGCATCTTTGGCACGGGATTCACACAGTGCCTGTATATTGCGGAACCACAGTTTGCGGTCCACGATACGGCCGCGTAAGGCCTACGGTCGTGTGAATTTACCCTACGCAGATGTCATCCTATACATGGATTTAAACGCTGCACCACAGGTCAATTTCATTTACGTTGCCTGTGGTTTCTGCAGTGTTTGGATGAGATTTGTTAAAATCTTATCCACTTTCTTGTTCCTGTGAGTTTCCACACGCAATTCCATGACGGAAATCTGCAGCATATCCACCATGTGTGAACATACCCTTAGACCTCTTGCACACGAACGTCGCGTGCCCGTGGCTGTATTGCGGCCCGCATACGGCGGGTCCGCAATACACGGGCACCAGCCCGTGTGCACTCCGCATCACAGATGAGGACCCATTCACGCAGAGGCGGAACAGAAGCACGATCGGAACCCCACGGAAGCACTACGGACTGTTTCCATGGTGTTTTTGTCCGTGCCTTCCCACCGCAAAAAAATAGAACTTGTTCTATTTTTTTGCGGTGTGGACAGATCACGGACCCATTTAAGTTGAATGGGTTTCGATCCGTCCCGGCCGCCGCACGGACATTGCCCGTGCATTGGGGACCGCAAATTGCAGTCACCAATGCACAACGTTCATGTGCAAGAGGCCTTATGGTTTGTTAAAGGAGCTATCCCACAAATTTTAAAATATTTTTTACTCAGTTGTGTGGAGGACTTTCTTCCCTTCCTGTGGGTGGGCAGTAGCTCCTCAAGCACCTGCATTTAGCCCTCGTTAAGTCCCTCCTCCCTCGCATAGAAGTCACTTCCTAACATATAGCCTCAGAAATACATATGGAATGTATTGCACCCACAATTTCCTTCTCTACTGTCTAGGTAGAGATATAGCGATATATGTCTAAGAATGTAGAAGTAGAGATGAATAAATAAATGAAAGTTGTCAGAACCACTTCACCTGCTTCCCTATTAACTCACTATCTCGGCACCGAGAGGAGGTAGAAAGAGCAGGGAAGCCACTGAGCATGTGAGTCCTCCCCACAATACAGGAGAAGGTGGACCAGAAGGATAAACAGCAGGGGGCGCCACCAGAGAGGGAAATATAATGTACATAAAGAAACATAGCAACATAGTTTGTAAGGTTGAAAAAAGACATCCGTCCATCCAGTTCAGCCTGGTTTTCTTCAAGTTGATCCAGAGGAAGGCAAAAAAAAAAAAACTGTGATGTAGAAGCCAATTTTCCCCACTTAAGAGGAAAAAAATCCTTCCCAACTCCAATCATGCATTGCGCCCTTACCTCGGCATAAGGGCTCATGCACACAACCGTTGTTTTGCGGTCTGTTTTTCACGGATTTGTTGTTCCGTATCAGATTTTTTTCCCCTCAGATTTAAGTCCTCTTCCGTTCCGTTATTCCACAAAACATATCCGTATGGTTTCCGGATGCGATCCGTTTTTTTTGCAGATCGGAAATAGTAACTTATTAATCCCCAAACACATGAGCAATATGGGCTGGGCATAGCATTTCTACAGTATGGATCCGCAAAATACGTTATGAAGTACAGATGACATAGGCCTCTTGCACACGACCGTATGGCCTTTTCAGTATTTTGCAGGCCGCAAAATACGAATCCGAAAAAAGTACAGATGACATCCGTGTGCATTCCTTTTTTTGCGGAACGGAACAGCTGGCCCCTGATAGAACAGTACTATCCTTGTCCGTTATGCGGACAATAATAGGACATGTTGTATCTTTGAACAATACGGAAATGGAAGGCATGCGGAGTACCTTCCGTTTTTTTTTGCGTATCCATTGAAATGAATGATCCCATATACGGTCTGTATACAGAACGCAAAAAGCGGAACATAAATGGGGAAAAAAAAGGTTGTGTGCAAGAGGCCATACGGATCTGTTCCGTGTGCGCTCCGTATTTTTTGCGGACCCATTTGAATGGGGCCTCAGACCGTGATTTGCGGACAATAATAGGACATGCACTACTTTTTTGCAGAACGGAAATACGGAAATGGAATGCACACGGAGTACCTTCCGTTGTTTTTGCAGACCCATTGAAGTGAATGGTTCCGCATACGGTCCGCAAAAAAAAAAAAACGGAATGGAAGCGGAAAGAAAATACGTTTGTGTGCATGAGCCCTAACTAGGAGAATTTTGCCATGCAGGAGTCTGACTAAACTGATACATGTTGAATTTATGCAGAACATACCTATAAAAAGTATACATGCACATATATAAAAAATAATAATAATTGGACCCCAAAGAGAGCGCAGTATAAATAAGCAGGACACAAATAGCCAAGGCCAGCGCCTGTGTTCTTCTATGAAGATATGAATATGAAGTAGTACGGTATTAATTTCCCATATAGCCTGTGTGCTGTTACACTGTTACTATAGCAACATGGCAGCAATTGTTCCAGACTCCAGCACAAGAGGCTGTGCTCAGATTCGGCGCGATGCACAGGGCGGCGACAAGAGGCTGAATTGTATGAAACCTCTTACTTTCCTTAGATTGCCAAGCATGAATTTATTGTGGACGTGTTCCAGCGGATCCCCTTTGATAATAATTGAAGAAAACATCCTTTCAATATTAATGAACCCTTCCCTTTCAGAATTTTTTTTCTTTTTCCTGGAGACTAATTATGCAACTTTTCCCCCCCTTCCTTTTGAAAAGCAATTACATTGATACTAGAGATGAGCGAATTTCAGGTTATGAAATTCGTTCACGCGTCATTTACTGGTAAAATGTGAATTGCGTTATGGATTCCGTTACCACGGACCATAACGCAATTCTATGACGGAATTTATTCCGTCATAATAGAAGTCTATGGGCTGCAAAGCGGATCCGTCCCATTTCCGTTATGCAGGGGAGTCCCAAAATATGAAATTCCCTCATCTCATCTCTCTATGTTAACCGTACTGGCTACGACAATTACTGGAAAAATACACACGGCTCCAGATGTACAAAGCTCCAAATCCTCTGCTTCCTTTCACCCCTCCGTAAAGATAGAGTAGAAAGTTCTCACTGCCTGAAGCCACCACTAGAGGGAGCTCACAGAAGACAGATTTATGCATTGAACTTCGGGAAAAGGGGGATTTGGAGCTTTGTCTCAGAGTAGATTTTTATATAGTTTTTAATAAAGATTATTGGGTGTAAAATGACCAACACTGAAATTTCCAAAACTGGGACATGTAAAAGAGAAATAAACACAGCGCATATTAGGCAGTATTGTCTGCATAGGGTTTAGGATGGCGCAAAAGAGAGGGATTGTGGTTGTGCTAACAATAGTCACAACTCTAGTGTAGACAAAAAAAAACCTGAATCTCAGGTGCTGCATAGCCCTCTGGGTAAAGATTCACATTTATTGGGACTACGCGTTTCGGCACTGAAGGCCTAAAACATGTAATCCCAATAAACCTTCCATTCTGGATGAACTTCATTTGAAGACCTCTCAGTACCAGCAGTGTGGTCCAGTCCTTACTTACCTCTTCTTGTTCATGCATAATTGGGATAGTCAAACTTCAGCCCCTGGGATCTCCCGCCTTCACTGGAGTGCCTCCAAAATGGAAATTTTTGGGGTAAATTTGCATAAACTTTGCCTTTTGACAGTTTACAGTATTGCCCTGGCAAAATCAGAACTGTTGGGATTTACTTCGAGCCCAAGAGTCTCCTTTTTTTCCCACCAAAAACAGCGCCAGCCTTGTCTGTAGTCTGTGGGGTGCTATTGCATAACCTGAAAATTTAGCACCGTGGCTCACACTGTATGATAAATTTAGTGCAGCATACTGTCACCGCCACTTTTGTGAGAAGGTCTGACAGACGTCCTTTTCTACCTCTTGCATGATGTTCTTTGTTTTGGTTTCACTTTGTCATCTCATTTCCTTCTCCCAGGTGTCACCTATTTAGACTAATCCTCTTTCCTTTATATTCCCTCCCATACTGCCTCACTTTGCGGTTTATACTACTTCCTGGATTGAAGTGTTCACTGCTGGAGACTTCTGTTACTGCTTGTTCAAATAAGTCCTTTCATGTATTAAGTTTCCTTGCTGGCTTGATTCTAGGTGACCCTGACTCCCTCCGTATTAAGTGCAGGGAGCCGGTAGTCGTGTCCCCTTACTATTATAGGGTTTTCAGGTGTCACACAGTCTAGGTACGAGGGCATGCAATCGTCTACCTCTGAGACCCTTGTATGTGCTTAGCAGTCAGGGTGAGCTCTTAGGGTTTTATAGGGGTCACCTTTATGCTCCTTAGTTTGGGATCAAGCCAGTCGGATGTTTATACATAACTTCCAGCTATCTGCAACATCATCCGTGACACATACAAATTCTAAGTAGATGTTGCAGAGGTTGAGGTTGAACCTATGGCATGGAAGAAGTTTCGAAGGGTCCCCAACAATGAATTGGTCACCTAACATCTAGTTGTTATAGCCCTGCCAGTGAGCAGCTGCAGTCTTTTGCTGAACCCTGTAGCAATTGTTCAGTTTCCGAGCATCGCCACCACAGGAGAAATAAAGTTTGTGCCTAAATTGTACATAAACTGTCATTTGGCATTCCGGGCACTAGTGGCCACTGTTTTGCAGCTACAACCAGCACACTCTGGAATTTGCATATGTAAAGCAGGTGATGACTCATGCTGGCTGCTTCTGAGTGAACCAGGAAGTGTTGATCTGACATGATGGAAGGATTGTGCTGTGAGAGACTGAATCCGATTCCATCCTGGCTTGCGGATGTCCGGCAGTGAATGGACACTCAAAGAAAGGAGAGTAGCTGTTGTCCCCTTACTGGATCCAGCTCTTTGAAAGAGAGGTTGTCCCAGGAAGACCATTTCCTGCGTGTGGACAAGAAGCCTTATCATCAAGCAAGGCTGCACGGTTGCTGAGAGCTTGGTGGCCATCCCGGGTAAGCGGCATCCTAGGGCCCAGAACGGACACAGGTCAGTACACCTGATTACCAATTGTTCTATACTGTTTGGCACCTAAAGTAACAGAGACTAGCCTAGGCCTTGTATTAGCTAGTTAGTTAGGGTTATAGCTTTGTTAGGCCTTACTGTACTGGACTGCAGCGCAGTAATTGACTTGCAGGCTCTGCTGCATCTGACCACAGTTAGGTGTGTCCTCTATAGCGGCACAGCACGACTTGTAGGCTCTGCTGTATGCGCCAATGGGCTAGGCCTGTCCCTCGGACAGGGACGGTGACTGTGGGCCTGGGGTATTACCTATTCTGTTTTAACTTGTGTTATTACTGTTTCCAAAGTAAAGTTTCTTTTCTTGTATATAAAGCTGGTGTCAGTGTCGCTTTCCTTGTCTGTGACTTCGCTGTACCCTGGGGAGCCCACCCCGGTACACGGCTTACATCTTGACCAGGGAGAATTGGCGAGACTCACTATGTTTTTGAACAAGCCCTTTAACAATGCTGGAATTAGGTTCTACAAATATACGAATTTTGGACAACCTGTTTAAAGGGCATGTGCACTTGGCAGCTGAAGGCATCTTTGTTGGTCCTATGTTCATATGTGACCTCATTGCTGAGAGAAATAATGTTTTAATAAATGCAAATGAGCCCCTAGGAGCAATGGGGGCGTTACCATTACACCTAGAGGTTCTGCTCTCTCTGCAACTGCTGCGCCCTCTGCACTTTGACAGGGACGGACAGTGTAAATGCCATCACTCCTGGTCCTGTCAATCAAAGTGGAGAGGGCGCAGCAGTTGCAGAGAGAGCAGAACCTCTAGGTGTAATGGTAACGGGGGCTCATTTGCATATATTAAAACATCATGTTTCTAAGCAATGAGGTGTCACGGCGGACGGGATCTCAGATACACAGATAAACCAACAAACAAGTTTCTAGGCGAGAAGCTGGGGAAAGGTCACCTCCTAGCAAATCCCTGACTTCTCTCCCTACACTGCTAAGCCCACATTCAGACCTTGAAGGTAGGAATAATGTGTCCTCGTGCCTGGGCTGAAAATACCCTAGAATCCCTGAGATGGTGAAAGGGGAATAGGGGAAGCCTGCTCCCTCAGAACCTGGAGGGGACAGACGACACACAAACAACCTAGACAGCAAACAACAAAAACAAAAACCAAACTTATCTTATCTGAGCTGGAACAAACAATCCTTCCTTCCTTGCTTCCAAGGCCAGACTGATTTCTATAACCCGCACAGAACACTGGGAATGAGTGAGATTTAAACCAATGACCCCACCCAGTGCACCTGAAGGGAGGCGGATCTAGCACGACTCCAAAACAAAACAAAAAACTAAACACGTGCTGCTATTCTGGCCGACCTCCGCACATAGTCAGAGCAGGGCATGACATGAGGTCACTTATGAACATGGGACCAACACAGATGCCTTCAGCTGCCAAGTGCACATGTAACAGGTCAGCCAGTGTCATAGGTACAAATCTGCTGACAGATGCCCTTTAAGACACAGATTGCCTTTGAGTTATGCATCTCCATAGCACTGGTCAAGCGCAGAAAGAAATTCCCTTTAATGAAGCGATGGTTGGGCAAAAATGCGAAGTTTTTTTTGCTGATGAAAGGTTCCATCTCTCCAACCAGATTATTTATGGTATTTGTGGAATTGCGCAATCCTTTAGGATACATTACAACTGAAATAATACAGCCACATTGTGATATGTTCTGTATGTAGCAAGTTGCAGGAGGAAACATTGGTTTGCATGACGTGCACCATCTGTTCTCACCCCAGTACCTGGGCATTAGAGACTGTTCTCCATCAATGGTCTTTAGGAGAATATCACCTGTTGCTAGGCAACTCCTGGGATCCCTGGTGGTGTCACAAATAGAAGGTTTCTCCTTACGGTTACATGCATAGTAAACTGCAGAGAAGCCGCCGTCTGAACACCTTTTAACCCCTTTATGAGACTTCAGTGCACCTTCAGTTCTGCCCATTGAGTTCTGCACTGATTGTCTTCCGATATTCTTTGCTACTTACAAACATATCTACATTTATAGAAAGATTGATTCCAGACGAGCCCGGGAGAGAATGCCGTAATCTTTCCAGGAGCTAGAAGTAGGGATTATCTGGTTGGAAAGTAATTTCTCTAGCCTGGAGTGGGATCAAAGATCCTCAGCATAAGGACAAGCTGTGGCCTTTGGGGTGAAAGGGTTAAATCGCATAATTCCAGGTTTCTGTACTGTAGTTTCACCTGCAGAATTTGATTGAAAAGAGCATTTTTATGGGATAAATTACTACCCATGGTGTCACTTATACTTTCCATATATGCCATGAATAGAGATGAGCGAATTTCCGCTTATGAAATTTGTTCACGCTTCGTTTACTGGTAAAAGGTGAATTGTGTTATGGATTCCGTTACCACGGACCATAACGCAATTCTATGACGGAATGCATAACGGAATGCCTTTAGAGGCATTCTATTATTTATTCCGTCATAATAGAAGTCTATGGGCTGCAAAACAGATCCGTCCCGTTTCCGTTATGCAGGGGAGTCCTCTCTGGGGCGGATCCGTTATGCAGGCCAAAGACTTCTATTATGACGGAATGAATAACGGAATCCCTCTAAAGGCATTCCGTTATGCATTCCGTCATAGAATTGCGTTATGGTCCGTGGTAACGGAATCCATAACACAATTCACCTTTTACCAGTAAACGAAGCGTGAACGAATTTCATAAGCGGAAATTCGCTCATCTCTATTCATGGCATATATGGAAAGTATAAGTGACACCATGGGTAGTAATTTATCCCATGAAATGCTCTTTTCAATCAAATTCTGCAGGTGAAACTACAGTACAGAAACCTGGAATTATGCGATTTAACCCTTTCACCCCAAAGGCCACAGCTTGTCCTTATGCTGAGGATCTTTGATCCCACTCCAGGCTAGAGAAATTACTTTCCAACCAGATAATCCTTACTTCTAATGCATTCCGTCATAGAATTGTGTTATGATCCGTGCTAACGGAATCCATAACGCAATTCACCTTTTACCACCAACCGAAGTGTGAACGAATTTCAAAATATGAAATTCGCTCATCTCTAGCCATCAGTATCTCAGGTGGATAATATCCCTTTAAGTTTTAGTGCAGCCCTTGGGATTGGTTCAACGTGGTCCTCAGATCAGAAAAGGTTTATGTGCCTGAACCCACTGAAAGGGGTAGGGGACATTAAATCAGTGGAGCTTACAAAGATTTTCCCTGTCTGAGGTTCCAAGCTATGGAAATCTCCAAGAAGTGCAACAAGTTCTGGGAATCAGAGGTCCCTGTGATATTATCTTCTATTAGGTCAGTATGAAAGATCAGGGGTGTAAGGAGAAACCATCAGGACCAAGCAGCAAGTTTAGTCAGGAAATCCTGGTCACGCACGGTTATTCCAATGTAATATATAAAGGTACAATCCTCTTTTAAAAAGTTTTTAAATGTTCCTCTATGGTGCACAGATTTTTTTTGGTCATCTCCCAACACTTATTTCGAACCAAAGCGAAAGGTAAGAAAAGACATTCAGTGTCAGAGCGACTCAGTGGTTCCAAAAGAGGGTTGTGTGGAACCGTGGACTTGATCCCACCATAGTAGGATCTCCATGGTTCTTCAGACTGGTTCCTGGTAACAGATGGTGGCCCTAAGAGGGATGATGTTTGTCAATGTATCACATCACAAATGCATTAGCAAAAAGTGGGCTTGGAGGTAATAAGTCCTGCAAAGGATGGGTTATGAGAGAGCCATTGTCAGGGGATGTTTCATGAGTATGAAGTGTCGAGGATACCAGGCTGTTCTGTCCTAAATAGGAAAAACCCAGCAACATAATGAGGGGCCCATTTTGATTATTGCTATGGGGTTTCTTCTGTTCTATATAGGGTAACTGACCACTTGCTTCATCCTGTATTATGGTAGCCGATGTCTTTAAGCTGCCTCAAAAGAAGATACCATTATTATACATGGACATGGTAGGTGGAGAAGACGATGCACGTGGCCACATGCGAAATGCGCGTCGAGGCATTTCCGGTAAGTGTATGGCTGGCTTTGTATTTTAACGCCTTGTAATTGTTTGCTACTTTATTAGTCCTGGTTGCCAGCCCTCCTTATACACTGGATTTAGCCAGTATAGGGTGGTTATCTGATAGCTACCAACATTGTGGGTTTATACACATTGGATGCCCTTTTTTGTACCATTTTCTTAAGCAGCAGTTATTATATAAGAGTAGGAGTTGTGAATTACCAATTAGCCTTTTTTCTAGCCCATTTTTGTGTTTGCATCACTAGCCCCAAGTTGTATCTTGCGTCCAGATATTTAATACATGAGTTATGTGATTTTGTATACATTATTTAATAAAAGTCAATTTTTATGGTTTGAGCTCTGCCGCTTTTTTCTTTAGTTTGAATATCATTATGCAGAGCAGAGCACTAATATGGTGAAGTTAGTTGAAAAGGGACTATTTGTAATAGTCCCTTTAATTCCTTGTAATGTAGTTGGTCAGTGCTACCAGATACCGCATTCCTGACATCTGAAGTAACTGTACATGTGTACTGCACACTGAAGACCTTTAGGAGGGGCCAGGAGGCTAGAAAACATCTAGCTATGTAACAAAAAGCTTAGCTGCCTTGAAGACATTATTGGGATAAGATGTGTCTTGCTACCACTAAATCTCCTTGTATCATATGGGTGCCAGCCAGATGCTATGTTAGGAACTGGTCGATGGGGAGCTCGCTCATTTGTTCATGGCTTTGGTGACTGTTACTTACTGTACTCTGTATGTTATATTTTGTGTATGTATTTTTTATCATAGATTCGTAATCGTTTTATGCACCTTAGTCGTGTTAAGCCTATTTATTCCCGGATCTCAGAATTCACAGTAATACATCTCCAGACACCTCTGTTGTTTCCAGAATACTCTGAGACCAGTGTATCTCCACAAAAGGATCAGGCATTAAAATTCATAGCTCCTGATTCTTTTCTCCCCTGACAGAAGATGAAAAGAGAAAAGAATCAGATGTTCTCCATACACATTAAATTGTTGACCGATGCCATCAAAAACTGCAGGTTTGGCCAACAATAGTATGATGTGTATGGGACGTTCTCACTTCTATCTGTAATCAATGGCTCCTAAGTGTTCGTGAAACTACAACTCCCAAGGTGAAGCTGTCTAGGCATGCTGGAAGTTGTAGTTGTCTAACAGATTGAGTACTCCAGGTTGTAGATAACTGCATTACACTAAATACTGTCTTTAAATTCTTCATTAAGAAATGCTAAATTGGAGAAGGAAACTAAAGATGCATCATTAACGAAAGAACAAGTCAGATATATGACACATATTTCTTACTCATTCTAAAGGGAGGGAAGATATTTATAAAATAAGTCACACTTATTTTGCTCGACTGGCGGAGCAGGTGGTGCCGCAGGAGGACTGTCAAGGCCGGCATGGTGTAACTAAGAATACATTTCAGACGTCTTGGTTTGAGGAAGGACCTTGATTCATCTAAAAATGACACATAATAAAACAGACAGGAGACAAGCTGAGGTCTCAATCTATAGAGATGCTTATTAAAAAGACTAACATATCTGAATATAAACTGGAAATATAATTGTGATCCTGATGAGTGTTCTTCTCATTTTTATATACGAGGTAAATCCTTCCTGTCTGATCGTTGTTTCTCCCAGTAGGTGATGTCAGGGGACAGACATTCTGCCCAACAGATATGAGATTCCTTCTTAATATTAGAAGGATGTAGAGTTGTGTTACTTCAGTGGTTTCTCTTTAAAACAAAAAAAATAATATCATAGACCAGATTGAAGGGGTTGTCTAGGGCCCATAAAAAAGGAGAGAGTGTCTGGACAGAACAGCACGCACTTTCTGACAGTCACACAACTCTAATCTCACAGCTCCCATCCCCACTAGATTGGAACTGATGACAATCCATGTACTCTGTTGTGATCGCTGCTGGCCAATTATTGGTTTCAGAGGTTGCATGTACACAAACACCATGTTGAAAGCTGAAGCCATAGACTTAATGAGACAGAAAACCTTGGTCATAGACTACCAGAAATATAGAACATGGGCCATAGAACACCACAGATACTAAACCTGAACCATAGATCACTAGAGATAGAAAATCTGGTCCATAGACCACAGGAGATAGAAAAGCTAGGCCAGAGACCACCAGAGATATACAAACTGGACCATAGACCACCACAGATAGAGAACCTTGGCCATAGACTACCAGAGATAGAAAAGCTGAGCCATAGATCACTAGAGATGGAAAATCTGAGCCATAGACCACCAGAGGTAAAAAAGCTTGGCCATAAACCAACAGAGGTAAAAAAACAAAACTGGGCCATAGATCCCTAGAGATAGAAAACCTAAGCCATAGACCACCACAGATAGAGAACCTGTGCCATAGAACACCAGAGATAGAAAAGCTGGGTCATAGATCACTAGAGATTGAGAACACTACAAGAGATCGAAAAGCTGGGCCACAGATCTCCAGAGATAACCTGGGCCATAGATCACTAGAGATGAGAGAATCTGGGCCATAGACTACCATAGATAGAAAAGCTGGGCCATAGATCACTAGAAATAGAAAACATGGGCCATAGACCACCACAGATAGAGAACCTAGGCCATAGAACACCAGAGATAGAAAAGCTGAGCCATAGATCACTAGAGATTGAGAACCCTGGTCATAGGCCACCAAAGAAAGAGAACCTGGGCTATAGACTGCCAGAGATAGAAAACCTGGGGCACTAACCACCTCCTGGGCCATAGACCATCAGAGATACAAAACCTGGCCCATGAACCACCACAGACAGAAAAGCTGGACCAACACAAATAGAGAACCTGGGTAATAGACCACCAGAGATAATGCATATTAAAAATGAAAACACTGTAGGTGATTTAGTGAAAGTAGAAAGTCGGTGAGAATAGATCAGCCATATCATTAAAACAGGTAAAGTGAATAACACTGATTATCTTGTTACAATGGAACATTTCAGGGAGTGTGATGTATTAGGCAGCAAGTAGACAATTAGGATCCATTCACACGTCTGCAACTGTTTTGCGGTCCAAAAATTGCGGATCTGCAAAACAGGGACACCGGCCATGTGTTTTCCGCATTTTGCGGACCGCACATGGCCGGCACTATAATAGAAATGCCTTTTCTTGTCCGTGTCTGCGGACAAGAATAGGACAAGTTCTATTTTTTGGCGGGGCCGCGGAACGAAAGTACGGATGCAGACAGCACACTGTGTGCTGTCCACATCTTTTGCGGCCCCATTGAAAATGAATGGGTTCGCACCTGTTCCGCAAAATTGCGGAACGAATGTGGATCCATTTTGCGGACATGTGAATGGACCCTAAGGGGGAAATTGATCAAACTGCTCTGAAGTAGAACTGGCTTAGTTGCCTATAGAAAACAATCAGATTCCACCTTTCATTTTTCAAGGAAGGTGGTGGAATCTGATCGGTTGCTATGGGCAACTAAGCCAGTTTGATAAATTTTCCCCTTAGTTCTTAAAGTTGAGGTGTTCAAAGTAGGAAAATGGGCAAGTGTAAGGATCTGAGCAACTTTGACAAGGGCAAAATTGTTATGGCTAGAAGACTGGGTCATCTGCAAAATGAAAGGTCTTGTGGGAATGTGCCTCACTCAAAATCTGTGGCTGCAGCAAATCCGCAGTGTATTTGTCCCATGTGGACATACCATTATGGATGACTGTAGATAATATTTTTTGAATGTCAATATTCTTCCTAGTTTTCCTGCTGGAATAACTGTGATCATTAATTCCATGAGTGTAGGATTGAGAGCTGGCAGTTATCATCTGTGACATCGCCTCCATGCACGTGGGAAAGAGTTTTTTTTCAATGCCAGAATGAAGCGTAAAAAATATAAACAAGTTGAGCTGTTTCACATTCATCATTTATGCGTCTCGACTTTTCCTATAACTCATCCTCCTCTACAATATGTTACCGCTCAGTGCAAATGCAGATGCAGCAGCAATATTTTTATAGGAAAAGCAGAAAAGAGGTCAGTTGGTAAAAGCCGAAGAACAAATACCAATGATTTAATTATATATATATACAGTCAGGGGCGTAACTAGAAGTGACTGGCCCCCACAGCAAATATTTGTAAGGGCCCCTCCAGCGCGCTTCGCACCTCCCTCCTCCTGTGTAAACCCCACTCCTTTGGCACAGTGTAGCGGTATACTGTATATTGTGGGGCACAGTGTAGCGGTATACTGTATATTGTGTGGCACAGTGGATGCTATATGTGTATAACATAAACATATTTCATATGAAAACTTACAGTTACTTGACCCTTGGGGATCTCGGACACCACTTCCACACTTTGGTCGGGGGCTCGGCGGAGCTGATGTTGTGCTTTATCCTAATGAGAAAGATTTCATAATAAGGATTTGGAGAAGAGGCAGAGGGATAGCAGAGCAGGGAGAGGCTGGTGCTGCTACTAGGGGGTCATACCATGGGGGAGTAATAAAGCCCACCATAATGCCCCCCCCCCCCCAGTAGTAATAATTCTCCTTATAATGTGACAGTGCAAAAAATACCCCCTTGTAATGCCCCCAGTTGAGCTAATGTCCCCATAGTGCCCCATAGTGCCCCCATAATGTCCCAGTATAAAATACCCCTATATAGTTCCCCCAGTAAATGCCCCTTAGTGCTCCTCTCCACCCTTCCTGCTAGTGCCCCCCATAATGTACCAGTATAAAATGCCCCATATATAGTGCCCCAGTAGATGCCCTTCAGTGTCCGGCCTCTGATAGGCTGCTGGCCTAGTGTCCCCCATAATGCCCCCCAATAATGTGCCGGTAAGTGTCCCCATAGATGCCCCCCCATCATGTGCCAGTATCAAGTGCCTCTCTCCTCCCCCCCACATGTCCCAGTATCATAGTGCCCCCCCCCCCCCCCCCAATATGCCAGTATCAAGTGCCTGCTACTAGGGGGTCATACCATGGGGGAGTAATAAAGCCCACTATAATGCCCCCCCAGTAGTAATAATTCTCCTTATAATGTGACAGTGCAAAAATACCCCCTTGTAATGCCCCCAGTTGAGCTAATGTCCCCATAGTGCCCCCATAATGTCCCAGTATAAAATACCCCTATATAGTGCCCCCAGTAAATTCCCCTATAGTGCTCCTCTCCCCCCTTCCTGCTACTGCCCTCCATAATGTACCAGTATAAAATGCCCCATATATAGTGCCCCAGTAGATGCCCCTCAGTGTCCGGCCTCTGATAGGCTGCTGGCCTAGTGTCCCCCATAATGCCCCCCAATAATGTGCCGGTAAGTGTCCCCATAGATGCCCCCCCATCATGTGCCAGTATCAAGTGCCTCTCTCCTCCCCCCCACATGTCCCAGTATCATAGTGACACCCCCCCAATGTGCCAGTATCAAGTGCCTCTCTCCTTCCCACCCCCCATGTGCCAGTATCATAGTGCCAAACCCCCCCATGTGCCAGTATCAAGTGCCTCTCTCTTCCCCCCCCATGTCCCAGTATCATAGTGCCATCTCCCCCCCAAAAAAAGTGCCAGTATCAAGTGCCTCTCTCCCCCCCATGTGCCAGTATCATAGTGCGAAACCCACCCATGTGCCAGTATCAAGTGCCAACCCCCCCCCCACATGCCAGTATCATGTGCCTCTCTCCTCCCCCCATGTCCCAGTATCATAGTGCCATCTCCCCCCCCCACAAAAAAAGTGCCAGTATCAAGTGCCTCTCTCCCTCCCCCCATGTGCCAGTATCAGGTGCCAACCCCTCTCCCCCCCATGTGCCAGTATCAGGTGCCTCTCCCCCCAGGTGCCAGTATCAGGTGCCAACCCCCCTCCCCCCCCCCCCCATGTGCCAGTATCAGGTGCCTCTCTTCCCCCCCCATGTGCCAGTATCAGGTGCCTCTCTCCCCCCCCATGTGCCAGTATCAGGTGCCAACCCCCCCTCCCCCCCCAGGTGCCAGTATCAGGTGCCAACCTCTCCCCCCCCCATGTGCCAGTATCAGGTGCCTCTCTCCCCCCCATGTGCCAGTATCAGGTGCCAACCCTTCCAGGTGCCAACCCCCCTCCCCCCATGTGCCAGTATCAAGTGCCCCCCGCTCCCCCCATGGCAGTAACAGTCGGGTATTAAAAAAAAAAACATTGCTGACAGAGTCCATGTCAGCAATGCGATGCAGTCTCTTCCTGTGTCCCGCCCTGTATGTTCGTATATGGAGTCAGTGCTTATATTTCAGAAAAGGTTTCTGCTGGGATTCGAACCCACGACCTTCTGTATCAGAGGCAAAGCAACTAACCACAAGACCATACGAGACACCTTGCTGCTGACTGAAAAAATATGAGACTTCTACTGTTATAGCTGGCTAAGTGTATATCTATACACATGACAGCTGCTCATATATAGAGATATAGCAGAGTTGAGTGTGCTGGGACAGCTGTCATATAGAGATATAGCAGTGCTGGGTGTGTTGGGGCAGCTGTCATGTGTGTAGATGTACACTTAGCTAGTCAGTTGCAATGCCTCCTTTATGGCTGTGAGGGTAAATGCTTTGCCTCTGATACACTCAGACATTGGAGGTTGTGGGTTCGAATCCCAGACACATCAGGAGACTTTAGGAGACAGTAAGATTAGCTGCTGCTGTGAAGGGGCCCTGAACAGTAAGACAAGAAACGATATTTAACTAACTTGAAAATTACTGTCACACACGCTGCCGGGGCGCCGGGCCCCGAAGCAGCTGCTTCCCCGGTAGTTACGCCACTGTATACAGTACAGACCAAAAGTTTGGACATACCTTCTCATTCAAAGAGTTTTCTTTATTTTCATGACTATGAAGGCATCAAAACTATGAATTAACACATGTGGAATTATATACATAACAGACAAGTGTGAAACAACTGAAAATATGTCATATTCTAGGTTCTTCAAAGTTGCCACCTTTTGCTTTGATTACTGCTTTGCACACTCTTGGCATTCTCTTGATGAGCTTCAAGAGGTAGTCCCCTGAAATGGTCTTCCAACAGTCTTGAAGGAGTTCCCAGAGATGCTTAGCACTTGTTGGTCCTTTTGCCTTCACTCTGCGGTCCAGCTCACCCCAAACCATCTCGATTGGGTTCAGGTCCGGTGACTGTGGAGGCCAGGTCATCTGGCGCAGCACCCCATCACTCTCCTTCATGGTCAAATAGCCCTTACTTTCAAAGTTTTCCAAATTTTTCGGCTGACTGACTGACCTTCATTTCTTAAAGTAATGATGGCCACTCGTTTTTCTTTACTTAGCTGCTTTTTTCTTGCCATAATACCAATTCTAACAGTCTATTCAGTAGGACTATCAGCTGTGTATCCACCTGACTTCTCCTCAACGCAACTGATGGTCCCAACCCCATTTATAAGGCAAGAAATCCCACTTATTAAACCTGACAGGCCACACCTGTGAAGTGAAAACCATTTCAGGGGACTACCTCTTGAAGCTCATCAAGAGAATGCCAAGAGTGTGCAAAGCAGTAATCAAAGCAAAAGGTGGCTACTTTGAAGAACCTATAATATGACATATTTTCAGTTGTTTCACACTTGTTTGTTATGTATATAATTCCACATGTGTTAATTCATAGTTTTGATGCCTTCAGTGTGAATCTACAATTTTCATAGTCATGAAAATAAAGAAAACTCTTTGAATGAGAAGGTGTGTCCAAACTTTTGGTCTGTACTGTATATATATACAATTTTGTTGTAGGTTACTCTGTTATCTAAGGTTTTAGAAAATGGCAAAGTAGAAAATGGCAGTTCTGCCAATAATAGGACTTGATCAAGGTCTAGGAATATTTCTTGGTCTTTTCCATCTGTATAGAGCAGCTCTGTCAGATATCCTAGCAGAGGATAGAAAAGGAGATGCTGAGCTGTGGAGCTACAGTATATAGTTTTCTATGAATTTATTTAGTATTTTCATGTACATTAGTGCAGTCCATGGAAAATGTCCATAAACTATGAGGCAACTTGGACACACTGAGTGTTTGGCCATCCACTTGGCAAATGAGGTTCAATATGAATGTGGAGTTTTGCATCTGGGTACTGCAGCATCCTGCTCTAAGAGTCACCATAAACTGCAGAGGGTTAACAAAATGTATATGTTCTTTCTACACAAACCCGCAGGCTAGGATCTACACACCAGGATTCCTCTCACAACCATTCAGTCTTTATAAAGGGACTAGACAAGGGTGCCCGCTCTCCCCACTACTGTTCAACCTAGCGATAGAACCCTTATCACGCAAAATTCCCATCAGTGATCAAGTTGAAGGTATTAAAGTAGGCAAAATTCCCATTAAACACGCACTTTTTGCCGATGATTTATTTCTTTTCCTAGAAAATCCAGAGAGAGACTTGACTAACGTTTTTACACTTTTAGAAGACTTTGGCTCAGTGTCGGGTTACAAAGTAAACGCTACTAAGTCAGAGATCTTATTCCTAAGAAATAACCCACGTATGAAAAATTCCCATCAGCTTAACATATACCTATCCAAGTAGCCCCTATGTCCATAAAATATTTAGGCATCCACATTATAAGCCAGAATCACTGTTCCAACTAAATTACCCACCTCTCTTTAAAAAAATCCTCTCGGATATAGAAAGATGGATGAACCTTCCCCTTTCCCTGGGAGGAAGAGGCCAACTTCTAAAAATGATAGTCATTCCAAAACTTTTATACCCCTTGCACTTCTCCTCAAACATTCAGATATCAAGATGTTAGAAAGGGCATTCAGTTCATTTCTGTGGGCAGGGAAAAAAAACAGAATAGCGCTGACGAAACTCCAACTCCCTAAACTTAAAGGGGGTATATCACTACTAAACCTCCGTTTATATAACTTGGCAAGCCTTATGAGGCACTGTATTGATTGGCTGTTCAACACCAATTTTTATACTAATGGAGCACTGGAATCACAATTAGTGTATCCTTGGAGTCTGAAAGCCCTCTTACATACCAGATATTCAGCTCAACCCCCATTAATAAAATCGAGCCTACTGATAAAAGATACCATAGCAACATGGAAAGAATCCTGTAAAATATTCAGGCTTCCCTTTATACTTTCTAAATACATGCCCTTGTGGGGGTCACCTGGAGTTTCCAGCAGGGTTAGAACTTAACCCCTTAAGGACACAGCCTTTTTACACCTTAGGACCAGGCCATTTTTTGAAAATCTGACCAGAGTCCCTTTAAGTGCTGATAACTTTAAAACGCTTTGACTTATCCAGGCCGTTCTGAGATTGTTTTTTCGTCACATATTGTACTTCATGGCACTGGTAAAATGAAGTCAAAAAAATTATTTTTTTTGCACCAAAAAATACCTAATTTAACAAAAAATTTGGAAAAATTTGCAAATTTCAAAGTTTCAGTTTCTCTACTTCTGTAATACATAGTAATACCCCCAAAAATTGTGATGACTTTACATTCCCCATATGTCTACTTCATGTTAGAATTGATTTGGGAATGATATTTTATTTTTTGGGGATGTTATAAGGCTTAGAAGTTTAGAAGCAAATCTTGAAATTTTTCAGAAATTTACAAAAACTCAATTTTTAGGGACCCGTTCAGGTCTCAAGTCACTTTGCGAGGCTTACATTATAGAAACCACCCAAAAATGACCCCATCTAAGAAACTACACCCCTCAAGGTATTCAAAACTGATTTTGCATACGTTGTTAACCCTTTAGGTGTTGCACAAGAGTTATTGGCAAATGGGGAGGAAATTTGAGAATTTCATTTTTTTGTCTAATTTTTCATTTTAACCCATTTTTTCCACTAACAAATCAAGGGTTAACAGCCAAACAAGAATGTATCTTTATTGCCCTGACTCTGCCGTTTACAGAAACACCCAATATGTGGCCGTAAACTACTGTACGGCCACACAGCGGGGCGTAGAGTGAAAGGTGCGCCGTATGGTTTTTGGAGGGCTGATTTTTATGGACTGGTTTATTTACACCATGTCCCATTTGAAGCCCCCTGATGCACCCCTAGAGGAGAAACTCCCTAAAAGTGACCCCATCTAAGAAACTACACCCCTCAAGCTATTCAAAACTGATTTTACATACATCGTTAACCCTTTAGGTGTTGCACAGGAGTTATTGGCAAATGGCGATGAAATTTGAGAATTTCATTTTTTTGCCTAATTTTCCATTTTAACCCATTTTTTCCACTAACAAAGCAAGGGTTAACAGCCAAACAAGACTGTATCTTTATTGCCCTGACTCTGCTGTTTACAGAAACACCCCATATGTGGCCGTAAACTACTGTACGGGCACACAGCGGGGCGTAGATTGAAAGGTGCGCCGTTTGGTTTTTGGAGGGCTGATTTTGCTGGACTGTTTTTTTGGCACCATGTCCCATTTGAAGCCCCCCTGATGCACCCCTGGAGTAGAAACTCCATAAAAGTGACCCCATCTAAGAAACTACACCCCTCAAGGTATTCAAAACTGATTTTACAAACTTTGTTAACCCTTTAGGTGTTGCACAAGATTTAATGGAAAATAGAGATACAATTTCAAAATTTCACTTTTTTGGCAGATTTTCCATTTTAATATTTTTTTTCCAGTTACAAAGCAAGGGTTAACAGCCAAACAAAACTCATTATTTATGGCCCTGATTCTGTAGTTTACAGAAACACCCCATATGTGGTCGTAAACTGCTGTACGGGCACACGGCAGGGCGCAGAAGGAAAGGAACGCCATACGGTTTTTGGAAGGCATATTTTGCTGGACTGGTTTTTTTGACACCATGTCCCATTTGAAGCCCCCCTGATGCACCCCTAGAGTAGAAACTCCAAAAAAGTGACCCCATTTTAGAAACTACGGGATAGGGTGGCAGTTTTGTTGGTACTAGTTTAGGGTACATATGATTTTTGGTTGCTCTATATTACACTTTTTGTGCGGCAAGGTAACAAGAAATAGATTTTTTGGCACGTTTTTATTTTTTGTTATTGACAACATTCATCTGACAGGTTAGATCATGTGGTAATTTTATAGAGCAGGTTGTCACGGACGCGGCGATACCTAATATGTCAGGGACCGCAGGGATCAGAAACTGCAGAAATCGCAGCAAACCGCAGGTCTGAATTGACCTGCGGTTTGCCGCGATCGCCGACATGGGGGGGTCACGGGACCCCCCCGCGCATTTAGCCTAGGTGCCTGCTCGATGATTTGAGCAGGCACCGGGTTCCGATCACTGCCGGCCGGGCGGCAGTGATCGGAACAACACATGACGTACCGGTACGTCATGTGTCCTTAAGTACCAGGACATCATGACGTACCGGTACGTCATGTGTCCTTAAGAGGTTAAACACTTTAACGTATGGAGGATGGCGGGCATTACATGGGCTCTAGATCTATGGAACACGCAAGAACAACGTTACTACTCCTATACTGAATTACAGGAAATATTCCTTTTAAACCGCCGACAACATATATTCGCCTACTTTCAGATCAGGAGTTTCCTATATAATAGAATCCGTGACCCAAAAGCGACATTCTCTCTGAGTAGGTTTGATCATATGATAGGGCAGGATAACACTTAAAAGTCATTGTCTGAGCTTTATCAGGAGATTCGAGAGGCCAAACAAAAACCTCTTGCGGAGACTCTTTTTTTCATCCTGGAAGAAAGATTTCCCGAATATCGAGGTACAACGAATAATACTGCAAGGTTGGGAAAGGGTGAGAAGGGTGGTATTTAATGAGGGTTGGAGAGAAACGTAATTCCGACTGATACATAAAGCAATATATGGCTTTCGGTTCTCCTCTCAAGCCCAGAATGTCATCTTGAGAGATCTGACATAGTTCGTGGGATTTGGTCCTGCCCTGAAACGACGAAACTTTGGAAATTAATAAAAAAACAAATCAAAAAGTATTTAAAAGTATCCATTCCTAATGCCCCTGAACTTATTCTGTTTCATGCTCCTCCAGAACATGGGCACATACACCCAATTGTACACATAATTATCCTGGCGGCCAAGCGTTGCCTACTCAATAACTGGCTCCAACCACGTGTGCCCTCAGCAAATGAAGTGTTCCAACACATTAAAAGGTGCTTTAACTTGGAAAGGGTGGAAGTGGATACCCTTAGAGGTAAATGCATCAATTCATTTTTTAAGAGGTGGGAAGGATTTATGCAAATAGTCTACTCAGATGCAGAATTGAGGGAACTAATGAAACCTTTTCTATCTTCGGAATGGTATTTAAAGAGAGAAACTGCAGGGACCCTAGGGAGACTTTTAATTGATTGAAGTCTAACGGCTAGTATGATTTGTTATATGGAGAGACATATAAGGTTACGGGGGGGGGGGGGGAGGGGGGGGGGGGCGGTGGAAGGATGTTTTTGATCTGCTCTGGTTGCAGATCTAGTCTTTGTCAACATCTTGAACATGTATACATTACTGAAATGTTTTTGTGATAGTCATTATACTATTGCTTTGTGCATTTATATACAAAATTGATATTGCTCCAGATGTGTCATGTATCATGCCTGTTTAATCTCTTTACTTTTGTTATATAATTACAAAAAGTCCAATAAAGATTATATACAAAAATAATAATAATATAAGTTTTAATATTTAATGGCTGCATATGTATGTATATATGTATGTGCACATGGCCATATTCACATCCACCACTAGATGGGCTGGTGTCACCCTCTATATAAATAGTTGGAACTTCTAGTCAGTTCAAGGCTGGAGTCTAATCACTAGTCTAGCCTAGATAGGACTAGGGAGAGGAAGCTTATGTATGGAGCTGACATTCAAGCTCATCCTGGACCTGGTACCACCAAGGTCAGGGCTGGAATATGTAATGTACAGAAGCAGACCAGATGTAAGAGGGAGAGATGTAGAGAACGTCTACCCATGTTCAGGAGTTGCCTCCAGTATCTGAGAATACCAAAACTCCACATCCCAAGGTAGATTTTGTGGAAATGTACCTGTTTAAAGAATGGAGCAGAAGAGTTTGCCTGCCATGTGAGAGAATCATGCATTGCATTTATTTAAAGTTTACATTCCATGTCTGCATGCCTATGTCAGAGTCAGCTAGTAAAGAGCAGATTGAGGAAGACTGCTTTAAAGAAACATTTTTAGGCCTTTTACTACCAGTGCATTCTGTGTATCAACCGCCAGTCCATAGTATAATAAGAACTGTCCTGATCTGTTTGCAAATAACTTCTCTGCGGCACAACTGTCTCATCCTTGCTTCTTTAAGTACTATTACATGGAAAAGTGCTGGCATCACGACAACCAGGACCCTGCCCTGCACCTCAAAACCTCCCTCACCAATGGCATCTCAACCATCATCAGGTAGGAGAACTCCAGAACTTGGGGAGGCCCAGAACCTGCAGAGTCAGAGGGGCTGCGATGTAGCTAGAATCCAGCGGCAGGGATCATGTAAGCATAACTACCACTGTAAGTCCGCCCACACTGTGGGGTCTGTAGAAAAGGTCCCCATTCATGAACAACCCCTTTAACTTCCTCTTTGTTTGCACTTTCAGGACAGCAAACAGTCTCACTTACATTTTTCACAGTGGCCATCGATCCGATCAGAGAGAGACCCCTATTAAGAAACCAATAGAGCTGTCATAATGCTATCCCAATTCTACATCTACTGTTATCATCAGGATTACCCTTCAGATAGCATCTACTTCTCACAACAGAAGTAAACTGACAATTGATTTCCTATCTCTATAGGAGTTTAATCTTTTTTTGCTGACTGCTATAGAAGGACAATATTTCATTTTTTATTTTCATTGGTATAGTACTGATGAAATGAAAACAGCCAGAAATAAAAAAAAATATATTTTCTAGGAATATTGAGTTTACAAAATAACCCCTTTCTGAAGGGAGTGTCCCTTTAAGAGATCTCTCTCTCTCTCTTCCATTTAAAGGGCCACCAATAAAATTCCTGTCAATGCCAGGTGTTTCTCCTTTTGCTGAAGCTCGGAAATTTAATTTCCTGAGCCACACATCATGTTCTTCCCATCCTCTCCTTCTAGCACTACCAAGCAGATCTCCGAGGAGTGGGTGTATTTTCCCTTGTGCGCTGTATTAAGTGATTGATGGCATTATTTTTTTCATCATACTACAGTTACATTGTATAATGAGATACACGTGGTAATTTCTTACTGCCATGGAAACAACAAGAGCGGCACCGCGTAGAACAATATGCATCCTGTTCTGATTTCATTAGTTAACAAGGTCACACGGAGAGCTCTCTGACGGCGGCTATCACACAGTAACGGATGCCAATAATGACGGCCATGCTTTTTTGATCTCTTGTCTAAAAATCAAAATACTTCATGGCATTACCTCAAGAAAGGGCGGTAAAATGCCAAAAAACAATGCATCGACGGAGGTAAATTGGACAGTACTAGATATGGTAACTGATCATATTTACTAATGATCTTGAGCTCGTCTGATGTAGAGATGAAATTTGCATTGCTTAAAGGGAACCTGTACCTCCAGTCCTATCTGTGGACAGCATGTTATAGAGCAGGAGGAGCTGAGCAGATTAATATATAGTTTTATGGAAAACGAATCAGTATAACTTGTATTTTATTTATTTTCTAGGTTCAGAAGTCAATTGGGCGGTCCTATTAGTGATTGACAGATATCTCTCTAGGTACAGTGATGCAAGGAAGGCTGTCAATCACTGATAGGGCTGTCCACTGGACTCCTTTCTATGCTGAGGAGTCCAGTGGATGGTCCTATAAGTGATTGACAGATATCTCTCTGGGCGCAGTGATGTAAGGAAGGCTGTCAATCACTGATAGGGCCATCCACTGGACTCCTTTCTATGCATATGAGTACAGTAGGCAGTCCTATCAGTGATTGACAGATATCCCTCTGGACATAGTGATGCAAGGAAGGATGTCAATCACTAATCACAAAAACTGGTCTCCTTTCTATGCTGAGGAGTCCAGTGGATGGTCCTTTAAGTGACTGACAGATATGTCTTTAGGCACAATGATGAAAGGAAGGCTGCTGATCACTAATCGGACCACCCACTGGACTCCTTTCTGTGCTTCAGAGTCCAGTGGAAGGTTGTCAATCCATAATTAGGCCCCAAACTGGAGTCCTTTCCATGCTTAGGATTCCAGTGGGTGGCCCTATCAATGATTGACAGATATGTCTTTAGGCACAGGGATGCAAGGTAGTCTGCTCGATCATTAAAAGAACCGCCCACTGGACTCCTTAGCCTAGAAGGACCAACGATTTAAATAAGTAAATTGCAAGTTATGCTGAATCTACTCCCATAAGAAGATTCTGCTCGGTTCCTCCTGCTCTATAACATGCTCTCATATTAGCTGCCATGTTCAAGATGACACGTTCTGTTTAATTTATTTCTGTGGTGGTAATGTTTGAAAATTAAAGACCTTTTGCAAGTTTCCCTCATAGATTACAACTGATCACTGGAATTCTAGCCAGTAAATCATAATAAATCTGTTGGGCCATGAGAGGTGACGCCTCCTCTTGCTAAGCCTCACCCACCTATGGAACCCACGATGAGGCCCTCTGACAATCTTGGTCACACTGGCTCGTCCATTTGCGCTTCTGTGCATTACTGGGCACAGATGAGACATGGCACTGGGTTCATTTACTGGTGAGCTCTGGTTGTTACCATGCCCCCACAAATATGAAAGAGCCTGGATGCTGACATGATGAGGCTGCCATAGATGGCTCAGTGTAATTCAAATATCTAAGACGTTATTCACTTTTGTGCCCCACCTTGTATGAACAACAAGGTTCCTGGGCTCATGATCATTTGTGATGGTGTTTATTGGTAGCTATTTTGGATTTGACCCAGACAGTTTTTTGGTCCTGGCTTTTATCATGTGGCATGGCCTCTACCATTCCTGACCTCAGCTGTGTAAGCCCACACTTGAATACCACCTATAAACCATCAGCATTTACTATTAGAGACCACTAGGGAGATGCCACCTGTGCAAAATCAACACCTAGCTAAGTCCTAAGTCAAATCTATTAGTGACACAGAAGGTTTAGGCTACTGAGGTCTGACCATTACAATTATCAGTGAATAGGTAGGTTAAAGAGAGTGTCCAGATTTTACTTATTGATGACCTATCCTTAGCTGATTGTCGGGGGTTGCTGGGTGTTGGACCACAACTAATCTGATATTAATGGATATTAAAACTGGACAACCCCTTTAAATTATTTACGGAAAGGTAGCGGTATAAAGAGTTGGGGCTAGAGGACAAAGGTAGCACACAGTGCAAAGGGGTGTCACGTTGTGATTTGTGATCAAGGAGCTAGATGGGATTTTGCAAAGAAACTATAAAAAGTAACCCTCCTTCCTCTATGAACATGTGGCAAAAGCCTAAAAACAATTATCAATTAAGACTTTTTATTAGTTTTATTTATTGGAATTATTAAGGGAATCAAGATGTTATAAATTTGGGGAATTTTTTATTTCTATCTAACAAGATGTTCTTCCTCCTCCTTCATCCACCTCTTCCTCCTCCTCCATACTGCTCTTCCTCTGTCCTCCTCTTCTCCTTCCTCCTTTCTATCTTTCCTCCGCTCCGTAATCCTCCTCATCTTTAATTTCCTTCCTGATTTTCTCCATCTTGCCATCAGCCTCCTCTGTAAATGAGAAGATTTCTATTAGTAATAAATACATGTCAGGTAATAAGAAAGAAGATCCGCAGCACTCCTTGAAAGATAAAATGTGCTCTTTATTCACACATGTCAAATATTGACAACGTTTCGGTTCTCTCACAGAACCTTTCTCACATGTCAGGTAATAGATATTGTGTATTCCCCCATACCATGTGTATTATCAGATCCTCCACTGCTACATCTCCTCTATACCGGGCTCTGTGGTCACTATGTACTATGGGTGTTGTGTAACTGTTACCTGGCTGATGGATCAGAACTTCTCTTAGTTCTTCATCTTCCTCTTTGCATCTTTCTTTTTCCTTTCTAAAATAAGAAAATAATAAGACATCAGTAATAATCTGGTATAGAAGACAATGCGGCCATGTGGGGAAGGTGAGACAGTGGAGAGCTCTCATATAGACCCTCAGCTGCTTCTACCCTCCTGGACATGGTAGAAAACCTGGTGTCTTCTAAGGGAACACAAAATTCCATTTTCCACCTATGACGGTAAGAGAGACTGAGAAGTGATTTCTGGTACAACATTGTCTCCTGTGTGGAGGACATCATTCACTTACCTCAGGAAACAACATATGACTCCAAGGCAGATACCAAAGAAAACAATTATGATAAAGGTCAGCACCACAGCATGCATCAAATCTACAGAAGATAAATGAGAAGTATTCCATATATAACCATATTATACAAGAAAGTCATCTCCCTCCACCATCTCTAGGTAAGTTATAGATCTCTACATAAGTCGGGAGACATTGGTTGGCAATGAGGAGGCAGCTGACCTCCTCCCAGGAGGAAATAGACTTATTATGGGAAATTATGCTTCATGGGAACTAACTATAAAGAACCAAAAAGTCTATCATATTATGGCCAGAAATGAGAATGTCCTTGTACAACATTTCTTCTGGATGTAGAACCATCAGTTACATGTTACAATGAGTCTCTGCACCAAAGAAGGAAGGACAAATACATGGTGTGGACTAGTGAGAAGAAGACACCGCAACCCACCACCTCCGAAGAACAGATGTGGAGAGATAAAGCTGTGAATTCCAGGACTTACCAGCATCCATGCTGCTTCTTCTCCTTTACTCTCTGTCAAAGAATCTATTGACCGATCATCCGGTCTACAGCCGACACGGCATTGTGACATCATCACTTCTGAGTAATGGAATTACTGCAGAATTGTGACATCATCATTAACCATTCAGTATTCATGTCCCTAATGTGATACACTGGGGAGGTATACTAAGTATAATGCACCAAAACAATAGTAGAGGACGTGCCCCAAATGTATTATGTGTATTAGACAATTTCACAAAAAGAGGCCAGAATAGGAGGAATTGTAAAATGCACTACAGTCATGTGTCATTGGCATAAAATATGTAAAACTATGTACGATAGATAGATAGAGTAAGGGATCGCTCTCTCTCAGGGGGTCTCAATCACAGATTTCTCACACACAACCAGATTGAAGTCCAAATGATGCTTTATTTTCTAGCACTTTAGCACACTAGAGCAACCAAAATAACTCCTGCCCGTCTAGTCACTACCTAATACATAATTCACTCCCTGACTCACCTCTAAAGAACACAGTTCACACACGAGATCCGATGCAGCTTTCTCAGCCCAAACAGTCCAGCAGCCTCCAGGCTGTGACTACCACAACATCAGTACCTTTGGGGGATTGTGGCCCAGAAGTCCGCCTGACTCTGGCCGTGCGACCCTCATTCTGTAGATGTCGCTGGGTCCCCAAAACTTCATAGCCTCGTAGCCCCTCTGCCCTCCTGGCTGAGACCACACAGAGTCTCTGATTCAAAGTCCTCTCTCACTTATACACAGAGGGTTGATTTATCCCTCCGTGATTACAACAGCAGGCTTCACCTGCGATGACCTCAGGTAAAGGACAAAACCCGTACTGGAAGGGTGTGAACTGGCAGATCCCACTACGAAACCTTTCCACCAGTTTAAATGAAATCCAGCCCAGAACAAAATGTAAACAAACTTGTCTCAGCAAACTAAGCTTTGCTGAAACTCCTGCAGCTTTCTGGATTTTATTTATCTCACCCAGCTGAGGTATCTGGGTGGGATATACACACCTTCCAGCACCTATCCTGTACACATCACTACAATAGATAGATAGATATATAGATAGGAGATAGATAGATACATCGATAGCTAATAGATTAAAAAAGAAAGTACATAAATAACAACAAACGACTCACAACTAAATCTGTTGGGAATTGAACATTTCAGTCATTTTTGGGTTTGCACAATGTATTTAGCTTTCTTCACATGTTGTGTTTTCTGTATGGAGCCTTAGAGGCAGACGGAACCACAGCCTTTGGAAAAATCTAAATTTTCTTTGCATCGCTATACAGTCATACATTTTTCAGCCTTCAGAGCTGTATGAGAGCTTGTTTATTGCGTAACAAACTATAGTTTTTATTGGTACTATTTTTGTAGTATGTACGACTTGTTGATTACCGTGATTCAATTTTTTGGGGGGACAAGATGAAAAAAAAATGGCAAATCGCGTGTTTTTCATTTTTTTCGTTGCGGCGTTCAGCTCACAGGAATTTTTTTAAAATATTTTCATAGTTCAGACATTTTTGGACATGGCGATACCTAATATGTTCATTTTTTTATTGTTTATATATTCTTATATGCAAACATTGGGAAAAAGGGGTGATTTAAACTTTGAATATGTTGGCTTTTTTAATTTTAATTTATTTATATTTATGGGCAAAGTAGATGGGATATTTTCATCCCCTCTCCTATTCACCCTTACAGATCTCTATTAGTGTGAACAGGATTTTCACACTGTCCATACTGAGCTGTGCCTCGTGCATAGCTCAGCATAGAGAATACAATGGCAGGCCTGGATCGCTTCAGCAGCATCCAAGCTGCCATGGCAACCGATGTGAGCCCCACAATATCACTGTGGGGGCTCGGATCAGAAGGCAGAGGGAGCCGCAACCCCTTTACTCACAGGTGCACAATCAGCATTGATCGCAGCACCTGAGGGGTTAAATGACAGGGGAGGCGCGATCGCCACTCCCTGCTAGTGCGGGTGGCTGCCGGCTGTATGATACAGCCGGCACCCGCCGTATATGGAGTGGACCCGCTCCATACACCCGCAGACGCATAAGGCTGTACATGTACGGCGTTATGGGTTAAGGGGTTAAGGACACAGACAATTTTTACCTTAAGGACCAAGCCAAATTTTGCAAATCTGACAAGTCACTTTATGTGGCAATAACTTTGGAATGCTTTTACTTATCTAAGCGATTCTGAGATGGTTTTCTCGTGGCACATCGTACTTCATGTTAGTGGTAAATTAGAGTCAATATGTTTCATCTTTATTTATAAAAAAACAAAACAAAAAAACCTACAGCGAATTTAGAAAAATCTTCTATTTAGTAAATTTGAATTTCTCTACTTTTAAGACGGATAGCGATACCTCATCAAATAGTTATTAATTAACATTCACCATATGTCTACTTTATGTTGGCATCATCTTGTACATGTTATTTAATTTTTTGGGACAATACATAGAAACTGCGCATATCTGGAACGGTGTTAACTGCAGAACGAGAATGCTCGTCCTAATGCGGGAAGGACTCGCTGTTTAGGACGAGTATTCTCATAGTTTGCAAGAGGTTAAAGAGAACATATGGTAAAATCTGTAACAGTATGTACTAATTTAAGAAGAAATGGGACAGTATTATTATTTTTGGACCGACATATGTATGTGTAATGTGTGTGAGTACACCTACAAGATGTAGCTTAGTGGGAGTTCACACCCTTTAGCTTTTCATATTTCTGAATGTCCGTCAGAAGAGCAGCTTGCATCACTTTGTGTCAGTTCCGTCAGAGCTCAGTTATTTTTGACGGGAGATAAAGAACTGCATACATGACGGATCAGAAGAATGGAAAGCTAACAGGCGATGTCAACTCGGCCTCAGCACAGATCATGTAGATGGAGATCAGTAGTGGCCCTGCAATAAGGAGACTTGTCGCAGAGTCTTCGCATGACGCTCATTATTACATAGCAGCTGTATCCGTCTTCTGCTGAACGTGTACAAGGGGTCTGAGGTATTATCCATAATGGCCAGCAGCTTATTAAGTGACAGTTTTTTCTCAAAAGCCTCCATAGTGTCCAGTGTATGATTTGTGGTATAATGTATGCATCTAATGTTACATTTTCTGGGGGCAATCTTAGTTAAAGAGGACCTGTCCCCTCTCCTGATATGTCTGGTTTAATAACCACTTGCATCCCACATGTGATAACAATTCTGGAGCCTCTATTCTTATGACTCTATGATGTGCCATTCCTTTATTATTCTGCAATCGTCGGGCGCACTACTTGGGGTTTCTTAAAGTACATATTTGTCGTGATGCCAGTTGCAGTGAAGCAACAAGGGCACAGGGCCCTTTTTAGTGATACTGTGGTAGACGGTGGTACCCAGGTGTAGGAATGCCAGAGTGGTGTAGGGTGGCGTCGCCCTCCAAAATCAGGAAAAGAGTAGTAGTAGTAGTAGGGGATGAAGAAATAAATTGAGTCCAGACCTTGTGATGAGGTTGATAACAGCTTTACTTGAATAAACTTTTCTCCAAACGATTCACAGGCTTTGTCTTGGTTTCCAGCAGGCTTTGGCATGAATTGTGGCAGGCTAACTCTTCTCTGCTACCTTAGTCGCTCTCTGGCTCTGCTGTGCTAACAGAATAGCTGTATAACTTAGCTTTCTCTTTATGCTGCTCTTGACTTTGTAATCTGCACTGTCTCTAGATTTGTTCAGGAAACACTTTCTCCTCTGAAGGTGCTTAAGCTGCTCCAAACAGGGCTCATGCAGCAGGGACAGGCTCCCGCCTCCTTCCCCTAGCAGGGAGTACTCCAGACTCACACTAAACGAAGCTCCTCTCTCCCTGCAGCAAGTGGGGAAACACCCATTACACTACAGGGGGGGGGGGTTAGAATGGAAAGAAAGGTTCCACTCTATGTCCCAGCAGCTCTGCCATGTTTGCCACCATCTATTGGTAAACCAGGCACATTACATAAAAAACACAAACAGTTGCATGTAAATTTTAATGCACATTTTGCAGGACTTAGAAATTAATACATATGATGACATTAGGTTAACCATAGGAGATAGTAGCAAGGTGCAAAGGTGGTAACGGCACTCTGAGGCGTTACAATTCCTGCTAGAAGTTATGAATGAAGTGCAAGCAGTGTGCAATGAAGGTCCAGCTGAGTGTTACCAGTTGTGGGTGTGTCCCTGCACAGCCTGACACTATCCAATCAGTGTAGCCATTGTCAGACTGTGCAGGGACACACCCCAACTGGTAGCTCTTAGCTGGGCCTTGTATATTCTAGCAGGAATAATAAAGGTATAGCAAAACATAGAGGCATAAGAATAGATGCTCCGGAATTGTTATTACATGGGGGATGCAAGTAGTTACTTAAATAGACATATCAGGAGAGGAGACAGCTCCTCTTCAGTTCTTGGAAAGCGTTAGGTAGAAATGCCTTGTCCTGCATTCATTTAAAGGGGTTGTCTCACCTCAGACATTGAGGGCATATCGCTATGATATACCCCCAATGTCTCATAGGTGTTGGTCCCAGAGGTGTCTTTACAATGGAGCCCGCAAAGTGAAAGAGGGCGCACCATGCATGCCTAGCCACCCTCCATTTATTCCTATGGGAGAGCTCCCATTCCCATATTTTAGTCACACTTATAGGAATGAATGGAGGGCGGGCGCACCCTTCTTCATTTTGCGGGCTCCAGTCTAAAGACTGATGCGGGTCTCAGAGGTGAGACCCACACCTATCAGACATTGGGGGCATATCCTAGTGATATGCCTCCAATGTCTGAGGTGAGACAACCCCTTTTTTGTACACAGAAACTCTTGTGTCAAGGAAAGGGAGCTGAGATTTCTATTACAATTAAGCATTAATTTAATCAGCAAGCATAGTCACTAGTGTTGATCGAGCACCGTGGTGCTCGAGCCGAACACATCGTGATATTCAGGTGCTTGACCGAGCACCCGAGTATACTTGCAGTCAATGGGAGAACCCGAGCATTAAACCAGGTACCCCCTGCTGTGAAGAGGGGGGGGTGCCTGGTTCATAAGAAAATGTCAGATATTGTTGGTAACACCACCGAAATGGTTTTGTAACAGCATGGGGAGGATGTATGGGTGCATCTTGGAATCGCTGGTCGCTGCTTAGAACTATGTTGTCCGAATAGTACGCCACTTTTATATAATGACAATAATACGCACAAAACCAAGGGGAAAAAAATCGATTTTGGAGGAAAAATTTATAGAAAACATTCTTTCCTGAATACTTACTTGTATATAAAGTGCAAGTGCTGCCAAAAATTACAAGGAAGATGCACTCCGATACACCCTTAGTTACATATTAAGGAGGGCTTCATACACACCCTTTAACAATTATGATTGATGGCCTGCCGGTGACCCTCAAAAACATTAGGAGCAAGGGCCTGCTGATCTGACCATCTAAAACATTATGGGCGGTGGCCTGCTGCTGCTTTGGTGACTCTAGTTAACCTGGGGCCGATAGCATGTCCCCGTGACGGCGACGATCCATTCGGATGTCTGGCCTATCAACTTTTGATGTAATTGTCAGCTCAAAACCATTGTAAACAATGGGTAACGGGGAATCAGTGTTTGATTCCGGAGAGAGAGCCTGAGAAACGGCTACCACATCCAAGGAAGGCAAGCGGGTGGCGCGCAAATCACACACTCCCGACTTGTGGAGATAGTGACGATAAATAACAATACAGGACTCTTAAGATGCCCTGTTATTGGAATGAGTAATAAAAAATTACAGGGAATGTCACTGCGGTATTTTGGATGAGGTTATACAGGAGAGGCCCTGCTGCCGCTTTGTTGACTATAAATAACTTCTGCCTGACCGCACGTCCCCATGACGTCCACGATCCATTTGGATATCTTCCCTATCAACTTTCGATGTTCTTTTATGCGCCTAACATGGTGATCACGGGTAATGGGGAATCATTGTTCAATTTCGGAGAGGGAGCCTGATAAACGGCTACGGCTACTACATTAAAGCAAGGCAGCATGAGTTGCGGGCCTGCAGGTGAGCTGACCTTGTAAAAGATTTTAGGTGCGGGCCTGCTGGTAAGCTGACCCTGTAAAACATTATATGCGAGGGCCTGCAGCTGAGCTGACCCTCTAAACAATTCTATGCGAGGGCCTGCATGTGAGCTAACCCTGTAAAAGATTTAAGTTGCGGGCCTGCTGGTAAGCTGAGGTGGAACCGACAAACCCAACTTGATTTTGATGGCTACATTAATCTGCAGGTGACCGTCATACAGCTCCACGGATTTCTTTCCATCTGCATTTTTCTAAACAATCTGTGGCCTTAGTCTTTTATCCAGACTCATTGTGCCACAATGTGGCCTCCTCATGCTGCCATCTCCACAGTATGTCACCTTGCCACTCATTTTTATCACCATGCTGCTGCTGCTTAAAAGGCCTTAAACTGATCACCAGGCCCACAATCTAATTAAGATTTTACGCACAAAACCAAAGTAAAAATCGATTTTATAGGAAAAATTGATTGAAAACATTCTTTCCTGTATATTTACTTGTATATATAGTGCAAGTGCTGCCAAAAATTACAAGGAAGAGGCACTCCGATACAACCTGTATATTACATTAAGGAGGGCCTCATTTATATTGAGTTGCGGGCCTGCAGGTGATTTGACCCTGTAAAAGATTTGATTTGCGGGCCTGCAGGTGTGCTGACCCTGTAAAAGATTTGAGTTGCAGGCCTGCAGGTGAGCTGACCCTGTAAAAGATTTTAGATTTGGGCCTGCAGGTGAGCTGACCCTGTAAAAGATTTGAGTTGCGGGCCTGCAGGTGAGCTGACCCTGTAAAAGATTTGAGTTGCTGGCCTGCTTGTGATCTGACCCTGTAAAACATTAGATATGAGGGCCTGCTGGTGAGCGGACCCTGTAAAAAATTTGATGTGAGGGCCTGCTGGTGAGTGGACACTGTAAAAAATGATATGTAAGGGCCTGCTGGTGAGCTGACCCTCTAAAAAATTATATGTGAGGGCCTGCTGGTGAGCGGACCCTGTAAAAATTTAGATGTGAGGGCCTGCTGGTGAGCGACCCTCCAAAAAATTATATGTGACGAATGCAATGCATGTTGATATGACGGAAGAGGAGGAGGAGGATGAGAAAAGGCAGATTCAACCATATACCCTTGTTTGTGGTGGAAGGGGTGCATGGGAATACAGTCTATTAACTACATTAAAGGGCTTCTGTCACCCCACTAAACCGTTTTTTTTTTTTTTTGTTTACTAATAATCCCCACACTGCGAGCTCTGCATACATAAGTTAAATAATAATTTTGGTTCAGTAGAATTTGATAAAAAGCTATTTTTAAAATATGTAAATTACCTTGCTACCAGCAAGTAGGGCGGCTACTTGCTGGTAGCAGCCGCATCCTCCGATCCTAATGACGCCCCCTCCGCATTGTGATTGACAGGGCCAGGGAACGGAATCGTTCTCTGCTGGCCCTGCCTGTTTTCATTCAATATCTGGCGCCTGCGCCGCGGCCGTACCTATCTTCAATCTGCGCAGGCGCACTGAGAGGCGGCCACTAGCTCGGCCGCTCCATCCTCAATGCGCCTGCGCCGATGACGTCACATCTACACCCGGCGCAGGCGCATTGAGGAGCGAGCGGCCGCCTCTCAGTGCGCCTGCGCAGATTGAAGATAGGTACGGCCGCGGCGCAGGCGCCAGATATTGAATGAAAACAGGCAGGGCCAGCAGAGAACGATTCCGTTCCCTGGCCCTGTCAATCATAATGCGGAGGGGGCGTAATTAGGATCGGAGGATGCGGCTGCCACCAGCAAGTAGCCGCCCTACTTGCTGGTAGCAAGGTAATTTACATATTTTAAAAATAGCTTTTTATCAAATTCTACTGAACCAAAATTATTATTTAACTTATGTATGCAGAGCTCGCAGTATAGGGATTATTAGTAAACAAAAAAAAAATTACGGTTTAGTGGGCTGACAGAAGCCCTTTAAAAACAACACATATAAAGTGCCTTTATGTTCATCAGCATTACTCTGGTGGAGTCGAGAAGTCATGGTCAATCCAGGCCTTGTTCATTCTATATGAGTCAACCTCTCAGCATTTTCAGTTGACAGGTGGATACGTTTATTTGTTATAAAGCCACCAGCAGCACTAAATACACGCTCAGACAAAACGCTGGCGGCAGGGCAGGCCAGCACCTCCAAAGTGTAGAGCGCCAGTTCGTTCCACGTGTCCAGCTTGGACACCCAGTAGTTGTAAGGCACTGAAGGATCATTGAGGACGCTGACACGGTCTGCTATGTACTCCTTTACCATCTTCCAAAAATTTTCTCTCCTTGTGGCAGTAGGCCGCACATCAGGGTGATGGTGCTGGCGGGGTGTCATGAAACTGTCCCAGGCTTTGGAGAGTGTTGCCCTGCCTCTGTTGGAACTGCTGTGTGTTCCCCTTGTCTCCTCTCCTCGGTTGGCCAAGGAAGTACGGACTCTGCCGCCAGCGTTGTCAGATGGAAAATTTTGGAGCAATTTTGGATCTTCTAGTATTGCACCATTTTGCTCGTCCTCTCCACCAGAGGAATAAGAGATGAGAAGTTCTCTTGGTAGCGGGTGTAACATCCAGTAATCTGTGTTGCTTAAAATGCGTATAACGCGTGGGTTGCGGGAAAGGCAGCCTAACATGAAGTCAGCCATATGTGCCAGAGTACCAACAGGCGAGACTTCGCTGTCATCATCAGGAGGATCACTCCCAATCTCCTCATCCTCTTCCTCCTCTTCTGCCCACCCACGCAGAACATATGGAATTAAACTTCCATGGGTACTACCCTCTGTAGCTGAGGCAACCGTCTCCTGCTCCTCCTTCTCCTCCTCTTCAGCCTCCAATTCGCGCTGAGAAGACGAACTGAGGGTGGTCTGGCTATCATCATTATCAGACACAACCATGCCTGGTTCTAGGTTAAGTGGCGAGAGCCACAGCTCAGTCTGGTGTCTTATCCCCTGCCACAGCTCTGCGGCGGTGTGCTGTTTGTCACCTAGGCAGATCAGCTTCAGCATGGCCTGTTGCCGCTTCCCCACTGCAGTGCTACACTGCTTCCAGTTACCGACTGATGACTGACTGGTGCTGCACATGGATACTTCGGAGGTGGAAGTGGAGGAGGAGGTGGAGGAGGAGAAGTGGGGGTTGGAGCCACTAACGTAGGTGGTGGCGGAAACCCTGATGGAATTGGGGCCCGCAATCCTTGGCGTCGGTACCACCTGTGCCATCCCAGGGTACGAGTCGCTCTCGGCCTCCACAACATTCACCCAGTGTGCCGTCAGGGAAACGTAGCATCCCTGACCAAAAGCACTTGTCCATGTGTCCGTGGTTAAGTGGACCTTCCCAGAAACTGCGTTGGTCAGGGCACGTGTGATGTTAAGGGACACATGATGGTGTAAGGTTGGCACGGCACACCTTGAAAAATAGTGGCGGCTGGGGACTGCGTAATGAGGGACGGCCACCGACATCAAGCTGCGGAAGGCCTCAGTGTCCACAAGCCTAAATGGCAACATTTCAAGGGCCAGTAATTTTGAAAGTTGAGCATTAAGTGCTATGGCCTGTGGGTAGGTGGGGGGGTATTTGCGCTTGCGTTCAAATGATTGTGTTCTGGACATTTGGACACTGCGCTGGGACAGGGAAGTGGATGTGTTTGCTGATGGTGCTTGTGAAGGTACAGGTGCAGGGCGGGAGGCATCCGGGCCTGCGTCTTGGACAGGGGTTTGGCCAGCACATAACACAGGGGAAGAGGAGGCAGTGGTGTGACCCGCAGACACAGATTGTGGACTCAGGCGTTCGTCCTACCTATTAGGGTGCTTTGATGACATGTGGCGGATCATGCTGGTGGTGGTGAGGTTGCTAGTGTTCACGCCCCGGCTCATTTTGGTGTGGTAAAGGTTGCAAACTACTATTCTTTTGTCGTCCGCACTTTCCTCAAAAAAGTGCCATACTGCCGAACACCTACCCTTTGGCAAGGGAGATTTACGCAAGGGGGTGCTCCATTGAACAGTTGCGGGCCTGTTCGATGGTGCCCACCTTCTACCTTTTGCCACCCCACTGCCTCTTCCAGCTTGTTGCAGTGCTGCAGATCCCTCCCCCTCTGTACTGCTCTCCTCCCAGGTTGGGAGGAGAGCTTGTTGCCACCTTTCCAGGTTGGGTCAGTGATCTCGTCGTCCATCACCTCCTCTTCCACTTCCTCACTCTGATCATCCTCCTGATTTGTTGACCTAATCACAACCTAAGTGATTGACAACTGTGTGTCATCCTCTTTCTCAACCTCTTGAGACAGTAATTGCTGTTGAGTCATTGGCAACTGTGTCTCATCATCATCCACCTCATTAAACACTAATTGCCGTTCCCCAGCGTCATGTTCTTGTGACTCTGGATGCTCAAGAGGTTGGGAATCGGGGCACAAGATCTCAGGTCCTTCTTTGAGTGTGCTTGGCGAGAGGGCCAAATCAATTAATAGCGATGCAAAGAGGTCCTCGGAATATCCGAGTGTGGGATCACTTGTTTGGCCAGACTGTAAATGGTTAGAGGAAGGAGGATCAGGGTGAGGATTGTGTAGACCAGACTCCTGGCTACTGAGACTGGACTTGGTGAAAGATAGAGTGGTGCTTAACCAACTGGAAGCACTATCTGCTGCAATCCAACGACCACCTGCTCGCACTGGGTTGACTTCAAGAGTGGTCTCCTGCGCCGCCCTGCAAACTGAGACATGAAGTTAGGTATCTTGGATGATTGTTTTTCTTGTGCTCTGGCAGCAGGCACAGTTTCAAAGCGCCCGGGGCCATGGCCTCTGCGTGCACCATCAGCATCACGGCCACTTCCCCGTCCCTTAATGCTCGCCTTCTTCATATTAAATGTTATATGTTATTAGGGACCGTTTATAGGAAAAATGTGGATAAATTATGGAAAAAATATAATTGCTTTCGCTAATATTTTTCCCAATATCTGGGCCTGACACACACACACGCTATTGCAGCACACTTGTGACAATTCACTGCAGGGACCATTTATAGGAAAATTATGGATAAATTCTGGAAAAAAATATATTTGTTGTCAGTAACATTTTTCCCAATATCTGGGCCTGACACACAGACGCTATTGCAGCACATATGTGACAATTCACTGCAGGGACCGTTTATAGGAAAATTATGGAAAAAATATATTTGTTGTCAGTAATATTTTTCCCAATATCTGGCCCTGACACACACACATGCTATTGTAGCACAGATGTGACAATTCACTGCAGGGCCTTATAGAAAAAATGTGGATAAATTATGGAAAAAATATAATTGTTTTCTCTAATATTTTTCCCAATATCTGGCCCTGACACACACACGCTATTGCAGCACAGATGTGACAATTCACTGCAGGGACCGTTTATAGGAAAATTATAAATAAATAAAGGAAAAAATATATTTGTTGTCGCTAATATTTTTCCCAATATCTGGGCCTGGCACACAGACGCTATTGCAGCACAGCTGTGACAATTCACTGCAGGGACCTTTTATAGGAAAATTATGGATAAATTTTGGAAAAAATATATTTGTTGTCAGTAATATTTTTCCCAATATCTGGGCCTGACACACACACACGCTATTGCAGCACACTTGTGACAATTCACTGCAGGGACCATTTATAGGAAAAATGTGGATAAATTATGGAAAAAATATAATTGTTTTCGCTAATATTTTTCCCAATATCTGGCCCTGACACACACGCTATTGCAGCACAGATTTAACAATTCACTGCAGGGACCTTTTATAGGAAAAATGTGGATAAATTATGGAAAAAATATATATATTTTGCTAATATTTTTCCCAATATCTGGGCCTGACACACACACGCTATTGCAGGACAGATGTGACAATTCACTGCAGGGACTGTTTATAGGAAAAAAGTGGATAAATTATGGAAAAAATATAATTGTTTTCGCTAAAATTTTTCCCAATATCTGGGCCTGATACACAGATGGTATTGCTGAAACAGATGTCACAAGTCACTGCAGACACCCTCTATAGAAAAAGAATCGCAAAGTATGGAAAAAAAAATCTGACTACTTTGCAAGATTAAATTGTTGCCACCACACACAATAGTCCTTAAAAGGACTTTTGGGTCTTTGAAACGTTTTAAAATTGAATAAATTGCGATCACAAACTCCCTACACTATCTGTCCCTTCCTAACCGCAGCTCTCCCTGACTCGCAATGAGCCGAACCCACGTCATTGGGTGTTATATAGCACCCGATGATGCGTTCCGGCCAGCCAATCACTATAATGCCAGTAGCACATGGCTACTGTGGCAAACCCAGCCACTGTATATTGTCATTCCTGTATGTACGATGTTATTGCATATGTGTATACCACTTTAAAGAACCAAGCGTATATATGTTTTGTGTAATATGGTTCAGGTGGGCTGTAACGTTCCTATGCTGGCGGCATGAAAACCGCCAGCATTCATGCAATTGTATTTTGTTATGTGAGGGTACCCAGATAGCTAATTGTATTGTATTTGTGTATTCTGAGTGCCATTTACCTAATGATATGCACTCAGACTTGAGCTATCTGGGAATATGTTAAATGTCTGTGTTTGCTGTGGGGGTGTGACATTGTGTGTTTGGGTGGTGATTTCTGTCCGGTTGTCCCCACATGTGTATTGGCGATTTCCCTTTGTCTTGAGAGATAATTGGATTACTCCTCGGGTGTCTCCAGGGCAGAGAGGAGGAAACCATGATGCATTGTGGGGATGTGTTGTGTCTGTGTATCCTGAGTTGCTGCATATCTGTCCTGTGTCGCAGTCTTCCTTCTGGTCCACTAGGGGCGTGTCCACCAGATGGGGACCTGCATAAATACGGGCGGGTAGCCCTCAATAAAGTGTTCCTGTTTTATACCTTCATGAAGTCTTGGCTCATGTTTGGGGGATGGAATAACTACACTCTTGGGGATTGCTATATCACAATACTGCCCTGAGTATAAGCTCTTGTAAGAGCTTGCTCCTGGTTCCTGTCTCTGGATTTAGGAGAGGTTCACCCACTGGAGCCTGGAGCCTTGTCGTAGGTCCAGGGTGGGTAGGAGACGGCGAGACCTCCACCAAGCTTCGGCGGTTAGTGGGGTCTGCAGTGCTGACGGTGTCAAGTGGAGTTCTTGGAGTCCTCTAGAAGCACTAGGAGCATCTATCGACGGAGGTACCCGGTCGGGGTGCTAGGCGTTCCGTTACAGTTCTTGGGAGGGAAGGATTGTATGCTGTACCGGCCTATTTGGATCATTGCCTGCTTTTCCTGTCTACCAGCGGAGACCTTGTGGATCGTGCTACCCCTCCGCTACAATTGGTGGCAAGCAACGGGATTTCAACTACCCAGCAAAGCAACTTTCGGCAGAATTCTAGCGAATAGAAGAAAGGAAGCAGCAATTCGTGAGTTTACTCATTCGGTTGAAAACGGAACCCGGGAACACGTGGAAACTCGCGAACGGCCGGTAAATGGGCACGAATTATGCACTTTTGAAACAAACGACTTTGAAAGAGTTACTGGAGGCAAGGGGAACAGTAGCCAGCAACAAGACAAAGGTTATATTAATCGCAGAGCTAATGGAAGGAGACAGAGCCGCGGCTGCTGCAGCACCTCCAAGGGAGGAGGAGTCAACAGAATTTGAGAAGGAATACAGGAGCAGGATGGCTCTACTTCCACCAGCGCTATATGACCAGATGGCTGACAGAGTTTTTGGAGATGTGCAGGAAAACATCATGCTTCGGAGGTCGCAGATGAACCAGCAGACTGGAGAAAGAGCCACGACGCCTGTTAACATCCTGCCAGGGAAAGCTAAAATTCCCTACCAAGCTTTTAAGAGCTATTCGGTAGCGGAGGGTGAGGTAGATGACTACCTGCAGGATTTTGAACGGTTATGCCAGTTGCACAATATCAGTGCAGAGGATCGGGTACCCCTACTGGCAGGGAGATTATCTGGTTGCGCCGCAGAGGCATATCGTGCCATACCTGACGAGGACAGTACAAACTATGCCAAGGTAAAACAGGCCATTTTAGCTAGGTATGCGATTACCTCCGAGGCCTACCGACTAAAGTTCAGAGACATTAAAAAGCTCGCCGGAGACACTCACACAAAATGGGCACACCGCCTACAACGAGCAGCAAAGGGGTGGTTGGAGGCCACCCAAGTTAACACCCTGGAAGACCTGTTCCAACTCATGGTAATGGAGCAGTTCTTTGACGGGATACCCGCGCACCTGCAGAATTAGGTGCGGGATCGGAAGCCACGCACCCTACAAGAAGCAGCCAAGCTAGCAGATGAGTTCCAGGATACCAGGAGGGAACAGCGCACTCAATCGAAACCAACCTATGGATCTACCACGCCAGTACCAACCATAAACACAGCCGTTCCAGCACGCCCGGGGGTAAGCAATAACACCTACACCCCAAGGTATCAAGCTCGCCCCCCGATACGATGCCACACCTGTAACCAACAGGGACATATGCAGCGGGACTGTCCCCGCAACCGACCACGGCCCAGCTGGAACCCCCCGGTACCCAACAACCGGGCAGCGGTTCATTGTGCCCAAGTGGAACCCTACAGAGTACCCGAGGTCCTAGCTTCCAGCGAGGAACCCCTGGGCACACTACATGAGGTGAACCCTATCCATGCCGCCTCTAACAAATGCCAAGGGCACCGACAAGAGGTACAGATGGAGGGGAGAAAGGTACAGGAGTTACGAGACTCTGGGGCTGCTATAACGCTGGTCCGCAACCACCTAGTACCCAAAGGCAACCTCACGGGGGAGTGTGTAGCAGTGCGTGTAGCAGGGGGAGCGATCTACAAGATCCCCACAGCCAAAGTCCACCTGAATTGGGGAGCGGGGAATGGGAATGTGGAGGTGGGCCTGATGCAGGACTTACCCGCAGACGTTATTTTGGGCAACGACCTGGGGGAGCTGACTTCAGCTTTTGTTCCCCAGTCCATCAACCATGAAGCTTATCCGGTTGTGACCCGGCAACAGGCTCGCACCACAGCACCACCTAACCACTCTGAGGCTCAGGTAAGCAATGTACCCCCCATGCCTAATGTCACCCCCTGGGCGTCCCCCCTAGAATTTGGGTCAGAAGTGGCCCTAGACCCTTCCTTACAGCTATACAAAGACCGTGTGGATAAGAATCAGGCAGGGTTAGAAGGGGAAAGGTACACCTGGGAAAAGGGACTCCTATACCGCCAAGCCGAAAAAGTAATAGCCGGAGCGATCCCTATACCCATGAAGCAATTAATTGTCCCCCGGAAATATAGATTGGAACTGCTGCGTATAGCACACGACATACCCCTGTCCGGACACCGGCTGACCCAGAATTTCTTTTGGCCTGGTATCTCCCAGGATGTACGGCGATATTGCCAGACCTGTGATACCTGCCAAAGGGTAGGGAAGAGGGATGACCGATACAAGGTCGTCTACGATCCCTACCCATAATTGAGGAACCCTTTAGCCGGGTCGCAGTAGATATAATAGGACCCTTAGCTAAACCCAGCCCTTCCGGCAAGAAATGCGTTCTAACGGTGGTAGACTACGCCACCAGATGCCCTGTGGCAGTGGCCTTGACCAATGTGCATGCTGAAACGGTGGCCGATGCCCTGATGCGAATATTCTCCCGCGTGGGATTTCCCCGGGAGATTATTTCGGATAGGGGCACTCAGTTCACCGCTGAAGTAATGCACCAGCTCTGGAAGATATGTGGGGTACAACAAATTTTGAACTCCGCATATCACCCCCAGTCCAACGGGCTCTGTGAACATTTTAACGGAACCCTCAAACAGATGATCCGTATGTTCATGGATACCCAGAGAGACTGGGAAAGGTTCCTTCCCCACTTAATGTTTGCATATAGGGAAGTACCCCAAGAATCCACCGGATTCTCCCCTTTAGAACTTCTGTTCGGAAGGAGAGTGAGGGGCCCCCTCGATTTAATTCGAGAACATTGGGAAGGGGAGGGGACCATTAATGGTACACCTATCGTACCATATGTGCTGGAGTTTAGGGAACGCTTGGAGGCTCTAACTCAGACTGTACGCGGCAACCTCCAGGCGGCCCAACAACGACAGAGCCGATGGTACGATAGGGGAGCCAGGGACCGCAGCTTTCAAGTCGGGCAAAAGGTATTAATCTTACGACCGGTCCACAAAGACAAGCTGCAGGCTTCCTGGCAGGGCCCATACAAGGTGGTAGAACAAATATTTGATACCACCTATGTGATCGGCCCAGCCACGGGGCCCAAACGCATGCTCCACGTAAACATGCTCAAACCTTACCAGGAGCGGACCGAAGAGGCCAACGCAATTTGCGCATCAGCGGCCGAAGACTTTGATAATTTACCTCTCCCAGACCTCCTAGATCAGAAGGGCCGGAACGGAGATTTGGAAGAGATACAGTTAGGAGAGCGGCTAAGCGCACAGGAACGTGCCCAAGTCCAAAACCTAATTAGGGAAAAAGGGGCCACCTTCTCTAACCTACCCGGGTACACCCCATTGGCCACCCATAAGGTAGAAACCCTAGACCAGACTCCCCTTCGCCAACCGGCCTACCGTATCCCCGAATCAGTCAAAGGGAGTATGCATAAAGAGCTTGAGGAGATGCTACAGCTAGGAGTGATAGAGCACTCTGAGAACCCTTGGGCCTCCCCAGTAGTTTTAGTGCCGAAACAGGACGTAACGACCTGCTTCTGCGTAGACTACCGGAGGCTCAACGACAAAACCACCTCCGATGCTTACCCGATGCCCAGGATAGACGAGCTCCTGGATAAAATGGCCAGAGGCCAGTACCTCACCACAATAGATCTGTGCAAAGGGTACTGGCAAATTCCACTAGCCGAGGACGCCATCCCTAAGTCGGCGTTTGTCACCCCGTTTGGCCTGTACCAATTTAAAGTCATGCCATTCGGGATAAAAAATGCCCCGGCTACCTTTCAGAGGATGGTGGATCGGCTACTGGATGGGTTTCAGGAGTATGCTTGCGCCTACTTAGACGATATCGCCATTTTTAGCTGCTCCTGGCCTGAACATCTGACCCACATAGGAGCCGTACTAGACCGGATTAGGGAAGCAGGGTTGACCCTCAAACCCAGCAAGTGCCACATAGGGATGGCCGAGGTCCAGTACTTAGGACACCGGGTAGGAAGCGGTCAGCAAAAACCCGAGCCGGCCAAAATAGAGGCTGTCGCCAAGTGGCCCACCCCTCGCACCAAGACACAGGTTTTAGCATTCCTAGGTACCGCAGGGTTTTATCGCAAATTTGTACCCAACTACAGCGCCCTGGCCAAACCCCTCACTGATTTAACCCGCAAGAACCTTCCCAAGATAGTAACCTGGGCCCCAGAGTGTGAACAGGCATTCCAACAGCTCAAAACGGCACTTGTTAACTCTCCTGTACTTTCTGCTCCCGATCCAACTAAACGATTTCTCGTTCATACAGACGCTTCTATGTTTGGATTGGGAGCAGTACTGAGCCAAGTCGGAGCGGATGGCGGCGAGCACCCAGTGGCTTATTTAAGCAGGAAACTTTTACCCCGGGAAGTGAGCTACGCCGCCATTGAAAAGGAGTGCCTGGCTGTGGTGTGGGCCCTCAAAAAGTTTCAACCCTATTTGTACGGACAACCGTTTTCTTTACTCACGGATCACAACCCGTTGGTGTGGCTAAACAGGGTGTCAGGAGACAATGCCCAGCTGCTGCGCTGAAGTTTGGCGTTGCAGCCTTTTGACTTTACCATCCACTACCGCCCTGGGAAGCAAAACGGCAACGTCGACGGGTTATCCAGACAAACGGACATTGACAAGTGATCCGTGAGTACTCCTCCGGACATCCCCAAGCCGATCCGTTAGGATCAGACTGTGTATGCCGGCTTGGTTCTGGGGGAGCATTGTGGCAAACCCAGCCACTGTATATTGTCATTCCTGTATGTACGATGTTATCGCATATGTGTATACCACTTTAAAGAACCAAGCGTATATATGTTTTGTGTAATATGGTTCAGGTGGGCTGTAATGTTCCTATGCTGGCGGCATGAAAACCGCCAGCATTCATGCAATTGTATTTTGTTATGAGAGGGTACCCAGATAGCTAATTGTATTGTATTTGTGTATTCTGAGTGCCATTCACCTAATGATATGCACTCAGACTTGAGCTATCTGGGAATATGTTAAATGTCTGTGTTTGCTGTGGGGGGGTGACATTGTGTGTTTGGGTGGTGATTTCTGTCCGGTTGTCCCCACATGTGTATTGGCAATTTCCCTTTGTCTTGAGAGATAATTGGATTACTCCTCGGGTGTCTCCAGGGCAGAGAGGAGGAAACCATGATGCATTGTGGGGATGTGTTGTGTCTGTGTATCCTGAGTTGCTGCATATCTGTCCTGTGTCGCAGTCTTCCTTCTGGTCCACTAGGGGCGTGTCCACCAGATGGGGACCTGCATAAATACGGGCGGGTAGCCCTCAATAAAGTGTTCCTGTTTTATACCTTCATGAAGTCTTGGCTCATGTTTGGGGGATGGAATAACTACACTCTTGGGGATTGCTATATCACAATACTCCCCTGAGTATAAGCTCTTGTAAGAGCTTGCTCCTGGTTCCTGTCTCTGGATTTAGGAGAGGTTCACCCACTGGAGCCTGGAGCCTTGTCATAGGTCCAGGGTGGGTAGGAGACGGCGAGACCTCCACCGAGCTTCGGCGGTTCGTGGGGTCTGCAGTGCTGACGGTGTCAAGTGGAGTGCTTGGAGTCCTCTGGAAGCACTAGGAGCATCTATCGACGGAGGTACCCGGTCGGGGTGCTAGGCGTTCCGTTACAGTTCTTGGGAGGAAAGGATTGTATGCTGTACCGGCCTATTTGGATCATTGCCTGCTTTTCCTGTCTACCAGCGGAGACCTTGTGGATCGTGCTACCCCTCCACTACAGCTACTGGCATTACAGTGATGGCAGTTCTTACCTGCACATTTATTGGCTGCTTAGCAGCCGCAAAACGCGCGGGAAGGAGACTCGAGCATGGCGCTCGAGCATATGCGGTACTCGGCCGAGTACCGCCATGTGCCGAGCATAGCGATGCTTGATCCTAACAGGTATTCGGCCGAGCATGCTCGCTCAACACTAAAAGTCACACTTCACAGTGGCCAATTATTACTTTTGGGCCCTTACATATATGAATTTGGCTCTGGCTTTTTTTAGCTTGTAATACAACGCCGGAAACTGAGAAAACTATTTTTTTTTGGGGGGGGAAGGGGGCAGATTTATAACATTTGTTAATTTTTTTTTAAAGAACGTAATATGAATTGAAAGCTGCCCAGTTGGGTCTTACCTCTAACGCTTTCTTTAGGCCTCCTGCACACGAACTTGTGCTCCCCGTGGCAAAATGTGGGCCGCAATGCACGAACACCGTCCGTGGGGCAGTTCACTTTATTGGGTCCGCGATCCGGCCGTTCCGCAAAATGATCGGACATGTTCTATCTTTTTGCGGAACGTTCTGCACCGCAACGTTCTGCACCGTTCCGCATCTCCGGAATTGCGGACCCATTAAAGTGAATGGGCCCCACATCCGTGATGCGGAATGCACATGGAACGGTGCCCGCGTGTTGCAGATCCGCAAATGCGGTCCGCAATACGGCAATGGGACACTTACGGTCGTGTGCAGGAGGCCTTCTGCTGTTTTCCCCTACAGAGAAGTATGATGTAATGTCAAAATGCCTCAAAAAAGCACCAAAAAGCACCAAGAAAGACAAAAAGAAATGCCAGAGAACAAACAAAAACACCAGTAGCAAAGAAAACCCTTGTGTATCCTGCATTTCCTATTCCCCACAGACATTTAGCTAACATTTGGCGTTTTCACAGCAGAAAAACAAGAGTCAATAGTCAATTAGATTTAGGGCTCATTCAGACGAACGTAAGAGCTCTGTGTGGACCCTAAATGGTGGGAACACAATATATGGGCACCGCCTTTGTACTCTCCCTTGACTTGAACGGGTCCACAATCCGCAAGATATATCCTACCTTTCGCGGAGGCATGGATTGGATCCCTAATATTATTTTGCCACCAAATTCACTTGGAGGTGAAGGGGGTTAGCAACCAGCAGTTGCAGGGCAGACTCATTTTTGGGGCTCCAAACAATGAATCCATTTATGCATAGGATTTCATAGCTCCCAACTTTGGGCTCATGCACACAAATACGTCCGTGTGGCCTGCGCTGGCGGATGCAGACTCATTAAATTTGATCCATTCGCACCACAAAAAAATGACAGCATGTTCTATTTTTTCGCTACGCGGAAGCACCAACCAAAATGGCACGGAAGCACTCCATAGTGCTTCTGTGGCCTTCCACTCCTCACCTCCACTCTATATCTTCTGGATTGCGGACTCATTCAAGTAAATGGGTCCGCATCCGTGATACGGTGCGCACAAGGCCGGTGCCCTACATTATGAACCTGCTGTTTGCGGCCCACAAAAAAATGTGAGGAGGGGCAACCACAGCAGTGCTCGGGGCAACAGCTTACAATAAGCCACGCCTCTAACTTCCACCCAATCCCTTTCCATTACACACCCAATCCTGTCCAGTCCTCTTAGTGACTCCACACATTAGGGATACACCCTATGTGCTCCCCTCAGGGGAGGGCTGGCAGCCTTAGTCCTGGGGGGCAAATCCAGTCAAGTGGCCCATTTTAACCCCGCCCATTATTAAAAGCCCCTCCTACATATAATAGGCCACTCCCAACAAACACTGTACAGCTGACATTCTATAGTTGAGGCCTGTCTCTACACATCATACGGAGAGGGGAGGCCTGTCCTGGCTGCACTGCCTGCTTCACATTATACAATAGACAACAGCAGGCTACAGCCAGGAAGCTCTTCCACTCTCCTTCCTCCCCAGATCCTGCTCAAGGCTTGTGGCTCCCCCCCAACATCTGCCACCCGCCCGTGGCCTGCTGCCCCTTCTCGTCGTCCTCACCCAGCTCTGAATCCTCCTTCTGCAAATGGCAGGGGGAGGAGCCGGAGCATCTCCTCTCCTACATAGCACCACATACCTCTTACATCCAGTGATATCACCTTTGTTGTAGACGTTCTCTTTCCTCATCTTCTCCATTCAGACCAGACCGCCATGATGATTTTTCAGCCATCTCCCGTCTCTGCAGAGATTGAGAAACAGACATTAGTTTCCCACATTTCCATCATCTTCACATCTTCTGAACACCCTTTCCTGCCAACCCCAATACTATACTGCAGAAACAGTCCCCCTGGAAATACTGCTACCACACAGATAGTGCCCCAATACTGTGCCCGCTATGTCCCCAATACTATACTGCAGAAACAGTACCCCTGGGAATACTACTACCACACAGATAGTGCCCCCTTAAAAAATTATTGGCACACAGTGCTCTAAAAAATAACTGCGCCCAGACACTAATAGTATAAAGATAATGTCCCCCAAAAATAATTGTGCTAAGCTGATACTACGCTAGGGTGCCCCCAAAGTAACAGTGCTCCCCAAAATCCCACCAATAGAAATAATTCTCTGCCAGAGCACACTTAGTAGTAATAATGCCCCTATAGTGCCCTAGTAATCATGTTCCTCATAGCCCCCCAGTAGTAGTAAAACTCCCCATAATACCCCCTAGTAGTACTAATTCTCCCTATAATATGACAGTACATGAAATACCCCCGCTTAGTGCCCACAGTTGAGCTAAAGTCCCCATAATGTATGCCAGTATAAAATACCCCTATATAGTGCCCCAGTAAATGCCCTCATAGTGCTCCTCTCCCCCTTCCCCAGTGTCCCCCATAATATGCCAGTAAAAAAAATGCCCCTTCTTAGTGCCCCCAGCAGATGCCCCTATAGTGCTCCTTTCCCCCACAATGTGCCAGTAAAAAAATGCCCCTTCTTAGTGCCACCATATGCCCCAATAGTGCTCCACTCCCCCATAGTGCCCCCAAATAATGCCCCTATACTAACACCAGATGCCCCATAGTGCTGCTCTCCCCTATAGTGCCCCCCAGAATGTGCCAATAATTTAAAAAAAAGCCCCTTTAGAGTCCGCAGATACCCCCATAGTGCTCCTCTCCCCCATGGTGCCCCCCCATAATGTGCCAGTAAGAAATGCCCCCATAGTGCCAGCTCCCCTCATAGTGCCAGCTCCCCTCATAGTGCAAGCTCCCCCCCATAGTGCCAACCCCCCCCATAGTGTCAGCTCCCCTCATAGTGCAAGCTCCCCCCCATAGTGTCAGCCCCCCTATGGTGCCAGCTCCCCCATAGTCCCAGCTCCCGTCATAGTGCCAGCTCCCCCCATAGTGCCAGCTCCCCCCATAGTGCCAGCCTCCCATAGTGCCAGCTTCCCCATAGTGCCAGCTCCCCCCATAGTGCCAGCTCCCCCCATAGTGCCAGCCTCCCATAGTGCCAGCTTCCCCATAGTGCCAGCCCCCTTATAGTGCCAGCTCCCCTTAGTGCCAGCTCCCTTATAGTGCCAGCCCCCCCATAGTGCTAGCTCCCCCATAGTGCCAGCCCCCCCATAGTGCCAGCTCCCCCTAAAGTGCAAGCCCCCCCATAGTGCCAGCTCCCCCTAAAGTGCAAGCCCCCCCATAGTGCCAGCCCCCCGATATTGCTAGCTCCCCCATAGTGCCAGCCCCCCCTATAGTGCCAGCTCCCCATAAAGCCAGCCCCCCCTATAGTGCAAGCCCCCCCATAGTGCCAGCCCCCTTATAGTGCCAGCCCCCCCGATATTGCTAGCTCCCCCATAGTGCCAGCCCCCCCATAGTGCCAGCCCCCCCATAGTGCCAGCCCCCCCTATAGTGCCAGCCCCCCCTATAGTGCCAGCTCCCCCTATAGTGCCAGCCCCCCTATAGTGTCAGCTCCCCCTATAGTGCAAGCCCCCCCATAGTGCCAGATCCCCCCAATAGTGCCTGATCCCCCCCCATAGTGCCAGATCCCCCCCCCCCCCATAGTGCCAGATCCCCCCCCATAGTGCCAGATCCCCCATAGCCATAGTGCCAGCCCCCCGCAAAGAAAAAAACCCCAAAAACACTAATACTTACCTCCATCAGCAGTGATGCGATGCAGGCCTCTTCCGGCCTGTGTCCCTGCTGTGTGCTGCCCGGCTCAGGCCACCACCGGCGGTGTGGCCCTGAAGAATAAAAAATTTTAAAATTTTTTTTTAAAGACGGGCGGCCCAGCGGCCATTTTTTTAAGGCGGCCTGGGGGGCAATTGCCTCCCTGCCCCCCGGCCCAGCCCGCCCCTGGCCCCTCACAGTAGTGATGCCCACTTAGCACAGCAACACAGTAAGAATGTCCCCTTAGTTTCACCCCACAATACTGATGCCCTGGACAGTGCCCCCCATGCAGTATGATTCCCCTGTAGTAACCCTGACACAGTATGATGCTCCTTTAGTGCTCCTGACATAGTATGATGCACCCTTAGTGGCTCCTATAACAGTATGGTGCCCTATAAGTGGCCCCTCACACTACAATGTTCTTAGAAGTACCATCAAAATGCAGACTAAGCCCATGATGTCCCCCACACGTTATAATACCCCCTTATTGTCTCTCCACACATTGTGATGCTGTCTTATTTGACCCTCATACAGTATGTTGTCCCTTGAGTGCCCGCTGCACAGAATAAGGCCCTGTCACGGCGGGCCCCACCGTGCGGTGAGGAGGCAACAAGGCCAGGAGGAGGAATAAGGGAGCAGGTCACCTCCTACAGCGTCCCTAATTCTGGCCCTGACTCCTAACCGTATGAGCCAACTCAGATGGTAGGAGGGCTCATACTCCGGAACCTCGGGGCCCTACTAACCCTCAAGAAATCCCTGGGCTAGGAGCAGGGTAAAGACTACCTGTTCCTCCACAACACGGACGAACAGGAGTCTCCACTGGCCAGGCTGCAAGGAGAGGGGAACACATACAACATATGGCGATGGCAGGTAAGCGAAACCAGTAACACACTTACCTGCCACATATAGTGCCCCCCAGAATGTGCCAATAATTTAAAAAAAAAGCCCCTTTAGAGTCCGCAGATACCCCCATAGTGCTCCTCTCCCCCATGGTGCCCCCCCCATAATGTGCCAGTAAGAAATGCCCCCATAGTGCCAGCTCCCCTCATAGTGCCAGCTCCCCTCATAGTGCAAGCTCCCCCCCATAGTGCCAACCCCCCCATAGTGTCAGCTCCCCTCATAGTGCAAGCTCCCCCCCATAGTGTCAGCCCCCCCATGATGCCAGCTCCCCCATAGTCCCAGCTCCCCCCATAGTGCCAGCTCCCCCCATAGTGCCAGCTCCCCCCATAGTGCCAGCCTCCCATAGTGCCAGCTTCCCCATAGTGCCAGCCCCCCATAGTGTCAGCCCCCCCATGGTGCCAGCTCCCCCATAGTGCCAGCTCCCCTCATAGTGCAAGCTCCCCCCCATAGTGCCATCCCCCCCATAGTGCCAGCTCCCCCCCATAGTGCCAGCTCCCCCCCATAGTGCCAGCCCCCTTATAGTGCCAGCTCCCCTTAGTGCCAGCTCCCCTTAGTGCCAGCTCCCTTATAGTGCCAGCCCCCCCATAGTGCTAGCTCCCCCATAGTGCCAGCCCCCCCATAGTGCCAGCTCCCCCTAAAGTGCAAGCCCCCCCATAGTGCCAGCTCCCCCTAAAGTGCAAGCCCCCCCATAGTGCCAGCCCCCCGATATTGCTAGCTCCCCATACTGCCAGCCCCCCCTATAGTGCCAGCTCCCCATAAAGACAGCCCCCCCTATAGTGCAAGCCCCCCCATAGTGCCAGCCCCCTTATAGTGCCAGCCCCCCCGATATTGCTAGCTCCCCCATAGTGCCAGCCCCCCTATAGTGCCAGCTCCCCCATAGTGCCAGCCCCCCCTATAGTGCCAGCTCCCCCTATAGTGCCAGCCCCCCTATAGTGCCAGCTCCCCCTATAATGCAAGCCCCCCCATAGTGCCAGATCCCCCCAATAGTGCCTGATCCCCCCCCATAGTGCCAGATCCCCCCCCCCCATAGTGCCAGATCCCCCCCCATATTGCCAGATCCCCCATAGCCATAGTGCCAGCCCCCCGCAAAGAAAAAAACCCCAAAAACACTAATACTTACCTCCATCAGCAGTGATGCGATGCAGGCCTCTTCCGGCCTGTGTCCCTGCTGTGTGCTGCCCGGCTCAGGCCACCACCGGCGGTGTAGCCCTGAAGAATAAAAAATTTTAAAATTTTTTTTTAAAGACGGGCGGCCCAGCGGCCATTTTTTTAAGGCGGCCTGGGGGGCAATTGCCTCCCTGCCCCCCGGCCCAGCCCGCCCCTGGCCCCTCACAGTAGTGATGCCCACTTAGCACAGCAACACAGTAAGAATGTCCCCTTAGTTTCACCCCACAATACTGATGCCCTGGACAGTGCCCCCCATGCAGTATGATTCCCCTGTAGTAACCCTGACACAGTATGATGCTCCTTTAGTGCTCCTGACATAGTATGATGCACCCTTAGTGGCTCCTATAACAGTATGGTGCCCTATAAGTGGCCCCTCACACTACAATGTTCTTAGAAGTACCATCAAAATGCAGACTAAGCCCATGATGTCCCCCACACGTTATAATACCCCCTTATTGTCTCTCCACACATTGTGATGCTGTCTTATTTGACCCTCATACAGTATGTTGTCCCTTGAGTGCCCGCTGCACAGAATAAGGCCCTGTCACGGCGGGCCCCACCGTGCGGTGAGGAGGCAACAAGGCCAGGAGGAGGAATAAGGGAGCAGGTCACCTCCTACAGCGTCCCTAATTCTGGCCCTGACTCCTAACCGTATGAGCCAACTCAGATGGTAGGAGGGCTCATACTCCGGAACCTCGGGGCCCTACTAACCCTCAAGAAATCCCTGGACTAGGAGCAGGGTAAAGACTACCTGTTCCTCCACAACACGGACGAACAGGAGTCTCCACTGGCCAGGCTGCAAGGAGAGGGGAACACATACAACATATGGGGATGGCAGGTAAGCGAAACCAGTAACACACTTACCTGCCACAGACACACTGACTGGAACCCGTGCACAAGTGCTGGTGTCCACACCAACATTAAAGGACACAGCACACACCACACAGGGACCCAGGGCACCCATAGCTACAATAAACGTGAAACACCATAAGAACATCTATGACCACAAGGGTGGCCCTCACTGGACAGATGGAATATGAAGACCAGGAGGATAGCTCCAGGACACACCATGCTGGGGTACCCCTCAGCTTCAGGCATCCAGCAGAGGTTAAATAGCCCAAGCAGCCACACCCACACACACAAACCCAGTGTTAACAAAACACTAGGAAGGGAGTTAACCCTTCCAACACCAGACAAGGGAAGGAAGCCACTTAACCACCTCCGGACCGCCGAACGCAGCGACGCGTCCTGGAGGTGGTTGATTTATTCCTCCTGGACGCGCCGGCGCATCCTCTCGTGAGACACGAGATTTCCTGTGAACGCGCGCACACAGGCGCGCGCGTTCACAGGAACGGAAGGTAAGAGAGTGGATCTCCAGCCTGCCAGCGGCGATCGTTCGCTGGCAGGCTGGAGATGTGATTTTTTTAACCCCTAACAGGTATATTAGACGCTGTTTTGATAACAGCGTCTAATATACCTGCTACCTGGTCCTCTGGTGGTCCCCTTTGTTTGGATCGACCACCAGAGGACACAGGTAGCTCAGTAATATGTTGCACCAAGCACCACTACACTACACCCCCCCTGTCACTAATTAACCCCTTATTCACCCTTGATCACCCCTGATCACCCCATATAGACTCCCTGATCACCCCCCTGTCATTGATTACCCCCCTGTCATTGATCACCCCCCTGTAAAGCTTCATACAGACGTCCGCATGATTTTTACGGATCCACTGATAGATGGATCGGATCCGCAAAACGCATACGGACGTCTGAATGGAGCCTTACAGGGGCGTGATCAATGACTGTGGTGATCACCCCATATAGACTCCCTGATCACCCCCCTGTCATTGATCACCCCCCTGTCATTGATCACCCCCCTGTAAAGCTCCATTCAGATGTCCGCATGATTTTTACGGATCCACTGATAGATGGATCGGATCCGCAAAATGCATACGGACGTCTGAATGGAGCCTTACAGGGGCGTGATCAATGACTGTGGTGATCACCCCATGTAGACTCCCTGATCACCCCCCTGTCATTGATCACCCCCTGTAAAGCTCCATTCAGATGTCCGCATGATTTTTACGGATCCACTGATAGATGGATCGGATCCGCAAAACGCATACGGACGTCTGAATGGAGCCTTACAGGGGTGTGATCAATGACTGTGGTGATCACCCCATATAGACTCCCTGATCACCCCCCTGTCATTGATTACCCCCCTGTCATTGATCACCCCCCTGTAAAGCTCCATTCAGATGTCCGCATGATTTTTACGGATCCACTGATAGATGGATCGGATCCGCAAAACGCATACGGACGTCTGAATGGAGCCTTACAGGGGCGTGATCAATGACTGTGGTGATCACCCCATATAGACTCCCTGATCACCCCCCTGTCATTGATTACCCCCCTGTCATTGATCACCCCCCTGTAAAGCTCCATTCAGATGTCCGCATGATTTTTACGGATCCACTGATAGATGGATCGGATCTGCAAAACGCATACGGACGTCTGAATGGAGCCTTACAGGGGCGTGATCAATGACTGTGGTGATCACCCCATATAGACTCCCTGATCACCCCCCTGTCATTGATCACCCCCCTGTCATTGATCACCCCCCCCCTGTCAGGCTGCATTCAGATGTCCGTATGATTTTTACGGATCCACGGATACATGGATCGGATCCGCAAAACACATACGGACATCTGAATGGAGCCTTATAGGGGGGTGATCAATGACAGGGGGGTGATCACCCCATATAGACTCCCTGATCACCCCCCTGTCATTGATCACCCCCCTGTCATTGATCACCCCCCTGTCATTGATCACCCCCCTGTAAGGCTCCATTCAGACATTTTTTTAGCCCAAGTTAGCGGAAATTTTTTTTTTTTTCTTACAAAGTCTCATATTCCACTAACTTGTGTCAAAAAATTAAATCTCACATGAACTCACCATACCCCTCACGGAATCCAAATGCGTAAAAATTTTTAGACATTTATATTCCAGACTTCTTCTCACGCTTTAGGGCCCCTAGAATGCCAGGGCAGTATAAATACCCCACATGTGACCCCATTTCGGAAAGAAGACACCCCCAGGTATTCCGTGAGGGGCATATTGAGTCCATGAAAGATTGAAATTTTTGTCCCAAGTTAGCGGAAAGGGAGACTTTGTGAGAAAAAAATAAATAAAATCAATTTCCGCTAACTTGTGCCAAAAAAAAAAAATTTCTATGAACTCGCCATGCCCCTCATTGAATACCTTGGGGTGTCTTCTTTCCAAAATGGGGTCACATGTGGGGTATTTGTACTGCCCTGGCATTCTAGGGGCCCTAAAGCGTGAGAAGAAGTCTGGGATCCAAATGTCTAAAAATGCCCTCATAAAAGGAATGTGGGCCCCTTTGCGCATCTAGGCTGCAAAAAAGTGTCACACATCTGGTATCGCCGTACTCAGGAGAAGTTGGGGAATGTGTTTTGGGGTGTCATTTTACATATACCCATGCTGGGTGAGAGAAATATCTTGGCAAAAGACAACTTTTCCCATTTTTTTATACAAAGTTGGCATTTGACCAAGATATTTATCTCACCCAGCATGGGTATATGTAAAATGACACCCCAAAACACATTCCCCAACTTCTCCTGAGTATGGCGATACCACATGTGTGGCACTTTTTTGCAGCACCTTTCGGATTTCACAGGTCATTTACCTACTTACCACACATTAGGGCCCCTGGAAAATGCCAGGGCAGTATAACTACCCCACAAGTGACCCCATTTTGGAAATAAGACACCCCAAGGTATTCCGTGAGGGGCATGGCGAGTTCCTAGAATTTTTTATTTTTTGTCACAAGTTAGTGGAAAATGATGATTTTTTTTTTTTCTTACAAAGTCTCATATTCCACTAACTTGTGACAAAAAATAAAAACTTCCATGAACTCACTATGCCCATCAGCGAATACCTTTGGGTGTCTTCTTTCCAAAATGGGGTCACTTGTGGGGTAGTTATACTGCCCTGGCATTCTAGGGGCCCAAATGTGTGGTAAGGAATTTGAAATCAAATTCTGTAAAAAATGACCGGTGAAATCCGAAAGGTGCTCTTTGGAATGTGGGCCCCTTTGCCCACCTAGGCTGCAAAAAAGTGTCACACATGTGGTATCGCCGTACTCAGGAGAAGTTGGGGAATGTGTTTTGGGGTGTCATTTTACATATACCCATGCTGGGTGAGAGAAATATCTTGGCAAAAGACAACTTTTCCCATTTTTTTATACAAAGTTGGCATTTGACCAAGATATTTATCTCACCCAGCATGGGTATATGTAAAATGACACCCCAAAACACATTCCCCAACTTCTCCTGAATACGGAGATACCACATGTGTGACACTTTTTTGCAGCCTAGGTGGGCAAAGGGGCCCACATTCCAAAGAGCACCTTTCGGATTTCACTGGCCATTTTTTACAGAATTTGATTTCAAACTCCTTACCACACATTTGGGCCCCTAGAATGCCAGGGCAGTATAACTACCCCACAAGTGACCCCATTTTGGAAAGAAGACACCCAAAGGTATTCACTGATGGGCATAGTGAGTTCATAGAACTTTTTATTTTTTGTCACAAGTTAGTTGAATATGAGACTTTGTAAGAAAAAAAAAAAAAATCATCATTTTCCGCTAACTTGTGACAAAAAATAAAAAGTTCTATGAACTCACTATGCCCATCAGCGAATACCTTAGGGTGTCTACTTTCCGAAATGGGGTCATTTGTGGGGTGTTTGTACTGTCTGGGCATTGTAGAACCTCAGGAAACATGACAGGTGCTCAGAAAGTCAGAGCTGCTTCAAAAAGCGGAAATTCACATTTTTGTACCATAGTTTGTAAACGCTATAACTTTTATCCAAACCATTTTTTTTTTACCCAAACATTTTTTTTTTATCAAAGACATGTAGAACAATAAATTTAGAGCAAAATTTATATATGGATGTCGTTTTTTTTGCAAAATTTTACAACTGAAAGTGAAAAATGTCATTTTTTTGCAAAAAAATCGTTAAATTTCGATTAATAACAAAAAAAGTAAAAATGTCATCAGCAATGAAATACCACCAAATGAAAGCTCTATTAGTGAGAAGAAAAGGAGGTGAAATTCATTTGGGTGGTAAGTTGCATGACCGAGCAATAAACGGTGAAATTAGTGTAGGTCAGAAGTGTAAAAAGTGGCCTGGTCTTTCAGGGTGTTTAAGCCATAGGGGCTGAGGTGGTTAAAGGGGAAGTGCACACACAAGCATACCAATCCACATGTTACCACCGGCAACAGCATGCGTGGCAACCATGTCCCGGCAATCACCCAGAAGGCCGAGACGCTGCCACCGCATGCACACACAGCAACACGTTGCCGCGGGCAACCTCAAGTGTAGCAACAGTGTCACAGCGCACACCATAGGCCGTGACAGGCCCCCTTAATCCCCCCCACAGTTGAATGTTCCCATAATTACCCCCATAATTGCTGAATGAGCCTTTGGTGCCCTCCACATACAGTTGCAAGAAAAAGTATGTGAACCCTTTGGAATGATATGGATTTCTGCACAAATTGATCATAAAATGTGATCTGATCTTCATCTAAGGAAGGGAGATCACTGAGGAAGGGAGAGTAAATCTACCCGTAACGCGTATGGTGATACAAGTGATGTACCTGCATTGAAAAGCCTCCGATAATACTGTATGGCCATACAGAAGAAAATTTCATACAGTAAAGGATTAACTATTCTTATCGTCGAAAACTGCACCAAAGGAAATTGCGGAACAGAGTGGCAACTCCCGCAATCTTTGGAACTCCCGCAAAATTTAAACCAGCTTGCTGTATGGAGCGACTGAATAAGCCGGCAAATATTTAAAGCTCCATTGAAGCAATAGAGAGACAGCAGACGCTAGACGGTAAGCCAAACATCGATTTAAAGTTTTCTTCAATTCAAAGCTCATATCGACCTTAAAAGGATATGCTATAAGAGACTTTTCACATTATCAGGATTCCTGTGGACACTTTATGAACATATTGCGCTCCCAGTGAATACACCTACAACATTTTCAGTGACATTCAGTTTCCCAAATTGGGATAGAGCGCTAGAAGATAATACCCCCTCTTTCCCAAATAACAGCATATACTTGAAGTTTTTTGGTGTGATATATATTATTGAATTTATCGACACTATTGAGTGGTATTGAATACTCTATCGAATATTTCAACATTGAACTTTCTACCATTCGATTTATCGAATATTTCTATCGAATATATTTTTATTGAATATAGTATCGATCATATCTACCACTATATATGTGACTGTAATGTTGTATATTATTGCTACATTGTTGTATTTTATGGGGATTTAATAAATATTTTCTGCATATGTCAATCTGGTTGCCAAGTGTATGAATGCTCGCTCATTTTCCTATTACTACATTTGCCTTTTAAGAGAGGGTGGGGTGATTCCCTCTATATGAGTTTGCAGCACCATACCTTAACTACTTGCTAGTGAGCCACCACAACCTACCACTAATAGACAATCACAGTCTGCCTAAACTAATAACACACAAAGAATTAAATGTTACGGTGTTTTTATTGAACACACCATGTAAACATTCACAGTGCAGGTGGAAAAAGTATGTGAAACCTTGGATTTAATAACTGGTTGAACCTCCTTTGGCAGCAATAACTTCAACCAAACGTTTCCTGTAGTTGCAGATCAGACTTGCACAACGGTCAGGAGTAATTCTTGACCATTCCTCTTTACAGAACTGTTTCAGTTCAGCAATATTCTTGGGATGTCTGGTGTGAATCGCTTTCTTAAGGTCATGCCACAGCATCTCAATCGGGTTGAGGTCAGGAATCTGACTGGGCCAATCCAGAAGGCGTATTTTCTTCTGTTTATGCCATTCTGTTGTTGATTTGCTTCTATGCTTTGGGTCGTTGCCCTGTTGCAACACCCATCTTCTGTTGAGCTTCAGCTGGTGGACAGATGGCCTTAAGTTCTCCTACAAAATGTCTTGATAAACTTGGGAATTCATATTTCCTTTGATGATAGCAATCTGTCCAGGCCCTGATGCAGAAAAGCAGCCCCAAACCATGATGCCCCCACCACCATACTTCACAGTTGGGGTGAGGTTTTGATGTTGATGTGCTGTGCCTCTTTTTCTACACACATAGTGTTGTGTGTTTCTTCCAAACAACTAAACTTTGGCTTCATCTGTCCACAGAATATTTTGCCAGTACTGCTGTGGAACATCCAGGTGCTCTTGTGCAAACTGTAAACGTGCAGCAATGGTTTTTTTGGACAGCAGTGGCTTCCTCTGTGGTATCCTCCCATGAAATCCATTCTTGTTTAGTGTTTTACGTATCGTAGATTTACTAACAGGATATTAGCATATGCCAGAGACTTTTGTAAGTCTTTAGCTGACACTCTAGGATTCTTTCTAACCTCATTGAGCAGTCTACGCTGTGCTCTTGCAGTCATCTTTACAGGACAGCCACTCCTAGGGAGAGTAGCAGCAGTGCTGAACTTTCTCCATTTATAGACAATTTTTCTTACCGTTGACTGATGAACAGCAAGGCTTTTGGAGATTCTTTTATAACCCTTTTCAGCTTTATGCAAGTCAACAATTCTTAATCATAGGTCTTCTGAGAGCTCTTTTGTGCGAGGCATCATTCACATTAGGCAATGCTTCTTGTGAAAAGCAAACCCAGAACTGGTGTGTGTTTTTTATAGGGCAGGGCAGCTGAAACCAACGCCTCCAATCTCATCTCATTAATTGGACTCCAGTTGGCTGACACCTCACTTCTATTAGCTCTTGGAGATGTCAATAGTCTAGGGTTTCACATACTTTTTCCACGTGCACTGTGAATCTTTACATGGTGTGTTCAATAAAAACATGGTAACATTTAATTATTTGTGTGTTATTAGTTTAGGCAGACTATGATTGTCTATTGTTGTGACTTAGATGAAGATCGGATTACATTTTATGACCAATTTGTGCAGAAATCCATATCATTCCAAAGGGTTCACATACTGTTTCTTGCAACTGTAGTATGATGCCCTCTTATTTTACTTCTACACAGTGTGATGGCCTCTTATTAACACAGTATGATGTTCCGTAAGTGCTCACCACACAGTGGTAATTCCAAACTGAAATCTCACCTACCCCGCATTCCCACAATGAACAGGGCAGGTCTGCTCCGGTCTTTGATCTGTGCTATCTATGGCTGGGCTATGACTGCATCGTGCCTACCTGCAGTGAACCACTGGTGGCAGGAGGATGGTGGCACAGGGAGCTGACGGATGCCTGCTACACCGTTGTATTCAACTGTATCAAGATTTTTGCAAAGAAAATATAAAAAGAAAACCTTCCTATATAGTAACATAGTAACACGCAGTAAAAGCCTAAAATTAATAATCAAATCAGTCTTTTCAATGGTTTTATTTATTGGAATTATTAAAAGCATGAAAATAATTATTTTTATGGTGAAAGGAAACCGAATTAAAGAGAAATTTGATATTTATAAAGCCAAATTATGAGTTTTGGGAAATCTGAATTTTTCATCCAACAAGATGTACTCCTATTCCTTCTCTTCCATCCTCCTCTTCTTTCACCTCCATCCTGTTCTTCCTCTTCCTACATCTTCCTCTTTCTCTGTCCTCCTCTTCTCCTTACTCCTTTCTATCTTTTCTCCGCTCCACCATCCTCCTCATCTTCACTTTCCTTCCTGATCTTCTCCATGTTGTCATCAACCTCCTCTGTAAATGAGAAGATTTCTATTAGTAATAAATACATGTCAGATAATAGATATTGTGTATCTCCCATACCCTGTGAATCATTAGATCCTCCACTGCTATGGGGTGGGATTTTCTTACATCTCCTTTATACCAGGCTCTGTGGTCACTATGTACTATGGGTGTTGTGTAACTGTTACCTGGCTGATGGATCAGAACTTCTTTTAGTTCTTCATCTTCCTCTTTGCATCTTTTTTTTCCCTTTCTAAAATAAGAAAATAATAAGACATCAGTGATAATCCAGTATAGAAGACAATGCGGCCATGTGGGGGAGGTGAGACAGTGGAGAGCTCTCATATAGACCGTCAGCTGCTTCTACCCTCATGGACAAGGTAGACAATCTGGTGTCTTCTAAGGTAACACAATTCCATCTTCTACCTATGACGGTAAGAGAGACTGAGAAGCGATTTCTGGTACAACATGTGTGGAGGACATCATTCACTTACCTCAGGAAACAACAGATGACTCCAAGGTAGACACCAAAGAAAACAATTATGACAAATGTCAGCACCACAGCAAGCATCAAATCTACAGAAGATAAATGAGAAGTATTCCATATATAACCATATTATACAAGAAAGTCATCTCCCTCCACCATCTCTAGGTAAGTTATAGATCTTTACATAGGTCGGGAGACATTGGTTGGCAATGAGGAGGCAGCTGACCTCCTCCCAGGAGGGGATAGATTTATTATGGTAATGGGAAATGATGCAGGATGGGAACTAACTATAAAGAATCAAAAATCTTTTCATTCTATCATTTTAAGGCCAGAAATGAGACTGTCCTTGTACCACATTTCTTCTGGATGTGGAATCATGAGTTACATGTATGATGCACCCAATGAGTCTCTGCACCAAAGAAGGAAAGACAAATCCATGGTGTGGACTAGTGAGAAGACACCGCAACCCACAATCTCTGAAGAACAGACTAGGAGAGATAAAGCTGTGAATTCCAGGACTTACCAGCATCCATGTTGTTTCTTCTCCTTTACTCTCTATCAAAGAATCTATTGACCGAACATCCGGTATACAGCCGACACGGCATTGTGACATCATCACTCCGGCTGCAGAATTGTGACATCATCATTAACCATTCAGTAATCATGTCCCTAATGTGATACACTGAGGAGGAATACTAAGTATAATGCACCAAAACAATATGACATGCTCCAAATTTATTTTGTGTATTAGTCAATTTCCCAAAAAGAGGCCAGAAAATCGGAATTGTAAAATGCACTAAAGTCATGAGTCAATATGCAAAACTATGTACGATAGTGATCGGTAGGTAATAAATTAAAAAGCAAATACAGAAATAACAACAAGCGTCTCATAACTAAATCTGGTGGGAATTGAACATTACGGTCAATTTTGGCTTTGCACAATGTATTTAGCTTTCTTCACATTTGTTTCGTGCTTTCTGTATGGAGCCTTAGAGGCAGATGGAATCACTGCGGCACAGGTTCAATTTTTTTCTAAAACTTAGTTTATTAAGAATTTAAAAAAGAAATGGTTCAGCACATACAGTCAGGTCCATAAATATTGGGACATGGACACAATTCTACCATTTTTGTCTCTATACACCACCACAATGGATTTGAAATAAAACGAACAAGATGTGCTTTAACTGCAGACTGTCAGCTTTAATTTGAGGGTATTTACATCCAAATCAGGTGAACGGTGTAGGAATTACAACAGTTTGCATATGTGCCTCCCACTTGTTAAGGGACCAAAAGTAATGGGACAGAATAATAATCATAAATCAGACTTTCACTTTTTAATACTTGGTTGCAAATCCTTTGCAGTCAATTACAGCCTGAAGTCTGGAACGCATAGACATCACCAGACGCTGGGTTTCATCCCTGGTGATGCTCTGTCAGGCCTCTACTGCAACTGTCTTCAGTTCCTGCTTGTTCTTGAGGCATTTTCCCTTCAGTTTTGTCTTCAGCAAGTGAAATGCATGTTCAATCGGATTCAGGTCAGGGGATTGACCTGGCCATTGCAGAACATTCCACTTCTTTCCCTTAAAAAACTCTTCGGCTGCTTTTGCAGTATGCTTTGGGTCAATAAATTTTTTCCTATAAGGAAGCAAGGGATAACGACAAACAAACCTCAATATTTATTACTCTGATTCTGCAGTTTACAGAAACACCCCATATGTGGTCACAAACTGATTTATGGGCACAATGCAGGGCTCAGAAGGGAAGAAGCGTCATATGGTTTTTGGAGAGCAGATTTTGCTGGAATAGTTTTTGGGCACCATGTCACATTTGAAGAGACCCTAAAGTACTGTTCCTCTACAGTGGAAACCCCCCTAAAAAGTGTCCCCATTTTGAAAACTACACCCCTCAAGGAATTTATTGAAGGGTGTATTGACCTCTTTGACCCCACAGGTGTTTCATAGAATTTAGAAACACGTGGCAGTGAAAATAAAAAATTTCATATCCTCCAATAAAATGTTGCATAAGCCCCCTTTTTTTTATTTTCACAAGGGGAAACAGAAAAAATGCACTTTGACCTAATAAGCATTTCATAGAATTTGAAGATTAAATATTACATTTTGTTTTACAAGAAAATGTTGCTTTAGGCCCAGATTTTTCATTTTTAAGTGGCTACATGAGAGAAAATACCCAACAGTTTGTTATAAATTTTTTACTGAACACAGCAACACCGCATATGTAGTCATAAACTTCTGTATGGGCACACTTCAGGGCTCAGAAGAGAAAGAGCGCCATGTGCATTTGAGGCCTAGATTGGTGATTTATACAGCACTAGCCGACAACTGCAGAGGCTCCGAGGTGAAATAAAAAAAAGAAACCCCCAGGAAGTGACCCTATTTTAGAAACCACACCCTTCTCAGTATGTATCAAAGGGTGTAGTGAACATTTTGACCCCACAGATGTCCTGCAAAAGTTAATTCACAGCAGATGGTGCAAAGTGGCGATTGCAATTTTTACACAGATATGTCATTTCAATGCCCAATATGTCGTGCCCTTGGTGTGCCAGTGTGAAATGCATGCCCTCGTATTATTATTACCATGATTCCTGGTTTTATAAAAAACCCTGCATGTGGCCCTAACGCCACAGATATTTAGCAGAAATTAATGCACAGCGAACTGTACAAAGTTAAAATAGCAAATTTCTCACAGATGTCACACTTCATTGCCCATATGTTGTGCCCAGCGTGTACCATCTGAGACACACCATGCCCTTTAAAATGTTAGGCAGGTTCTACTGGTTACTGAAATGCCATAAATTTGGACTTACACTGCTACAAGGTTCAGAAGGGAAAGATCACCTTATGGATTTCGCAGAGCAGATTTTGATGTTGCTATTGAACAGCCTCTGTGTACCAGTACAACCATTCTCTGAGAACCATACGTTTTTTACATTTCTTCTTGATGGCGTTGTGTGAGAGTTTATATTTTGCAAGATCACTTTGATCACTTTTAATATAGCTTTTTGAGAAGCAGGATAATTAAAGGGAAGCAATCAGACTTCCGGTTCCGGTATGTGATGTAGGACAACTTGCCATAGAGGCGGCAAAACAATTAGCGCCGGACATTATTGCGTCCTTGTCATCAACAGTGCAAACAGGGCTGAATAAGCTGCAGGAGGAGGTTGAGCTCCATGAGCATAGGCTATCAGAAGTGGAACAGCACGTGGCATGCATTGGAGCAGGATTCTGCTGAAGTCAGACTCACAACCAAACTTCATGATCTGTTCCAGCTAGCTAACTGGCTAAACGATTGGGTAGACGACCTGGAGAATAGGTCTCGCCAAAGCAACTCGAGATTGATAGGAGTGCCTGAATCGATGCCGCAGAAAGATCTCCGGCATTTGTTTGAATATGAACTGCCCCAGGCCCTGGGTCTGTCAAATATGAGGAAAGTGGAGAAAGCACATAGTGTGGGGTCCCTGAGAGAACTCCCTACAAAGGCCTCTACAAATATAAATCAAAGGCCAAGGCAAGTAATCCGCAAGTACTTGGACTATTCAGCTAAGAAAGACACACTAAGGGTGTATAGAATGTGGCGGGAACCCCTGATCTTACGAGGAGTCAAAGTGCTACTATTTGCTGACTACTTGTCAGAGGTCAGAAGAACGCGCAGAGCCTTTAGTGTTGTCTGCTCTGCAATGCATAAGAAAGGGATTAGATTTCAACTTGCTTATCCTGCCATATTGAAAATCCTGCAGCAGGATGGATCATTCCGGCAGTTTGAAGACCCGAGAGAAGCAGAGACCTATTTATTGCTCCCAGAAGGAAGAGAAAGTGAGGAAGGGACTATTGAACCACAGACAACCCCCCACTGATATGACATCTAGGCACCGGGAATGGAGCCATATTCCATCGGGGTCGCCCTCTAAGTCTCAGAGATTGCCAAAAGCACAATGCAAGGAAAGTGATATCAAGCTTTAGCCTGAGGCGCAATTGGAGGAAAATATCCATGGGGTTCTAGTAAACAGAGACTATACATTGGAAGATCACATGGACACTTTTCCGATTAAGGAGGTAAAATTTGTTGCTTTACTTCTGATGTGGCGAGGTTCTGCTGCGAATACCAGAAGAAAGGAAGTCATGTCTAGAGAGATGTCTAAATTGCTGTTTTTACATGTTTTTTAAGGTTTTGTTTTCTCATGTTTTGGGGGGTCATTATGGCATGTCATGGGTACTAAGTTGCAGGGGAGTTGCCATGCTGGGAGGCAAACGCCTTGCTGATAGGCGGCTCTTGTCTAGAGCTATGCTTAGTGAAAATGCTTGGTTGGGACATGGATCTTCCTGCAGGGGTAGACTATGAGAATTATCTCTTGAAACGTTAAGGGGTTGCACTCCCCGAACAAGAGCATGAAAGTCTTGAGACACCTTAAAAGATGGAAGGCAGATATTGCGCGTCTGTAGGAGACCCATCTCCTGAAGGAAGACTACCATAGAATGGAGAAGATGTGGGTTGAATAAGTATATGGCTCCGCAGCGGTAGATAGAAAGGCGGGGGTACTGATACTCATAGGACGACATCTTTCTTATGTTGTACACTCAGTGGAGGCAGATGATGCAGGGAGGATGGTGCGGATGCATGTTTCGGGGCCTTTTTAGTGCCGAAAAGTTCGGGTCCCCATTGACTTCAATGGGTTTCGGGTTCGGGGCGAAGTTCGGGTCGAGTTCGGATCCCGAACCCGAACATTTCCGGGAAGATTGGCCGAACTTCTCGAACTCGAACATCCAGGTGTTCGCTCAACTCTACTCTTCACCATAGAGCCATCTAGGCTCCGAGTCGGGAATCAGATGTCTGACTTGTGTGATGGCCTGCTGACGTTTACCCCGGGCTGTGCTGAAGTTGGTGGTGAAGGTGTGTGGCTGACTGGATGAGCAGGTGGAAGAAGAGGAGGAGAAAGCCGAGTAGGAGGAGGAGGCAACAGGAGGCAAAGAATGTTGCCCTGCGATCCTTGGCGGCAGAAGGACGTGCGCCAAACAGCTCTCCGCCTGGGGCCCAGCCGCCACTACATTTACCCAGTGTGCAGTTAGGGAGATATAGCGTCCCTGGCCGTGCTTACTGGTCCACCGTCCACGTATCTGTGGTTAGGTGGACCTTGCCACAGATGGCGTTGCACAATGCACACTTGATTTTATCGGATACTTGGTTGTGCAGGGAAAGCACGGCTCTCTTAGAGAAGTAGTGCCGGCTGGGAACAACATACTGTGGGACAGCAAGCGACATGAGCTGTTTGAAGCTGTCTGTGTCCACCAGCCTGAATGACAGCATTTCATAGGCCAGTAGTTTAGAAATGCTGGCATTCAGGGCCAGGGATCGAGGGTGGCTAGGTGGGAATTTACGCTTTCTCTCAAATGTTTGTGAGATGGAGAGCTGAACGCTGCCGTGTGACATGGTTGAGATGCTTGGTGACGGAGGTGGTGGTGTTGGTGGTACATCCTCTGTTTGCTGGGCGGCAGGTGCCAACGTTCCTCCAGAGGCGGAGGAAGAGGCAGAGGCGGCAGCAGCAGAAGAGGTAGCAGGGGTTCCTTGTTTTTAAGCAGGGGTAGCAGGGGGGGCAGTGAGTTTCTTGTTTTTAAGGTGTTTACTCCACTGCAGTTCATGCTTTGCATGCAGGTGCCTGGTCATGCAGGTTGTGCTAAGGTTCAGAACGTTAATGCCTCGCTTCAGGCTCTGATGGCACAGCGTGCAAACCACTCGGGTCTTGTCGTCAGCACATTGTTTGAAGAACTGCCACGCCAGGGAACTCCTTGAAGCTGCCTTTGGGGTGCTCGGTCCCAGATGGCGGTGGCCAGTAGCAGACGGACTCTCTTGGCGGCGGGTGTTCTGCTTTTGCCCACTGCTCCCTCTTTTGCTACGCTGTTGGCTCGGTCTCACCACTGCCTCTTCCTCCGAATTGTAAAAGTCAGTGGCACGACCTTCATTCCATGTGGGGTCTAGGACCTCATCGTCCCCTGCATCGTCTTCCACCCAGTCTTCCTCCCTGACCTCCTGTTCAGTCTGCACACTGCAGAAAGACGCAGCAGTTGGCACCTGTGTTTCGTCATCATCAGAGACGTGCTGAGGTGGTATTCCCATGTCCTCATCATCAGGAAACATAAGTGGTTGTGCGTCAGTGCATTCTATGTCTTCCACCGCTGGGGAAGGGCTAGGTGGATGCCCTTGGGAAACCCTGCCAGCAGAGTCTTCAAACAGCATAAGAGACTGCTGCATAACTTGAGGCTCAGACAGTTTCCCTGATATTCATGGGGGTGATGTGACAGACTGATGGGCTTGGTTTTCAGGCGCCATCTGTGCGCTTTCTGCAGAAGACTGGGTGGGAGATAATGGGAACGTGCTGGATCCACTGTCGGCCACCCAATTGACTAATGCCTGTACCTGCTCAGGCCTTACCATCCTTAGAACGGCATTGGGCCCCACCAAATATCGCTGTAAATTCTGGCGGCTACTGGGACCTGAGGTAATTGGTTCACTAGGACGTGTGGCTGTGGCAGAACGGCCACGTCCTCTCCCAGCACCAGAGGGTCCACTAACACCACCACGACCATGTCCGCGTCCGCGTCCCTTACTAGATGTTTTCCTCATTGTTACCGTTCACCACAATAAGAAAAAAATTATTTGGCCCAATGTATTGAATTCAAATTCAGGCCTTTTTTTTACAGGCACCTAACACTGTCTGGCTATCTATTTAGGTACCGTATTACACTAATACAGGCACAGCAGTAACGACAGATTTAGCTGAATATAAATTGTAGGCCTATTATTTAGGCGCTGGATGACAGGTATACATTTACGGACAGAATTAGACTTGGAAATGCACGGTAGCGTGTGAAGTTATTGAGGATGACCCTATCCGCACCTTCAATCTAATATACCCTTTTATGGATAGATTTAAACTTAGCCTGATACAGCAGAAACCACTGATTTAGGGAATTGCTAAGTTGGGAATTGTATTCCAACCCAGAAGAAAAACTGTGCTTTGGCGGACACTAAATAAATTGACCAGCCACAGCAGTAACAACAGATTTAGCTGAATATAAATTGTAGGCCTATTATTTAGGCGCTTGATGACAGGTATACGTTTACGGACAGAATTAGACTTGGAAATGCACGATAAAATAGCAAGCACAGCCAAGCCCCTGTAGGATATAGCAAAAAAAAACAACACACTATTGATGGTTAAAAATGGACTTGGTGGCAGCTTGTGCTGGCGCACCACAAGACACAAAATGGCCGCCGATCACCCCAGAAAAAAGTGACTGAAAAACGCTCTGGGCAGCCTTAAAACAGTGAGCAATTGAATAGCAGAGGTTGTATAATACACAGCTGTATATCGATCACTTCAGTAAGTAAATCACTGCCTAATCTCGCCCTAACAGCAGCAGCTGCATCCTATCCCTACACTGATCAGAGCAGAGTGACGTGCGGCGCTACGTGACTCCAGCTTAAATAGAGGCTGGGTCACATGCTGCACTTGCCAATCACAGCCATGCCAATAGTAGTCATGGCTGTGATGGCCTCTTGGGGCAAGTAGTATGACGCTTGTTGATTGGCTGCTTTGCAGCCTTTCAAAAAGCGCCAAGAAAGCGCCGAACACCGAACCCGAACCCGGACTTTTACGAAAATGTTCGGGTTCGGGTCCGTGTCACGGACACCCCAAAATTCGGTACGAACCCGAACTATACAGTTCGGGTTCGCTTATCCCTAAAAACCATCAATAGCTACATGATTATTATATGCATGATCGAAGATACAGCAACAAACATTTCTGCAACTATTTGTGGTAGTTATTTTGAGTTATGTGACATATTATATATCCATTCCTGCAATATGATGCAGACCATATATCATATACAGTACAGACCAAAAGTTTGGACACACCTTCTCATTCAAAGAGTTTTCTTTATTTTCATGACTATGAAAATTGTAGATTCACACTGAAGGCATCAAAACTATGAATTAACACATGTGGAATTATATACATAACAAACAAGTGTGAAACAACTGAAAAGATGTCATATTCTAGGTTCTTCAAAGTAGCCACCTTTTGCGTTGATAACTGCTTTGCACACTCTTGACATTCTCTTAATGAGCTTCAAGAGGTAGACCCCTGAAATGGTTTTCACCTCACAGGTGTGCCCTGTCAGGTTTAATAAGTGGGATTTCTTGCCTTATAAATGGGGTTGGGACCATCAGTTGCGTTGAGGAGAAGTCAGGTGGATACACAGCTGATAGTCCAACTGAATAGACTGTTAGAATTTGTATTATGGCAAGAAAAAAGCAGCTAAGTAAAGAAAAACGAGTGGCCATCATTACTTTAAGAAATGAAGGTCAGTCAGTCAGCCGAAAAATTGGAAAAACTTTGAAAGTAAGGGCTATTTGACCATGAAGAAGAATGATGGGGTGCTGCACCAGATAACCTGGCCTCCACAGTCACCGGACCTGAACCCAATCGAGATGGTTTGGGGTGAGCTGGACCGCAGAGTGAAGGCAAAAGGGCCAACAAGTGCTAAGCATCTCTGGGAACTCCTTCAAGACTGTTGGAAGACCATTTCAGGGGACTACCTCTTGAAGCTCATCAAGAGAATGCCAAGAGTGTGCAAAGCAGTAATCAAAGCAAAAGGTGGCTACTTTGAAGAACCTAGAATATGACATCTTTTCAGTTGTTTCACACTTGTTTGTTATGTATATAATTCCACATGTGTTAATTCATAGTTTTGATGCCTTCATAGTCATGAAAATAAAGAAAACTCTTTGAATGAGAAGGTGTGTCCAAACTTTTGGTCTGTACTGTATATCCAAACAATTTGCATCAAGTGCCAAGTGCCAAAGTGCAAGTGCCGTGCAATGTGAAAGTGAAAGTGATAGTGTGAGAAGCGCTAAGGTAAATTGGAAAAACATCAAAAATAGCTCAATAATTACCAGATACATAATTAATAATACCGCATAAACTATACATGTGAGATCCATGCAACATATCAAACATATATACTGGTCCCTATGGCAATATCAAAAAATATTAATAAATAGTAATAAATATTTTAATAAATATATATTTAAGTAATAATAAGTGATACTAAATAGTTTAATAAATATATGTGAACTTCAACAGTACATAATAGGTCATCCAGTTTTGTCATCCTGCCGTTTGAGATCTTGAGAGGAGAACTTAACATCAATGATTACTGTGGGACAACGAAAAGAAAAGAGAGATATAGCAAGTGAGTATAAATACAACCACCATAAATTATACAACAAACAATGACACAAAACATCATAAACAACACATAATGACATCTGTTAAAACCTGGTGGTCATCATGATCACAGGTCATAGAAGCAGATAGGGAACCTACAAAAACGGAGCAAAGCTGTTATTGTCATTTAACCCTAATGGGGCTAAAGATTTCAGAATGTAAATCCAACGTGTTTCGTGTTGGGCAAGTAGTCTCTTCCAGTTGCCCCCTTTGGAGATATCTTCACATGATCGATCCCCCGAAAACGCAATACCGAACCGTCGCAGTCATGTGCTGCCTTGAAGTGATTAGGTACGGTCGTGAGTAACTCAAGATCCGTAGTATCCCTGGCTGCTTCAATAGACAACACATGTTTGCGAATGCGCTTCTTGAATTGACGAGAGGTCATCCCCACATATATTTTATTGCAAGGGCAGATGGCCCAATAGACCACCCCCACTGTGGTACAATCAATGGAATGAGTGATCTTGTATTCTTTTTGATGTGTGCCATCCCAGAAAGTCTCACTCCTGTCCATGTTGGCACAAGCCACACACCTACCACACTGTTTATTACCCCAGCGGGGGCCTTTCGTCCTAAAAGGATTGGGAGAGCATATCACATAGTGGCTTTGTACCAGATGATCTTTTAGATTTTTCGCTCTCCTAAAAGTAATAAGTGGCCGATCTTTCGATTTGTCTCTCAATTGTGGGTCCAATTTTAAGACACCCCAATGTTTTGACAATATATTGGCAATCTCAGTGCTTTTTTTACTGAAAGTTGTGATAAACCTGACATCATCTTCCGTGTTTATTCGCTTTCTGTCGTGTAGCAAATCGGAACGTCTGGACAATCTTGCCCGCCTATATGCATTTTCAATGGATCTCAACGAATAGTTTCTTTAATGAAACCTGCTACATAAGTCCTCCGCCTGTATCTCAAACAATTGATCGGTGGAGCATTTCCGCCTTGCCCTCAAAAACTGACCCACAGGAATATTGTCGATCGGCTTTCTAGGGTGTGCGGATTTTGCTGATAATATACACTGCTCAAAAAAATAAAGGGAACACTTAAACAACACAATGTAACTCTAAGTCAATCACACTTCTGTGAAATCAAACTGTCCACTTAGGAAACAACACTGAGTGACAATCAATTTCACATGCTGTTGTGCAAATGGGATAGACAACAGGTGGAAATTATAGGCAATTAGCAAGACACCCCCAATAAAGGAGTGGTTCTGCAGGTGGTGACCACAGATCACTTCTCAGTTCCTATGCTTCCTGGCTGATGTTTTGGTCACTTTTGAATGCTGGCGGTGCTTTCACTGTAGTGGTAGCATGAGACGGAGTCTACAACCCACACAAGTGGCTCAGGTAGTGCAGCTTATCCAGATGGCACATCAATGCGAGCTGTGGCAAGAAGGTTTGCTGTGTCTGTCATCGTAGTGTCCAGAGCATGGAGGCGCTACCAGGAGACAGGCCAGTACATCAGGAGACGTGGAGGAGGCCGTAGGAGGGCAACAACCCAGCAGCAGGACCGCTACCTCCGTCTTTGTGCAAGGAGGAACAGGAGGAGCACTGCCAAAGCCCTGCAAAATGACCTCCAGCAGGCCACAAATGTGCATGTGTCTGCTCAAACGGTCAGAAACAGACTCCATGAGGGTGATATGAGGGCCCGACGTCCACAGGTGGGGGTTGTGCTTACAGCCCAACACCGTGCAGGACGTTTGGCATTTTCCAGAGAACACCAATATTGGCAAATTCGCCACTGATGCCCTGTGCTTTTCACAGATGAAAGCAGGTTCACACTGAGCACATGTGACAGACGTGACAGAGTCTTGAGACGCCGTGGAGAACGTTCTGCTGCCTGCAACATCCTCCAGCATGACCGGTTTGGCATTGGGTCAGTAATGGTGTGGGGTGGCATTTCTTTGGAGGGCCGCACAGCCCTCCATGTGCTTGCCAGAGGTAGCCTGACTGCCATTAGGTACCGAGATGAGATCCTCAGACCCCTTGTGAGACCATATGCTGGTGCGGTTGGCCCTGGGTTCCTCCTAATGCAAGACAATGCTAGACCTCATGTGGCTGGAGTGTGTCAGCAGTTCCTGCAAGACGAAGGCATTGATGCTATGGACTGGCCCGCCCGTTCCCCAGACCTGAATCCAATTGAGCACATCTGGGACATCATGTCTCGCTCAATCCACCAACGTCACGTTGCACCACAGACTGTCCAGGAGTTGGCAGATGCTTTAGTCCAGGTCTGGGAAGAGATCCCTCAGGAGACCGTCCGCCACCTCATCAGGAGCATGCACAGGCGTTGTAGGGAGGTCATACAGGCACGTGGAGGCCACACCCACTACTGAGCCTCATTTTGACTTGTTTTAAGGACATTACATCAAAGTTGGATCAGCCTGTAGTGTGTTTTTCCACTTTAATTTTGAGTGTGACTCCAAATCCAGACCTCCATGGGTTGAAAAATTTGATTTCCATTTTTTTATTTTTGTGTGATTTTGTTGTCAGCACATTCAACTATGTAAAGAACAAAGTATTTCAGAAGAATATCTAATTAATTCAGATCTAGGATGTGTTATTTTTGTGTTCCCTTTATTTTTTTGAGCAGTGTACTATTGACTGAGGTTGGTTTTCTGTATAGGTCCGTCCCTATTCTCCCTTCTGTGTCCACCCGGAGCTTGACATCCAAAAACTCCACCTCCGTTCTACTGGTAGGGAAGGTAAGTCGAATGTTTCTGTCATTGTTTCTGTCATATATAGCTCAGTCTTACAAATCGATATTACCTGTAAAGCAGATGCCCTGCAAAGGTTGGCATCACTGCAAACACGCCTTTACTGCTGCTAATTTAGAAAAGGCCAAAAACATAATAATTCGCACTATAGAACATGAATGTTATGCTAAGGAAATTAACTACCTCAGCAAAGGTCAAACAGTCTCCAAGGATAGCGCTCTGAAGAAGCTTGATCCCATCATTAACCAAAATGGGTTGATAAGAATAGTAATTCGTGGAGAAACATCCTGTAATAATTCCCAATCATAACTTCACGACGCTGCACGTGCGACATCACCACATTCAAGTGAAACACCAGGGCCGATTGTTTACCGAAGGGAATCTACGAGCTGCCGGACTATAGATAGTTGGAGCAAAGAGGCGTGCGAGCAAGCTCATCTTCAACTGCGTTATCTGTCGCAAACTTCGTGGCCAAAGATGGCCATTCTCCCAACCGAGAGACTTAGTATAGATCCTCCTTTCACCAATGTTGGTCTAGATGTATTCGGTCCTTGGTCAGTAGCTACACGACACACGAGGTATTCACACCAATGCAAAGCGCTGGGCAGTCATGTTTACTTGTATGTCCAGCAGAGCCATCCATATAGAAGTGATCGAATCCTGGACACTTCAAGTTTCATAAACGCACTTCGACGGTTTATTGCCATTAGAGGGCCTGTGAAGCATATTAGTTCGGACAGAGGCACAAATATTTTCGGAGCAGTGAAAGAACTTCAAATTCCTTCCAACTTGGACACTGCCAACGCAAAAATATACTTAAATGAGCAAGGATGCACCTGGACCTTTAACCCGCCTCATTCTTCTCACATGGGCGGCGTCTGGAAAAGGATGATAGGGATAGCAAGGAAAATCTTGTATTCCATCTTCTTGCAAGTGGGGAGTACGAGACTCACACATGAGAGTTTGACCACATTCTTGGCGGAAGTCTCAGCCATTATTAATGAAAGACCGCTGACTACCCTTTCCAGTGACCCTGAAGATTTGACTATCCTCACTCCTGCCATGTTACTCACACAGAAGAACAGCACCCCGAATGATCCTCTTGGAGAATTTAATGACAAAGACCTCTATACACAGCAATGGAGGCATGTGCAAAGTCTTTCGAATGTCTTCTGGGACAGGTGGAGGAAGCAGTATATCTCTACCTTACAATCTAGAAGGAAGTGGCAAACTGACAAGCGAACATCAAACCTGGGATGTCATGCTCGTGAAAGACAGCTAATCGCACTGGAATGAGTGGCCACTGGGCCTCATCACCAACACATTCCCAAGCAAGGCCGAGGTCAAAATTTGGAAGTTTGGTGAGTGTTTAACTTATTCCTCAGGCTGGTAACGGAGCTTGTTTTATTGCACCCCTTCCTTTTTACCTGGCCAAAAATGCCAGAAAACAACTCCAAAGGACATACCTTCCCACCAAAGGAAATCTAAACACAGGGACCCTGCCGCATTCACATGCACAAAAATACGGCTATCTGTAATGCGCTCCCTTTGGCTGCCTCCTAATGAAATATTTCCTTACCCATAAGAACATCGAAACCCAGCAGCAGACCACAGTCCGCTCCCTACACACAAAACACAAAAAAAAACATAGCGCCAACATAGTCCGGCACTTTGCAGCACCCTGATAAGCAATTCTGAACGGACCCCCTTTCTCCTCCTCCCCCACCCATCATGCTGTCATTTCAGCAAACCACAGCACTACCAAAGTCTGACACCTATGGGCATCTGGAGCCTTGCCGAGTCACTTATCCCCCCTACTTTACAGTGCCGGCAGCAGCAGCCGAAAATATGCACGAAACACCAGATCAGGGTACCGAAATATGCCACACACCAGCGCAACAAGAAAAGCCGGCCAGCACATACCAATACCAACAAAAAGACATACATACCATAAAGTTAGCAACTATTAGGAGTTAGCAACCAGCCGCTAATAATAAACATAGCGATCACCGTACCCCTAGTACCAGCCAGATAGTGATGGGCGTTCCTCCAAGTGACGCCACAGATGGCGTCATGCACATCAGCTCCCCGTCCAACGAACCACTGGCCTGCGCGCCAAAATACCCCTTTAAAAGACGATGTTTTAATATGTACAACATATGCTTTTATTGTCCTGACGAAGAGGGCTGTGCGCCCTTGAAACGCGTTGACAAAAGAATAAATAAGCTACTTTACTTTTAAAAAAATATTTTATGAGAATCCGCCTCCTGTTTTCAGCGCCGCAAAAAGGGTTAAAAAAACCACTACCTTTTATTGTTTTCACCAAAGAGACTTAGTGGTGGCATCTGTTGACTCCAGACGGGGAATGTTCTGCCCAGCAGGGTTAGGGAAAATTCTATTTCACGTCAGCCAGGGTTTTAGTATTTCTGTAGTGATTAATGTGGTAATAGCACAATCTAGCAGTGCTAAATTGTATTGCACCTTGTTTTTATTGTTTCAAAGACTGCTGTATTGTGGGTGGTGCAAAGCATTGTGGGAGTGCAAATCATCCTGGGAAAGAGAAGTCTCCAGGACACAGTACAGAGCTGTCCTCCTGCATATCTCCTTCTTAAACTCCGCCATCCAGGTAAAAGCATATCTGGTGAGAGATCTATCTTTTTTCAGGGACATTATGTTATGCAGAGCTGTTCAGCTAGTTATCATTGTCTCAGGAAAGTTCTTATACTGTTAGATGTTAGACATGTAGTCTTATGTTAGGGCTCTTTCACACCTGCGTTCTTGTCTTCCGGCATAGAGTTCCGTCGTCGGGGCTCTATGCCGGAAGAATCCTGATCAGTTTTATCCTAATGCATTCTGAATGGAGTGAAATCCGTTCAGGATGCATCAGGATGTCTTCAGTTCCGGAACGGAACGTTTTTTGGCCGGAGAAAATACCGCAGCATGCTGCGCTTTTTGCTCCGGCCAAAAATCCGGAACACTTGCCGCAATGCCGGATCCGGAATTAATGCCCATTGAAAGGCATTGATCCGGATCCGGCCTTAAGCTAAACGTCGTTTCGGCGCATTGCCGGAGCCGACATTTAGCTTTTTCTGAATGGTTACCATGGCTGCCGGGACGCTAAAGTCCTGGCAGCCATGGTAAAGTGGAGCGGGGAGCGGGGGAGCAGCATACTTACCGTCCGTACGGCTCCCCGGGCGCTCCAGAGTGACGTCAGGGCGCCCCAAGCGCATGGATCATGTGATCGCATTGGACACGTCATCCATGCGCATGGGGCGCTCTGACGTCATTCTGGAGCGCCCCGGGAGCCGCACGGACTGTAAGTATACCGCTCCCCCGCTCCCCGCTCCTACTATGGCAACCAGGACTTTAATAGCGTCCTGGGTGCCATAGTAACACTGAAAGCATTTTGAAGACGGTTCCGTCTTCAAATGCTTTCAGTACACTTGCGTTTTTCCGGATCCGGAGTGTAATTCCGGCAAGTGGAGTACATGCCGGATCCGGAAAACCCAAGTGTGAAAGAGGCCTATTAGGCAGCCGTTTTACCATGTGCTTGAGTGTTATGTAAATGTTACAGTACATGCTATGCTATATACCTATTCATGTTATTTGTATTCTTATAGTTTTACCAAATGATCAATCATCAATTACTCCTGTTTTGCCAATAAACAAGTTAGACCACAAAGAATAGTCCTCTTATTTGGAAGACAGGAATGGTTTATGCTGAATGTCAGATTGCACACTGTGTGAACGTGCATGAAGACAGAACACTTTTAAATAGTTTTATTGATTGGAATTAATAAAAGAATGACTAAAAAAGATTTTTATGGTGAAAGAAAACCGAATTAAAGAGAAATTTGATGTTATAAAGCAAAACTATGAGTTTTGGGAAATTTGAATTTTTCATCTAACAAGATATACTCCTCTTCCTTTTCTTCTCCTTCCTCCTTTCTATCTTTCCTCCACTCCGTCATCCTCCTCATCTTCACTTTCGTTCCTGATCTTCCACTTCTTGCCATCAGCCTCCTCTGTAAATGAGAAGATTTCTATTAGTAATAAATTCATGTCAAATAATAGATATTGTGTATCTCCCATACCCTGTGTATCATCAGATCCTCCACTAATATGGGGTGCGATTTTATTACATCTCCTCTATACCGGGCTCTGTGGTGACTATTTACTATGGGTATTGTGTAACTGTTACCTGGCTGATGGATCAGAACTTCTTTCAGTTCATCGTCATCCTCATTGTATTTTTCCTTTTTCATTCTAAAATAAGAAAATAATAAGACATCAGTAATAATCCAGCATAGAAGACAATGTGGCCATGTGGGGGAGGTGAGACAGTGGAGAGCTATCATATAGACCCTCAGCTGCTTCTACCCTCTTGGACAAGGTAGACAACCCGGTGTCATCGAAGGGGATACACAATTCCATCTTCTACATATCATGGTGAAAGTGATGAAGAGAGAAAAGGATTTCTAGTACAACATTGTCTCCTGTGTAGAGAACATCATTTACTTACCTCAGGAAAAAACTGATGGGACCAATGAGGACGCAAACAAAAACACCAACTATAATTGTGAGCAGGAAAGCAAGTATCAAATCTACAGAAGAAGACAAAAATCTGTATAAATAAGAAGTATTCCATATACACTCACCTAAAGAATTATTAGGAACACCTGTTCTATTTCTCATTAATGCAATTATCTAGTCAACCAATCACATGGCAGTTGCTTCAATGCATTTAGGGGTGTGCTCCTGGTCAAGACAATCTCCTGAACTCCAAACTGAATGTCAGAATGGGAAAGAAAGGTGATTTAAGCAATTTTGAGCGTGGCATGGTTGTTGGTGCCAGACGGGCCGGTCTGAGTATTTCACAATCTGCTCAGTTACTGGGATTTTCACGCACAACCATTTCTAGGGTTTACAAAGAATGGTGTGAAAAGGGAAAAACATCCAGTATGCGGCAGTCCTGTGGGCGAAAATGCCTTGTGGATGCTAGAGGTCAGAGGAGAATGGGCCGACTGATCAAGCTGATAGAAGAGCAACGTTGACTGAAATAACCACTCGTTACAACCGAGGTATGCAGCAAAGCATTTGTGAAGCCACAACACGCACAACCTTGAGGCGGATGGGCTACAACAGCAGAAGACCCCACCGGGTACCACTCAAATTTAACCTTTCTCAAGCAGTGATAACAATATACTGGTGCTCAATACAACTATATATACACATACCCGCATGATAATTGATAATGAAAAGTAATTCATACAAAATAGTGAATATAAATAACATGATTGTAAAAATATAGTGAGAGACATGATCAAATAGTGATTTTAAACATGATGGAAATATATGTGCAAGATTACAATAATAAAAATGTATTATAAGCGATAAAAAAATACGATCCATCATTAAATTGGTGACAAATAAATAATTAAAGACATCAGTGAATCGCCAGGTGGAATAAATTTAAAAGAGCAGTAGGCAATAAGGAGAAAATGTAAACACTAACCAGCATGGGGAGATCTATACAGCCATGGCGTCTTCCCCTCTAAACTGCACATGTCAATAGAAGTATCACCCATCACATGTGTTACAGAAATCACGGGGTCACAAATGGAGATGGCCTTGCAGTTCTTTGCTCGTTTGTGGTTCGCCGAACAGGCGAACATATGGCGATGTCTGCCGGCACCATATTCTTTGCATTGTGCAGAACTTTGACCCATGACACATCCATCAGGTGGTACAGGACAGCCAATTGAGACGTTTCAGCACATGGACATACCCCCTACCTTATAAATAAACCAGACCTGGCAGCCATTTTACATTCAGTTTTTTTTTGCCAGTGTAGGGAGAGGTTGATGTGTGGAGCAGCACTGTTAGGGACACCAAACGCTAGCTAATAGGGCCACAAAAGTCCTTTTAAGGACTGGTATAGGTGTGCTATCGATAGGTGGGACATAAAGAGGGGTGTGATATACATATAATATACTTTCTAACATAGAAAGTATATTATAGTGCATTTGTATTGTGCAGCAGTTGTATGCAGTTCTGATGAGGCAGGTATATAGAGGGACAAACGCTATTGGAATAACTAATTGCAACTGGTGTGATATACCTGTTGCCCCCCCAAAAAACTGATTAAGGGGTGCGATATACTGTACATGCTTCCAAATAATACTGATTGAGGGGTGTGATACACCGGCTTCTACTCCAGCAAATACTTATTATTGGGTTCTCTATACCTGTTTCCACAAAATACGGATACAGGGAATTGACATACCGGCTTCCACCAAATATTGATTGAGGGCTGCAATACACTGGCTTCCACCAAATATTGATTAAGGGGTTTGATTTACCGGCTTCCAGCAAATGTTCATTATTGCGTTATACCTGTTTCCACAAAATACTGATAGAGGGGATTGATATATCATATACCGGCTTCCACAAAATATTGATTGAGGCCTGCGATATACCTGCTTCCACAAATACTGCTCCGGGACTTTGTCACAGGGTCATTTTGAAAATGACAGGCAGAGGAAGAGGCAGGCCATTATGCAGGGGTGGTAGGGGTCGGGCAGGTGCACCAGGCCAGAGCCTAAGTGGGAAGTTGGAGCCTAAGTGGGAAGGTGCATGCGATTACGTCAAAGGACGCACAGGAGTTGGTTGAGTGGCTCACTCAGCCTTCCGCTTCTGCACCCTCCTCATCCTCTGTATCAGCCCCCTCCTCACTCTCTGCTGTGTGCACCCGCAAAGACACCACCACCACTATAGCCCCTCCACTCGAGTCAGAGGAATTATTTTCCCATCCATTCCCAGACCTTACTGATGCGCAGCCATTCCTGGCATAGCATGAGGAAGAGGAGGTAGCAACGGCCGCCACCCAGCGGTCTGACGACAGTACCCAGATCGGCCTAAGGAAGGAGGTCCCCGTTGTTGCTGCCTACTCCGAGATCTCTAATGTCAGTGGTGGTAAAGGTGACGATGATGACGTGTCGATGGACATCACGTGGGTGCCCACAACAGAGAAAGAGGAGGGGAGTTCAGAGGGAGAGATGGAGCAGCAGATAGGGAGGAGAAGCAGGCCGAACTCGCAGTGCACAGGAGGCAAAAAGCAGACTGCAAATGTATCTGGAGCGAGCCATTCACCATGCACGGTCACATCTGGCGCTCCCAGGATGCCGGCACATGGCTCCGCAGTGTGGGCTTTTTTTAACGTGTCAGCTGTTGACAATAGTGTTGCCATAGAAGAGAAGATTGCGGCACATAGGAATTTCTTTACAATTATATATCATTTATTGATTTAGCATCATAATTTTCGACTCATGATCCAGATATTTCATGCATTATCATAGCCACTTTTAGTAAACGTATCGACTGGACGTTTCGATCCTAGTTGGACCTTCTTCAGCGGTCTAGTTATCTATGTGAGAGAAGGATTTATTATTTTATGCATATATAATTAGAACATTCTGTAGTACACATTTTTGTCCACTAGATGGCCGCAAACCATATGTATGAGAAGGTCAATAAGGTAGGGGGAAGAGGGGATTACATTACAGTTTTCAAATACACCTATAAACTCAGTTGAAGTTGCTGAAACCACTCCTATCAGGTTAAGGAGCCAATAGTCTCTTCTTAAGGAACACCCCTTTTGTGATGTCATGTCTGCTATTTAAGTGAATGTACTGTGAATAAAGGGGCTCTTCTACCATGGCTCAGGGAAGATGAGAAGATGCTTTCATGAAACCACCTACCGTGTCTGGTCTCATTATAAAGCTGTATGGCATGCACATACTTATACTTCTAATTGATTTGGCACCACACAAAGAAGAAGGAGAAGCGCATGAATTGCGCTAACAAAATGGCGCCGAGCGTGGGGCAGACAGCTTGCGTAACTTCCGATTCAAATGCCAGGAGAGGACTTGCGTAAAACCATCAGACGAGGCATAAGCTGCAGCAAGGTAAGAAGCTTTTATTCTTACAACCTCCTCTGAGTCTTTTGCACAAGTGTTTTCTCAAGAGTTGAATTGGTGTTATCGCGATATAAGGGTTCAAATTATAGCTGATCTGTCCGTTAGAAAGAACCTGTTAAAATATTCCTTCTTTGTGTGGTGGAACATGCTGGAACTAAACGGAAGTTGTTAGACGGCTGAGCCGGATATCCTGTGTCGTAGAATTGGATCCCAGCCAAGATTCTGACGAGAATCTGGAGAAAAGGGTTAACACCAATTGTCATAGGCAATTGGAAGTTATTAAGATTTTGTATCCCGGTGAATTGACTAGGGGTCTTCACTTTGAGAGATTGTGGGTTCAATACTATTATATGATTTGAGCTTTGTGCAACTGCGCTTAAGTTTGTCGGTTCGGTGGCGATTACTTATAGTAATCGGATACCGTTTGAGCTTTGTGCAACTACGCTTAAGTTTGCGGGTTTGATAAGTAGCAATTGTTTGAACTTTGTGTAACTACAATAATGGGAAATTCTAATGTTGCAGGACAGAGTGAAAAAAAAAATGTTAACAGCAGCTCAGTTGATGAGAGAAAGAGAAGGAAAAGTTTCAGTAACTAAGTTAAAATCGTTCATGCAGGCAATTGGTATGCATGAAACTGGAAGATTAAATAAAAGTTTATGGAAAAATATATTACAAGAAAAGAAAGGTTGGCTGAGAGATAATAATAGGCTGGTGCAAGCAGAGTTATGGTGGAAGTTGTCTGCAGATGTGACTGATGGAAAGTTGAAAGAAATTGAGAAGAATGGACAATATTGCTATAGTAAAATGGAGGATTTGGGTGTGGTAAGGAACAAAGAACAGGACAGTTTGCCATGCGGCATCCCTTCCCCCACCACCTCTGTTGTAAGTAATCCTAGGTCTTGTGGTCCAACAAACAATCCTTGTGTCAGCCCCTCCTCTACACCATGTGCTGGAATGTGCTTATCAGCACCACCCACTGTGCCTTCTGCTCCCTCTATCCCTTCCCCCTCCCCTAAAACTCTTTCCATAGAGCATCAACCGCCTCCTTATGGGGGATGGGAGTGTGTGTGCAATCACAGGAATGCTGAGACGAATAACATGTGTGTTATGTGTGGATCTCAAAGACAGGACACAATTCCTATCATAGTTCCTAACACTGGATTATATCCAGTGATGTCTGAAAATAACCCTTCCCAATTGTATGTCCCATCAGTTAAAAATGTACCTGCAGTAATTGCCCCTATGATGCCTACTAGAAATATTCCAGGCCAGTCTACTCAATCTAGATTGCACCCATTCTAAGTCCTTATTCAGGTATGAGTGTATGACATATATTACACCCAGTAGTAACATCAATTTTGCCATGATGAATAGAATTCCCAATTCAGAGGACTTACTTATAGAAAATTAGTTAAAATATGGAGAGTTTTCTCATATTATTTATGAGATTTGGAAAATTGAGTCCAATGTAGAGCTGGGGATTTAATGCATAGTGAAGATCAGTGTGTCTGGGAGGAAGTGTTTAGATCATCAGTCAGTCACATTGTCCTCAGGACAGAGTGTGTGGAGAAAGTTTTCACTAGACTCCAGGAAAGTTGGGTGGATTTGGTTTTTTGAGCTTACTTTATCTATGCATGAGAAAATCCTCAAAGTACTGCCTTTGTGTATGATCTTGAGAATCATCTAGAAAGGTCTAGTGTTGTCTAGGCTTGAGAGAAGTTCATTTTGTCCCTATTTTGTCATATTGTTAAAGTTAAATCGAACAAAGACCTAAGGCGGGGGTGGCTGCCTATCAGTCCTCCCCACAAGGGGGGGGGGGGGGGAAGACTTTGTATGAACTTGCCCACTTCCTCGCCTGTGGGAGGAAGAAAAATGTTCAGCCCCTTCAAATGAAACACCCATAGGGAATTTAACAACCCAGAATCAAATACTGGATCCCTATTATTTATATAATCCTTGGGATCTAATTACATTGCCTCATAGCAAACATGTTCCATGATCTTTCATGACTGAGGGTAGTATCACATGTGTAGGAGCATCTAGTAATGCAATTCCTACTCCTCTCACCAATTAATCACCGTCTTAAGGGTGTGCAAAATTAGATCCGATTACTCTGCTGCATCTGGAGGGGGGGGAGGCTGGGAGTAGTAAATACAAATACTTTTTCCCACCTCTGTAAATACAAATAAAAAGTGCTTTCTGGGAGTAGTAAATAAAAATATAAAAATTCAAATTCAAATTTAATGTCTCCAATTAATAACCACATTTTTGAGTTTCTGGTAGATCATTTCAGGTTCCTGGAAGATGGATCATTTCGAACAGGATATGCTGTTCCTACTTAATCTGATGTTGTCAAGAAAGAACCACTCCGTCCAGCAATGGTAGTGCAGGAGACAGAGCTGAAGACACTCGCTGAGGTTGGTAAGATGGCTGAGGGTAAGACTGCTAACATCCAGGTATGCCTTCGGTATCACTCATTATTATGGTCTAATCTAGTGAAGCAGAGATTTTGTTTGATCCATGGCTAAGCCCATCAATGATGAATGATGAGTGTATGAAAGATGTTTGATGCCCTGATACTGCCTGAGAAGGTAGAGGTTACATTATTACCTGAAGTCTACCCTAAGTGGAAATCTGTGTGATATAGGATGGCTTAAGGCCAGTGGACTTCCAAAAAGTTTGCCTTTTTCAGATAAAGGCTACAGAGGCTGAAAGGAAACATCAAAGGATAAAGGTAGAAGTGATAATAGGACTCTGGAGAGTTAGTAATAAACTCTTCCTTCAGAGGGCACTCTACCTAAAGAGGATGGATTTAGAACATGGGCAAATCGAGAGAGAGAAGGTGTGATTGGGTTCTGTGGTGGATGACTCCTGGGTTCAACAATGCTGCCACTAGGTGAATGCTGTAATAATGATGGGAGAACTATGGGAGTTCCAGGAAGGCATATGCCAAGGTCATCTTACCCATTTCAGAGACTGCGGATTTACTACATTCAGAACAAAGGTGGAACAGTGTGAATATGTCTGTGTCTATATTGATCTCTTTCCAGGATATTCGGAGATTTGGCCTGTAGCGAAGGCTACAGCTAAAAGATACTGACTGAGGTGAGAGTACCTATCCCTGGGGTTTTTCTTCCTCCGATATACATCTAACCGGAAGATAGGCCTAAGTCCTTATGAAGTACTCTTTGGGAATGCTCCTGGATTAGGTGTCTATTTCCCCAATAGTTCCAGATGCAGCATAGTAGTTTTCCAAATTATGTTGTCTGTTGCACAAGTTATTGTCTAATGTGTATTTCCAAGTTTTAGTTGTTTCCTAGAATCCAGACTGTATAGAAGCGATTCATTCTTCACAATCAGGAGATTGGGTAGTGGTGAAACGAGAGACGGGCGGAAAGTCCTAGAGCTACGGTTTGAAGATCTACATCAAGTCCTGATAACCGCCGCCACTGCTGTCGAATTGCAAGGAGAAACTGATCGTATTGCAATCAAGTGCCAGGACTATAAGAGCCATAATGTTGTTTCATGCCTTATTGTTTGTTCCATATTGTACAAAGGGGAAATCACAGTCAAATCAAATTCCAACGGTGTTATATTATCAAGATGAGTCAGGAACAACTAAGTTGACTTTTGCAGTATAGTGGACTGTAAGACAGATGACAGATAGGACACTTGGTTTTGGTCTGATAAGTACATCTGTGTGACGGGGACTGACCCAGTCTATGGTAATTGTATTTAAATATGACCATACCAACTGTGGATATTGGAAATTAACAGAATGGAGTACTAATCTGAAGTGTTGTGAATATAAACTAGTGGAAACTACCTCTAGAGTCAGTAAAGGTGAAGGTTTGTCGCAAAGAATGACTATCCTGAAGGGAACTCCACCAAACAGTTGTAAACATGATGAGTGTAATCCTCTGTTCCTGTCCATTAGAAATCCTATCCAACAGGATTTGGGGATATATGTGTTAGGAGCATGTGTAAGTGACAAAGATCCCCTAGGCAAATTTAGAATGTTGGTAAGAGAGAGAAACCTCAAAGTTCAGTAGCATCTGTGGCTCTTACATCCTTACCTATAGTTGGCATTAAATATTTGGCCAAATTTAAAATATAATGACAAACTGACCTTAGAGACAGGATTTATACAGGAAAGCCCTTTGGTGTTTTCCCTCCAGGATATTGTTCTTACATAATTCATGAACCAAAATTATCAAAACGCAGATATCTGGTGATTGTGTGGAGATTTGAAACTCCAACCCAGGATGCAGGTGGAATGAAGTGGCCAATGTACCCTGATTAAGTCCTGATCGGGTACTGATGCCATTTGTTCTATTCTCACCTCCTGAGTAGGATCAAATCAGAAAACATTGCCCGGTCACGGCTAAGGAGGTCACTGCCTACATCCTTTGACTCACATGTATACATGGATGCCATAGGAGTCTGTAGAAGAGTTTCTGATTAATTTAAAGCTAAAAGTCAGATAGTTGCAGGATTCGAGTCATTAATTCCCATGATTAGTAGTAAAAAAAATAATAATAATAATAATTTTTTGATTGGATTAACATCTCTATTGTCATCAACAGAGATTTGTGAATTATATCTGTGATGCTGTGCAGGGAATAGTGGAACAACTGAGCTCTTTTCCAGTGATGACTCTACAGAACCGACTGGTCCTTGACAGCAGAAAAAGGAGGGGTCAACAGTTCCTGCTGCATCTACATTCCGGACAACACTGCCCCTGATGGAAGGATCACCAAGGATCTGAAGAAACTGATGGACTTTATCAAATGAACTGATGGGAAAAATTCTGAAATTAATATCATGGCCAGAATAATGTTTTGGGAACTGGTTCAGTGACTACAATGTTATTAGAATTTGGTTTTAACAGGCTGTTATATAGTTCTACATTTTAGGAAAATTGTTTTTGGAAAATGTATAATACATCCATGCCCACACTATGTATATGTGCTGTGCCCCTGTCAAAGACACAGATTATTCCATCCTTAAGTAAATAAAACCTTGTTGATGGTTGCGGGGTAAATAGGACAAGGTGAAGGCAAACCCGAAAGGGAGTTGAGGGGACCTGGTGAAGCAATAAGGAAAGTCCAGCTCTTTGCTGTTTAGGGCGTTGGGAGAGTACCTCACTTTGCCTGTTCACCTCTGGTCTATTTCCCGCAAAAGGAGGGATTTGTGAGAGAAGGATTTAATATTTTATGCATATATAATTAGAACATTCTGTAGTACACATTTTTGTCCACTAGATGGCCGCAAACCATATGTATGAGAATGTCAATAAGGGAGGGGGAAGAGGGGATTACATTACAGTTTTCAAATACACCTATAAACTCAGTTGAAGTTGCTGAAACCACTCCTATCAGGTTAAGGAGCCAATAGTCTCTTCTTAAGGAACACCCCTTTTGTGATGTCATGTCTGCTATTTAAGTGAATGTACTGTGAATAAAGGGGCTCTTCTACCATGGCTCAGGGAAGATGAGAAGATGCTTTCATGAAACCACCTACTGTGTCTGGTCTCATTATAAAGCTGTATGGCATGCACATACTTATACTTCTAATTGATTTGGCACCACACAAAGAAGAAGGAGAAGCGCATGAATTGCGCTAACATCTACGGCACAATGACAATACGGATCCCATTAGATACCCGTTTTTTTTCCTTTCCCCACATACAGTTGCAAGAAAAAGTATGTGAACCCTTTGGAATGATATGGATTTCTGCACAAATTGGTCATAAAATGTGATCTGATCTTCATCTAAGTCACAACAATAGACAATCACAGTCTGCTTAAACTAATAACACACAAATAATTAAATGTTACCATGTATGTATTGAACACAGCATGTAAACATTCACAGTGCAGTTGGAAAAAGTATGTGAACCCTTGGATTTAATAACTGGTTGAACCTCCTTTGGCAGCAATAACTTCAACCAAATGTTTCCTGTAGTTGCAGATCAGATGTGCACAACAGTCAGGATTCTTGACCATTCCTCTTTACAGAACAGTTTCAGTTCAGCAATATTCTTGGGATGTCTGGTGTGAATCACTTTATTGAGGTCATGCCACAGCATCTCAATCGGGTTGAGGTCAGGACTGGGCCACCCCAGAAGGCGTATTTTCTTCTGTTTAAGCCATTCTGTTGATTTACTTCTGTGCTTTGGGTCGTTGTCCTGTTGCAACACCCATCTTCTGATGAGCTTCAGCTGGTAGACAGATGGCCTTAAGTTCTCCTGCAAAATGTCTTGATTTGTTGGTGTGCTGTGCCTCTTTTTCTCCACACATAGTGTTGTGTGTTTCTTCCAAACAACTCAACTTTGGTTTCATCTGTCCACAGAATATTTTGCCAGTACTGCTGTGGAACATCCAGGTGCTCTTGTGCAAACTGTAAACGTTCAGCAATGTTTTTTTTGGACAGCAGTGGCTTCCTCTGTGGTATCCTCCCATGAAATCCATTCTTGTTTAGTGTTTTACGTATCATAAATTCGCTAACAGGAATGTTAGCACATGCCAGAGACTTTTGTAAGTCTTTAGCTGACACTCTAGGATTCTTCTTCACCTCATTGAGCAGTCTGCGCTGTGCTCTTGCAGTCATCTTTACAGGACGGCCACTCCTAGGGAGAGTAGGAGCAGCGCTGAACTTTCTCCATTTATAAACAATTTGTCTTACTGTGGACTGATGAACAGCAAGGCTTTTGGAGATACTTTTATAACCCTTTCCAGCTTTATGCAAGACAAAAATTCTTAATCGTAGGTCTTCTGAGAGCTCTTTTTGTGCGAGGCATCATTTACATCAGGCAATGCTTCTTGTGAAAAGCAAACCCAGAACTGGTGTGTTTTTTTATAGGGCAGGGCAACTGTAACCAACACCTCCAATCTCATCTCATTGATTGGACTCCAGTTGGCTGACACCTCACTCCAATAAGCTCTTGGAGATGTCATTAGTCTAGGGGTTCACATACTTTTTCCACCTGCACTGTGTGTTCAATAAAAACATGGTGTGTTCAATAAAAACATGGTAACATTTAATTATTTGTGTGTTATTAGTTTAAGCAGACTGTGATTGTCTATTGTTGTGACTTAGATGAAGATCAGATCACATTTTATGACCAATTGGTGCAGAAATCCATATCATTCCAAAGGGTTCACATACTTTTTCTTGCAACTGTATATTCTAAATTCTCTATCATTCAGATCTTCCATATAATGTGTTGCCGTGATATGTAATATGATAATCCGTTATGCTTTAATTGCAAATGTGTCGACAATTGTCCCTTTCCCTATATGGTACAGAGACCCTTGCTTATATAATGGGCTATAAGACACACATAGCACCATTTCCATGTGCATAACACCACACTATTCTTTAAGCCGTCCAGCCTCGCTTCCCCCTCTTTAAACAATAGATATTCCCTGTGGAGCGCAAATCTCCACTTCCGGGGTCACGTGACGCGGCGGTGGAACGCATGCCGACGCCTTCCACGTCACGTGACACTCCAATCATGTGATCGGAACTCCAGGCTGCTCATACATTTTAAAACACCGCGCTCACAGGCTAGCGTCCTGTGATCCAGCGCCATACCTCCAGCCACAGATACCAGGTAACACTAAAATGACATTGCTAATATTTCCTGTGGTCTTTCCCCTTTTATATTTCCTGTTAGCCTTTTACATTTCTTGTGATTCTTTATGACATCTCTCTATCAAATTTATACTTACAGTCCTGTTCTCCAATTGACTAACGGACAATCTACCTCTTTCCTCTTACCCCCACTCCCCAGTATTGCGGATTCTATACTCCTCTTACTATGGACAGCTTAATCTCTAAACAACATGCTCTATCTCTATGCTCTTTTTCTCTGCTCGGCGACCTCACACACAGGACCAGTGAGGCACCATTAACTTGCAGATGCGGGCTATGGCTGGAGTGACAGTGGACATATGACTATCTCCACAGACAGCTTGGGCCATTCTTGGCCGTATTTGGACACGCAAGTAGTATCTTGTTACCTGTTTGCCATGCTATCACATATGTCATCATACATATGTGACTGTTTGTAGGAGGTTGTCACTCTGACTATTCATGTGGGAATTTTCTATGTTCGCTTATCGCCGGGATATACATGTGGACATATAACCACACTGGCGAATGACTCTGTTTTTGAGTAAACTCCATAGGCCCCCTGATGTGGTCCCTGTATTTAATTATCTTAAGCTATTAAGTGATTGAACATAATGCAACCAGTGAATGATCTGGTCTAACGGTGTCATCATAATTGAGGACCTTGCCATCGGTTTGGTTACCTCTTATTGATGCCAAATAACAGCATTGTACTTTGATACATGTCCCCTGAGGAACCCGACAATCAATCAGGGTGAAACGCGTTGGGACACTGGCACCTGATTGCATACTAGATGTAGTGCTTCTGGTGCCGAACGTGTATATACATCCTAGTTTATACACTGGTATGTACAAATGTTAACGGCGATTCTTGGTGTGTTGACGTCGCACAGTGATTTTGGTGTGTGGGGTCTACACAGTGATATCGTCCATTGATGATGCACATTCATAGATAGCCACACCTGTGGTTGCCTGTGCATCCTTTATGACATATTTATTATTGGCAGCTTTCCACCCACACCACTGAGCATCCAGGGGTGTGGCTGGTTTGTTGCTTTCTATACTGTTTATCTATACTTTGTTTTTGTTTTGTGTACCTAGAGCAGGCCCCAAAGTAGGGATCCACTAGGGTCACAGGGCCTAACCAGGTTCACAAGGAGGTTCCAGAACACGGGATCGTCCTTATCAGGGCGGCTATTCCGTTCATAGGCAGGGCTACTTAGCCCAGGGCCAGGAATAGGGACAGATTAGACTCCATCTCTGTCCACTCCGTCCATCTCTGACCCGTATTTTTGGACGATTACAAGTATTATCTTCCATGTCATCAAGGATATATCTTCTTTTTGTTCTTTTTCTATGTATGTCTGTGGGAGTTTTGTTATTTTATGTCTAAATTAGATTAAAGGCTACGTTTTAAACAGGTCGTTCCCTGTGATTACATTAACTGGATTATATACCACCTGTTGTTATTATTCCCTCTGACGGGATATCGTCTTAGCTGTGATTACTCTATCTCTATAGGGAAGTTCTTTTTAAGCCTTTATCTCTATATTATTCCACACCATATTTATGACCATGTGTAACGGGTATCTAATGGGATCCATATTGTCATTGTACCGTAGATAACTAGACCGCTGAAGAAGGTCCAACTAGGATCGAAACGTCCGGTCGATACGTTTACTAAAAGTGGCTATGATAATGCATGAAATATCTGGATCATGAGTTGAAAATTATGATGCTAAATCAATAAATGATATATAATTGTAAAGAAATTCCTGTTAGCCGCAATCTTCTCTTCTATAATTATGACTACCAAGTCCTTGCTGGCACCAGCTAATCCAGTGTGCGGAGCTCCACCACTACAAAACGACAATAGTGTTGCCATCTGCAGCCTGTGCTGTCAACGCATAAGTCGTGGTAAGCCCAACACTCACCTAGGGATGACCTCCTAAAGAAGGCACCTGGCCTACCGTCACCAAGCCCAGTGGGAGCAACACCGTCAGAACCCACAAAGCCACACTCCCGGCACTCCACGTCCTGCCCCTTGCCCTTCTCCTCTCTCCTTCCATTTGTCCTCCACTCCACCTTCCACCGTGCCGTCATTGCGTTCATCTGGCAAAAGGCAGGCTTCCGTGGACCAAATGTTTGAACATAAAAAGTTGATGACGCCGGATAACCCTCTTGCCCAATGGCTCACCGCCGGCTTGTCGGAACTGCTAGCCCGCCAACTACTGCCATAAATACTGGTGGACTCGGAGGCCTTTAGAAAATTTGTGGCCATTGGCACACTGCAATGGAAGGTCCCCGGAAGGAAATATTTCTCCCAGAAGGGCATCCTAGAGTTATATTGCCATGTTCAGCGGCAAGTGAATGTATCTCTGGCACACAGTGTCGGTGCCAAGATACATCTGACCACAGACACGTGGTCTAGCAAACACGGGCAGGGAAGGTACATAACTTTTACTGCCCACTTTAGTGAACCTTCTGACGGCTGTCAAGCATGCAACCCGTGGCACCCGTGTGGATTTGGTGTTACCGCCACGGATTGCATGCAGGCCTGCCTCTTCTTCTCCTCCTCTTACTCCATCCTCCGTCTCCTCCTCGGCTGACTCCTCCATTTCCACTGCTACCGCCTCTTCTGCTGCACCCCCCCCAGCTACCCAGAACCTATTCAACGTCCCAGGTGAGACGTTTGCCATGCTG